>NC_061116.1:27503377-27601390 GCF_002878395.1 Capsicum annuum | reverse complement strand
TGCTTGATCATCTTTTAGATCATGTATCCAAGAAAATCTGATGTTCAAGCAAGCTTTTCTATCCCAACTGGGGATAATATGGACAAATCTCATCCAATTACTGGGATCCATACCCGGTCAAAGGTCGTGACATCAGACTGTCCTCGTAGGGTTCCACTTGTTCCAACTAACCCCACCATTAGGGTTGACACTTCTCCTCAATTTCCTAAAAATGCTAGGTTTCGTCGCTCCTTTGCTTAGTTGGCTCAAGTTGGTAGAAAGTGGTATAAAAGAAAGTATTAGGTGGGTCCTAGTTTTCATTCTACAGCTAGTGCTCCCTCTCTTAACCCTTTGGGAGGTGGGCATCTTCAGATTTATAATGCTTATGGGGAACATGGTACCCAACATCGGGCCAGCGGGGTCCAACCATTATTCACCTATCCTCCGTATTAGTTTTGCGGTCGATCACACCTAGTTATTGCGAGAATGGAAAGAACCAGTGTTTTAAGTGAGGCTAATTGGGTAAAATGCAATGTGAGTTTCCTATAGTGGCTGCTAGTTGGGAAAAACAAAGGATTTCGTTGCCACTTCTCTAGATTTGCACCCAGGGGTGCAACTTCTAGCTTCGACATTAGTCAGGATCATCTAAATGCTTCTAGGATCTCTCACACCTTCTAATACTAGCACAGTTATGTTGGAACTTTCGGCTTATGATGTGTATTATTTGCTTGACCCAGGATCTACTCTAACTTTTGTGACCCCTAATGTGAGTGTGCACCTTGGTGTTAGTCCTAAGAGCTTGTCAGTCCTTTTTCTGTATCTACCCTATTAAGAGACTCAGACATGGTTGTCATGTTATTCATTGATGATATCTTAGGTTATTATATGATCGAGGCGGATCATATATATCACCTACATTCCATGTTGCAAACTTTAAAGGATCATTGTTGTATGCTAAGTTCCACAAGTGTGAGTTTTGATTGGAAGCCATAGCTTTTACTATTCATGTTATCTATCTCTAATGAAGGGACCATGGTGGATCCCAAAAGGTATTTGGTGGTATGTCATTTGGTGTACGGACCTAAGGACTTATCTTTTAGTATACTGTGTTGAGATAAATCTTATTTATGACCTACGTGATTGTTATAGAGCACTTCGTACCTATAGTGTTGTGTTTCTGCTGAGGGTCTTTCCTTTAGTGGCATGAGTGATTGTTGTGCATTAGTTCCTCCGTGACCCTTTTTGTGTTCGTTAGTGGCTCAAGAAGCATGGTGATATTTTGAAATGGATAATATAGAAGCCCCTAAGTGGGGGAGATTCTAGGGTGACCTTTTAGGCATTGTATTGTGGGAGGTGTCGTTCTCCCATTTGATGGTATGAGGTTGGTATGGGTAAGTTTTTGACCCCCATTTAGTTCAACAAGCCTTACAAAAAGATAAAGGTGATTCATGAGAGGTTGAAAACCGTTTAAAGTCACAAAAATTCCTATGCGGATGTGTGTCATGTTAGTGATTGGGTAATCTTGAAGTGTTTTCACATGAAGGAAGTGATGGGAATCGGTAAAAAGAGGAAAGTAAGTGTACATGGTGGTTTTGAAATCAAATGAAAAGGGTTTTATTGCTAAATGATAAAAAATGATGATCCCTACTTAAACTTGTGTTTATTCATGTTATTGATGATGATTTGCATATATGGATACATGTTATATGTGGCCAAACATGTGGTTCTTGACTAACCCTAATCTTAATGATTCTACCATAAAAACAGCCTTCTTGAAATTATGCATCTAAGGTGTTTGTTAAAATGTCTAAGTGAATTATCTAGTGACGTGTTGGGATGTTTTGAACTAGGGCAATGCCCCAATAAGCTTAAATTATTGATAAGTAATGTGGTAAAGGTATTGTGAGTCATGTATGGTGAAATTTATGATGTAGTTGGGTTAAGGACTAATAAGGGGTTAAAGTCCTAATCATGAAAATGACTTTGATGTGTCTATTGAGTCTAAATATGGTAAGGATAGGGTGCATGCTTGCTAATGAAATATGAATGAGTTAGTAAGGGTCTTGATGACCGCCAATTGAAATGAATGATGATTTGAATTAAGGCTTTGGCATAGTAAAGTGTTTAATCAATAAATATTTCCATGAACACCTTATGGTCCTATGTTGATCATGATGACCATGAATTTAATTATACGATGAAATGTGTTAAGGCAATGGCCTTGTGAGATAGTTGAGCAATAAAGGCTCCCTTGAGGACTATGTGGTCATGTATAGTGTTGCAAGGGATAAATGAGCTAGAGTCTTGAACTATGAATGAATTGGATGGTTGTTAATGCATGAACTAATGGGTCAAGAGTTCAAATTGAGACTAATAAAGATGGGCGATACAAGTTCCTCATCTAATAATATGACTAGTGATTCGAGTTCCTAGTCCTATGAAATGATAGGTGATTTGAGTTCCTCGCCTAATGACATGGCTAGTGGTTAGAGTTCCTAGACTGGTGATATGACTAACAATTTAAGTTCCTAGTCTAAAGAGATATCTTGAGGTTAAAATACCTCGGCAAATAAAATGACTAGTGATTTGAGTTCATAGACCGATGAAATGACTAGCGATTCAAGTTCCTAGTCTAATGAAATGGTGAGTGATTTGAGTTCCTCATCTAAGGAAATGAATAGTGATTCGAGTTCCTAGTATGATGTGATGACTAGTGATTCAAGTTCCTAGTCCAATGAGATGGCTTGTAGCCTGAGTCCCTCACCTAATAAAATTGGTAAAATTGGTTTAATCAGTTAACTTGGTGGACTCGGTCGAATGTAATATGATGGTTGAGTTGGTTTGTAGATTTGTATCCCTATGACTAATGTAACAATGAAGCTTAAGGTTATAAAATTAGTAAGGTGGAATATTGAAAATTCTTCACTCCATGTCTAATGAATGAATGATTTGAGGAGCATGTTATAACTTGTCCCATGCTTTGGTTCGTTGTGTAAATACAAATACATGTACCTTCATATATGCCTATACTTGTGTAAATGTGATTGCATATAATTATTTGAGTTGGATTCAACAAATATACTATTTGATCCTAATCCTTTAGTTATATGCTAGTGCTTCAACCATTAACCGTCTCCAGATATTATGTCCCCATGCAACATAAGGGCCAGAGCATCCTCTTCTTTTATGTAGTGAATAGATCTTCGAGCGTATTCATGCATTGACCTTGAAGTGATAAGCTTCCATACTCCGGGAGACTATCTTTCATAGTCACGTTACTCTATGTCATAGACTTGTATAGATTTAGTACTGGCTATTGTCTGGGGCTTATCCCGACATAGTATTGATTTTGGTTGGTTAGAGGTTTTTTGGATGACTATGGACTTGGATATTTTTTCTAGACTATTGGCATTAATGAAATTTTAGTCATTGTCTAAGTGTTGACTATTAGCCTTATATTTCCACTATCTTATTATATGGTCGGGATTGACCCGACCCCTTTTGTGTGTTATGATAATGGCTAGGTTGGTTTATCTGGGAGACCTCTGGTTCAGGTAAGTTTGAGATGCCCATATTATATGACCCAATTTTGGGGTGTGTCATTAAGTTGAATTTAGTTTAGTCCGGCACCAGTGTCAGTTCAGTTGGCGGTAGAATTTTGCACCGAGCAAACCCAGGGATGGGGGCTCACCTTCCAGTAGAGGGTGACTCCTTAGTCCTTCGGAACACTAGTTTAGTGGATCCCATACAACCAGTGTTAGTACCCATGGCACAATACTGACACCCTTCAAACTAGGGTTATAGGTTGGATCCCAATTAGCTCAGATGGGGGCATACCGGTTATACGATACCTCCTACGATCTCAGTATAGTAATCATTGTATTCAATTTAGGATTTCTTTACCAATTATAAAAATTTTTAGTTATTTAGTGATACAGCTTTCAATCTTTCAAACTACAGGATCACAGAAACATGTTTATGCTTAGTCTTGCATTCTTAGATATTACATTTTCATGCATTTATGCTCAAATACCTCTTGCATTTCAGCCAGTCCTCATCTCATATATCAGTACATTCAAAGTACTAACTGCATACTTTTCTTTGAGCTATGTTGTCTTATAACATAGGTTTGGATGCATAGTTTCTCGACCGCTCTTAGATAGCTCAGCATTACTCAATAGCAGTAGAGGTCAGTTCTCATCTATCGGGGACATAATTTATTTATTTCAATTACTTCAGTGCTTTCTCATGTTCAGTTAGTTGGAGTTAGTTAGGAGTCTGTCCTATCAACTATTCATGATGTTTATAGTCTTTCAAACAATCAGTTAGATGGTCAGCCAGTTATTTTTGTATTAATAGTTGTTTCAGATTGACAATTTGGTTTCTAGTATTTTATCAGATATGCTTTGCTTAGTATTCCAATATTTAATTTTACAATACCTTATTAGTGTATCTTCCGCTCATGTATTATATTACATTATTACTCAGTGCTCACAGCAGGTACCAGTTCAGGGGTTATCTTGTAGTCATTTGTGATCATAAGAAACGTTGTTGCGACTAGGGTGTACCATCAGGCCGTGACAAAACTTAGTTTAAGATCCTAAGTTTAAAAGTTTCCTAGGGAACCTAAATGTCGTGTTGAGTAGAGTCTTGTGCATGGGTGTAAAGCGCACCATGCTTATGGAGAAGAGTCTATGAGGCATTTTTAGGAAAGTATCCCTTCTTTCAGTGTTAATGTTATGTGAAAGAGCATAAGCTCTATTTAAAATCTCTTTCTAACTAATCCTTTATTTTTTACAGACAATTCCTTCTAGAAGAAACAACAGAAGAAGGAATGGAGATCAACCCGCACCCCCACCTGTTTAGGAAGATCCCTTAAATGAACAAGTCTCCCACACTGAATTTAGGTCCACTTTAACTACCTTATCCCACTCTGTAGCTTTCTATAACAACCAGCAGGTTGTTGCTCTAGCCAATCTAGTAGAAAATACATCTGTAATTAGGATTTGGTATTTCACTCGGATGAATCCCCCTTTGTCCTTTGGATATAAGTCTTAGGAGGATCCGCAAGAGTTTCTGGATATGGTGCAAAAAGTAACATATATCATGGGCATCACTTCGAGTGAAAGTGCAGAGTTGGCTGCATATCAGTTGCAGGATGTAACTTATACTTAGTTTAAGTAGGGAAAGAAAGACTATGGTGTTGATGCAGGGCCTGTAGAGTGGGAGGAGTTTGCCACAACTTTCTTTGAAAGGTTCTTTCCCTTTGAGTTAAGAAAAGCTAAGTTTTAGGAGTTTATCAATTTGAAATAGGATAATATAAGCGTAAAGGAGTACTCTCTTAAGTTCACTCAGTCGGCGAGGTATGCTCCTTCTATGGTGGCAGATAATTGGTCTAAAATAAGTAAGTTTGTGTCTGGTATATAGTGTGGATAAGGAGTATAGGACTGTTATATTTATTAAAGAGATAGACCTATCTACGCATATTGTTCATGCTCAGAAGATTGAGGAGAAAAAGCATAAGGAGAGGGAGAGAGAGAATAATAGGCCAAAATAGGTAGTTTTAACTTTTCTCAACCTAGATCAAAAATCGGTAAACATTCTTAATTCCATCAGAAGTTTTAAGCCATGGCTCCGTCTTCAGCTAGTGCACCAGTCCTTAAGTTTAGGAAAGATAGTCGGGACAGGGTGCCAGGCTCTAAGTCCAAGGATAATATAAATAGTAGTCGTACTAATCTACTCTGTAGAAAATATGGTAGGAATTACCAGGGTAAGAGTAAGGCTTATAGTGATGTGTGTTTTGGTTATGGCAAGCCAGACCAAGGGTTAGGGATTGCTCGAGGGGTGCTCATCAAGGTCAGTCTAATCATTCTTCAGCTTTAGAAGGTCACCCGACTCAGCAGGGTTCTACTTCCAGTGCCACCAGTGGGGAGTGCCAGAATAGGTTGTATTCTCTCAAGACTTGGCATGATTAGGAAAGTTCTCCTGATATAGATATGGGTACATTACAGGTTTTCCATCTTTTTGTTTATGCATTATTGATCCCAGAACTTTATTTTCTTTTGTAATTCCTTATATAGCCTTCAACTTTGGTGTCAGTAATAAAATATTAGCAGAGCCTTTTTAGTTTCTACCCTAGTGGGTAAATTTATTCCTAGTGGGTAAATTTATTATAGTCAGACAGGTATACAAAAATTTCTCAATCAATTTATCGTATAAAATCACTTCAATTGATCTTGTGGAGTTAGATATGAATAACTTTGATGTCATTCTCAGTATGGTTTGGCTCCACTCATGTTATGCCTCAGTTGATTGCAGAAATAGGGTCGTTCAGTTTCAGTTTCCCAATGAACTAGTCATTTAATGGATGGGTAGTACCAAAGTGGTTAGGGGTCAAATTATTTCATATCTTAAAGCAAGAAAGATAATATCTAAAGGGTGCGGTTATCATTTTGTCCGATTTAAATACTCTAGTTCTGCGACTCCAAGTATTGAGTTTGTTTTAGTAGTAAGGGAATTTCCAGATGTGTTCCCTGAAGATCTTCTTAGAGTTCCTCCCAAAAGGAAAATTGACTTCAGAATAGATCTCCTTCTAGATACCCAGCCTATCCCTATTCCATCTTACAAAATGGCTCCGGTTAAGCTTAAGTAGTTGAAAGATATAGTTATAAGATATCTTAGATAAGGATTTCATCAAAATCAGTGTTTCTCTATGGGGCACTCCAATCTTGCTCGCTTGTAAGAAAGACAGTTCTCCCTGAATATGCATTGACTACCGTCAATTGAAAAAAGTCATAATAAATAATAAGTATCCACTCCCTAGAATTTATGAATTGTTTGACCTACTTTAGGGTTCCATTTTTTCTCTAAGATAGACCTCAGATCCATCTATTATCATCTTAGAGTCAAAAAATGTGACATTCCAAAAACAACCTTCAAAACTTGGTATGGTCACTTCAGATTCCTAGTTATGTCTTTAGACTAACAAATGCCCCTACAGTTTTCATGGACTGTATGAATAAGGTGTTCAAATAGTACTTGAACCTTTTCGTAATAGTCTTTATTGATTATATCCTTGTTTATTCTCATAGAGAGAATGATCATGCAAATCATCTGAGAATTATATTACAGACCTTTCGAGCTCATCAATTTTTTGCCAAGTTTAATAACTGTAAATTTTGGCTAAGATCAATAGATTTTCTTATCCATATTATTTGTAGTGATGGCATCTAAGTTGACCCTCAAAAGACTGAAGAAGTGAGAAAATGGCCTAGACCTATCTCTTTATTAGATATTTAGAGTTTCTTTAGTTTTTCTAGCTATTATAGATGGTTTGTTGAAGTTTTTATTCTATTTCATCCACCATGTCTCAATTGACTCAAAATAAAGTCAAATTTCAATGGTCAGATTCTTGCGAGAAGAGATTTTAGGAGTTAAAGACTCGACTCACTTCTACTCTAGTCATGAGTTTGTCAGATGGTTCAGATGGGTTTGTAGTTTACTGTGATACTTCCAAAGTTGTTCTTGGTTATGTTTTGATATAGAGAGGTAAGGTTATAGCCTATGATTCTAGATAGCTTAAACCTATGAAAATAATTATCCTACCCATGATCTAGAGTTGGCAGTTGTTGTAATTGTCTTACAAATTTGGAGAAATTAACTTTATGGGGTTCATGTTGATGTGTTCACTGACCATAAAAGTTTATAGTACGTGTTCACGCAGAAAGATCTGAATCTTCATTAGAGAAGGTGGCTTGAGTTGTTTAAAGATTATGATATGAGGGTGTTTTATTATTTGGGCAAGGACAATGTTGTTGCAGATAACCTTAGTAGGTTGTCTATGGGTAGTGTTACTCATGTTGCATAAGATAAAAAAAAGTTAGTTCATGAGGTTCATCAACTTGCTAGATTAGGTGTTTGGTTAGTTGATTTAACTGAAGGTAGTATATGGGTTCAGAATGGTTCAAAATCTTCATTGGTTACGAAAATGAAAGAAAAGTAAGATAGGATCCTAGTTTGGTTAAGTCGAAGGAGGCAGAGATAAGAAAGTAGAGGTTTCTCCCAAAGGAGAGATAGTTCATTATTATCAAGGAAGGTTATGTGTTCTGTGTGTTGATGGTTTGAGACAGTGCATAATTGCAGTAGCATATGGTGCATGGTATTCTATTCACTTAGGAGACACTAAGGTATACCATAATTTATGGGAAATCTATTGGTTGAGTGGTATGAAGAAGGATATTGCAGAGTTTGTAGCTATGTATCCAAATTGTCAGCAGCTTAAAGTTGAGCACCAAAGGCCTAGTGGTACATTGCAGTAGTTTAGCATCCCCATTTGGAAGTGGGAAGTTATGTACATGGAATTTGTGATAGGATTACCTTGTATGCGCTGTCAGCATGATTCGATATGGGTCATTATGGATAGAGTGACCAAGTCAGTTCATTTCTTGCCAGTTCATACTTTGTACTCAGTAGACGATTATTCTAGGCTTTCCATTAGGGAGTTAGTTAAGTTGCACGGGATTCCATTGTCCATTATTTCAAATAGAGGAACTCAGTTTATCTCTTACTTTTAGAAGGCCTTTCAGAATGGTCTTAGTACCTACGTTCATCTCAGTATACCTTTTCATCCTCAGATAGATGGTCAGGCAGAGAGGTATATTTAGACCTTAGAAGACATTTTTAGGGCATGTGTTATTCACTTTAAAGGTAGTTGCGATCACTACTTATCTTTGATTGACTTTTGTTACAACAACAGTTATCACTCTTGTATTCTGATGGCTCTGTTTGAGGATCTATATTGAAGGAGATGCAGATCTCCTATTTGTTGGTTTAAAATAGGTGAAGTTACATTGATAGGGCCAGATTCAGTGTTTGAGGCAATGGAGAAAGGTCAGTTGATTTGAGAGGGGATGAAAATAGCTCAATGTTGTTAGAAATCTTATACGGATGTGAGGAAAAGAGATCTTGAATTTCAAGTTAGTGATTTAGTTTATTTGAAAATTTTTCCTATGAAGGGAGTGGAGAGATTTGGCAAGAAGGGGAAACTCAGTCCCAGATATGTTGGTCCCTATAGAATCTTCAACTGTTTTGTGAAGATAGCTTATAAACTTGAGTTGCCTTCAGATTTGGGATCAGTGCATCTGGTGTTCCAAGTTTCATTATTTAAAAAACATATTAGTGATTCAGCTGTACTTGTTCCTTTGGAAGATATGGACATTAAGGATATCCTTTCCTATGACGAAGTCTCAGTTGAGATCCTTGATCGTCAGATTAGTAGGCTAAGGAATAAAGAAGTTCCCTTGGTTAAGGTCCTTTGGTAGAATCAGACTATTGAGGGAGCTACTTGGGAAGCAGAAGTAGATACGGAAACCAAGTACCCTCATCTTTTCTTGAAAAACACATATTCAGCTTGAGGTAATGATTTTTCATTATATAGATTCTTTCCCGTTCTCAATTCCAGCTATGTAACCATTCTCATATCATTGCATGCATTCGCGAAACTAGTTTAGTTCATGTATCATGTTTCAGACTCAGTTGTGTAATCAGTTTCCAAGTCATTCATGTTCAGTATATGATCTTAGTTGCCTTAGTACAGTGCCCTCAATCTAACTAACCTCATTCGAGGACGAATGGTCCCAAGGGGAAGATATTGTAATACCCTTTATATTCTTAGCTAGATTCAGCTCTTAGTTTCATGCATAAGGGGATTAAGGCTCAAAATTTTCACGAAGTGTTGGGGAATTACTCATTTTCGAGAACCCTAAACTTTAAGGATTTTTATTTTGGATTTCCCGACCCCAATACGTTGCTTTTTAAGCTAATTCATATTCGAGGATGTAAAAAGTATGCCTCGAAGGAGTTTCAAATTTTTTGACAAGGTTTGGGGAATGTTCGTATCATGAAACCATTGGGTCACTGCGATAAGCCCATGTCACGACATTAGTCCCAACCTTATACAAACCGCATCGTGGTGAAGGATTCCTTCGACCGCGATAAGACTTCATTGCAATGAGGATGTTGAGTCCAGTTCTTGATTTAAATGATTGATGATCAATTGGGTCTTATCCTCCTCAACCCAAATTATCCATAACGCGACTTAGGGTATCTTTTAGGGAATTAGTTGCCCTTCTTCTAAAAATCACTCTTAAGAAAATCCTCCTCTGTCCCCAAGAACAAATTAAATTTCTTTTCCCCAAGTAATAAAGAATTCAAGCTCCTCAAGTTCTAGAACCTTCAAGAAAGAATCAAGAAGAGGGTTTCTTTCCCAGGTTAAGAAGCATAAGGCATGTGGGATGCTCATCCATGGGTCATTTTCACCCATGGAGTCCAAAAACCCTCTTTTCAACTAAAGAATGGATTTTTCTCTTATTATCGAGTTTTGTAAGTTGAAGATTGATTAAATTTATGTGTTTCCTTAGAAGTTTTACTCAATTCATGTTCAAGGATGATTCCATAAGAAATTAGGTTAACCCATGCTTTAAGTTTCAATCTCCCAGGTTATATTCAAGTGAATTTCATGTTATATTATCATTTTATGATCTTAGTCACGTAACCATTCTATTTTTCGATTTTTAAGACATTCCCATTTTCAAATTCATGATTTTTACATGTTTGATGAAATCTATATTTTGGGACCTTTGAACCATGATTTCGTACCACAGTTTTAAGCCTTAATATTTTATTTTATGATCATTTGGTGTTGGCATGTTATGAACACCTAATACCTATGCATTTTACATGATTTCAAATATTTCAAGTATTAATTTTAATTAAACCATGAATATTACCAATTACTCAGTTTTATGACCATGATGAGCAAGATCAGTTGTTATATTTAGTTGAATTTAGTTCAGTCCAGTACCAGTGTCAGTTCAGTTGGGAGTAGGATTTAGCACTAAGCAAACCTAGGGATGGGTGCTCACCTGCCAATAGACGGTGTGACCTTTAGTAGCAGTCCCTAAGTTCCAGAACTATGTACCAAACATAGCTTTGAAATGTCTTCCTACTAGTTGAGGGTTGACATATATCTCATGACAGCACCTACTAGTGAGGGTGAATCTTTAGTCCTTAGAGACACCAGTTTAGTGGATCCATACAGCCAGTGTTAATACTCGGGGCACGGTACTGACACCCTTTCAACTAGGGTTATAGGTTGGACCCTAATTAGATAAGATTGAGGCATGTCGGTTATATGATACCTCCCACAGTCTTAGTATGGTAACTAGTGTATTCAGTTCAGGTTTGCTTGACCAAGTGTATAGATTTTTAGTTATTCAGTAGACAACTTTCAATCTTTCAGATTATAGAATCTCAGAAACATATTTATTCTTGGTCTTGCATTCTCGGATATTACATGTTTAAGTATCTATTCTTAGATACCGCATACATTTTAGTCAGTCCTAATCTTATATACCAATACATTAAAAGTACTGACCACATACTTTTCTTTGAACAATGTTGTCTTATAACATAGGTTCGGACTCACAGTTTTCTGATCGCTCTTAGACAACTCAGTGCTACTCAGCAGTAGTAGTGGTGAGTCCTCATCTATTAAGGACATGATTTTTTTATTTTAGTTACTTTAATTCTTTCTTATTTTCAGTCAGTTGGAGTTAGTTAGGGATATGTTCTATCAACTCCTCATGATGTGTAGAGGCTTTCAGACAATTAGTCAGATAGTCAGTCAGTTATTTAAGTATTAACAATTGTTTTAGATCGATAGTTTGGTTTTTAGTATTTTATCAGATATTTCATATATGTTTTTCTTCATATTCCAGTATTCAGTTTTAAGAGTATCTTATGAGTGCATCATCAGCTCTTGTATTACATTACAGTGTTACTCAATGCTTACAGTAGGTACTAGTTCAGGGGTTAGTTTGCGGTCACTTGTTACTCTAAGCACCGTTGTCGCCACTATGGGTAGCTATCACGACCCGAGGCTACCCCTTAGTCGCGACAACGATGCTTACGGACACAAGTAAACCCAAGCTAACCCATGAGTTAGTACCTACTATGAGCACTGAGTAAAATAGTAATATAATACATGAGTGGAAGATACGCTGATAAGGTACTGTAAAATGAAATACTAGAATATGAAGTAAAGTATGTCTGAAATATCTGATAAGATAGTAGAAACCAAACTGTCTATCTAAAATAATTGCTTATATCAAAATAACTGGTTGTCTATCTAACTGATTGTCTGAAAGCCTTTAAACAACATGAGGATCTCATAGAACAAATCCTCAACTAACTCTGACTGATTGGACATAAATAAATACTTCAATAACTGAAGTAAACATATCACATCCTCGATGGATGAGGACTCCCCACTGCTGCTGCTGAGTAACACTGAGCTACCTAAGAGCTATCAAGAAACTACGCATCCGAACTATGTTATAAGACAACATAGTACAAGGAAAAGTATGTGGTTATTAATTTGAATGTACTAGTATATGAGATGTAGATTGGATGAAATTCATGAAATAACTGAGTATGAATGCATAAATATGTAATATTTGAGAATACTAGACCAAGTATAAATATGTTACTGAGAAAAATCTATAATCTGAAAGATAGAAAATAGTATAATTGAAAAACTGAAAATCTGTACACTTGGTCAAGCAATCCTGAGCTGAGATACACTGAATATTATACTGATACTATAGGAGGTATCATGTAACTGACATGCCCCAATCTGAACTAATCGTTGTCCAACCTGTCACCCAGTTAGAAGGGTATCAGTATCATGCCACGGGTACTGACACTGGTTGTGTAGATCCACTAATTTGTTATCCCAAAGGACTAGGGTGTCAATCCTAAATGATGGTGACCCCTATGAGGAAGTCATGCCTAACCTGATGGGTGAACCCTTATATCCTACACTGGCTTCGTAGTTATGGACTTGGTAAATATTACTAACGACTCTACCAAACTAAAGGGGAAGACACCATACCTGCATTTGCTCGGTACTAAATCCTACCCCCAATTAAATGTACACCGGTAATAAACCGAAATGGGTTTAACAGAACATTATTTCTGATAGTGCTCATCATGATTATAGATTTCTAAGTAAATAAAAAGATTGATTGTTTTACTGAATTATTACTTGAAAGATCTGAAATGTAAGTAAATACATAGGTATCGAGTGTTAATAACCTGCCAGCACTGAATCACCATAAAGCATGATATCAAAACTTAAAACTATATGATGGGAATCATGAACTATGATGGGAATCATGGTTCAAATATCCAAAACATAGACTTTTCATCAAACATATGAGAATTATTAACTTGAATATGGGAATGTCTTAAAACATGGGAAAATGGCATGGTGACATGACTAATATCATAACTTGATAATACCACATGAAATTCACTTAAATATAACATGAGATATTGAAGCTTAAATCATGAGATATCATAAATTTTAATGAAATCATTCCTAGATTAATGAAATCATTCCTAGACATGAATAAAGTCAAACTACTAAGAAAACACATGAATTTAATCAATTTTGAACATAGCAAACTCCATAATAAGAGTTAAATCCATTCTTTAGTTGAAAAGAGGGTTTTTGGGATCCATGGTTGAAAAGGATCCATGGATGAACAACCCCACATACCTTAATAGCTAGATTCTTGAGGAGTTATTGAGATTTTCTTGAACTTGGAAGCTTGAACTCTTGATTTATTGAAGAAAGATCTTGGATTTTGTTCTTAGGAAGAAGGAGGGTTTTCTTGGGAGCAATTTGAATGAAAGAGGAAAATAATGCCCATTTGGAAGCTCTAATTTGTGTTAAGGATGAAATAGGATGAGGGAAAATGACCCAAATTTCCCTTGGAAACTTAATTTATAACGCTGGGCGAGACACCCCAAAGCGCTGTGACCCCTACTTGAGTCAAGATGCCAATGCGCCGTGACTTCTGATTCAATCAAGCAGCTAGCGTGCCACGACCCCTACTTGAGTCAAGAATCCAATGCGTCGTGGGTCTATCGTAAGGCCTCACTATTTCAGTTATCAAAACACGTCCCAAACCCTATCCAAAAGTCCTAAAACTCTCTTGAGACATACTTTCAACCTTTGTGAACACAAATCAACTCAGGAACCTTTATTTTGAGGTCAAGAAGACCAAAATAAAAATTTGAAAAGTTTAGGGGTCTTGAAAATGGCTAAGCCCTCAACGCTTGGTAAAATTTGCAACCCTTAGACCCCTTAAGCATGCAACTAAGAGCTGAATCAAGCTTAGAATACTACTGGGTATTAGAATAGCCTCGGGTCATGACAAAACTATATTATTTTATGATTTGTAGTCCAAGGGTTCTTTTGTTACTCTTGTGTTGTGTTCGGTGGTGTGAATGCCGATTGAGTTGTTTTGAAATGTTGAGCCTCCATTATCAAGCAGTTATACCATTTTATTAGGTTTATTTTTAGATTTTGGGAACTGTGAACTCTCTTTATCATGGTCAGGGACATGTCCCAACCTAGTTTTGAACTTTGGTATTAAGAGGCTTTTATGGACAGATGTGGGTTGAATGGTGATGTTGATTCTTAGATTTTCTTTATCTTACTTATGATGTGGCGTACTCTAGGTCGATTCAGGATATGTATGATGATGCAAAGACTCGTGTGAGGACGGTAGGTGGAGATTCGGAGTACTTCACAGTTTTGGTAGGGTTGCTCCAGGGATCGACTCTTAGGCCATATCTATTTTCCTTAGTGATAGATGTTTTGACGCAATATATTTAAGGGTAGGTGCCTTGGTGTATGTTATTTATAGATGATATGGTTTTGATTGATGAGAGTCGGGGTGGAGTTAATGATAAGTTGGATATTTGGAGATAGGCGCTTAAATCTAAAGGTTTTTGATTAAGTGGAACCAAGATAGGGTACTTGGAGTGTAAGTTTAGTGATATGTCGCAAGAAGATGGAGTGGTTTCGAAGATAGACTCTCAGGCCATCCATAAGAGGGAGAGTTTCAAGTATCTAGGGTCCATAATTCAAGGTAATGGTGAGATTGACGAGTATGTCACACAACATATTAGGGCAGGTTGGTTGAAGTGGAGGCTCGCTTTAGGAGTCCTTTTTGATAAGAAGGTACCCCCGAAGCTTAAAGGTAAGTTCTACAGAGTGGTAGTACAGACGGCTATGTTTTATGAAGTGAATGTTGACCAGTTAAGAACTCCCACATCCAAAAGATAAAGGTGGAAGAGATGTGAATGTTGTGATGGATATGTGTACATACTACGAAAGATAGGGTGAGGAATGAGATTATTCGAGAGAAGGTAGGAGTTTCCTTGGTGGAGCATAAGTTTTGAGAAATGAGGCTTCATTGGTTCAGGCATGTGATGAGGAGAGGCCCTGATGCTCTAGTGCAAAGGTGTGAGACTCTAGCAATGGATGATTTTAGGTAGGCTAGAGATAGACTGAAAAAATATTGGAGAGAGGTGATTAGGCATGATAAGGAGCAATTACAGCTTACAGAGGGCATGGCCCTTGATAGAAAGGTGTGGAGGATGCGGATTAGGGTTGAGGGTTAGGGGTGGGAGCACGGCGGTAGTAATAGAAGAGTGCTCCTTTAGGTCTGGAGTTTCTTGCTCGTAGTGTTGTGCCTGTAGTTTTTGGGGATAGTGGCGTTGGCTTTTTTGCATCGTGTACTAGTTTATTATGCACTTATCTTTTTTGTTTGTTATACTGTTAGTTTGTTTTGTGTACCATACTAGTTTACATGTGCTTACTTTTTGTATTATTTATACTGTTATTGGTCCTAAGCTGGGGGTCTATCAGAAATATAGTTTGCGTACACTCTACCCTCTCTAGACCCCACTAGGTGGGAATACACTGGATATATTGTTGTTGTTGTTATTATTTTTCTCTATTTATCTTTATTTTGTCCTAGATGTTAGGCTAAGGGAGTGATCTCCAGCTCGTGGTAGGCTTGAGATATCCATTAGGCTAAGGGGGTGAACTCCATCTCGTGGTGGGCTTAAGATATCCATCAATACTAGGACTTGGTTTGGGTCGTGACAAGCTTTGTATTAGAGCACAGTTTATGGTCATTGATTATGCACAAATTTGTGCCAAGTAGTGTTACTTTTATAGATGGGTAGAGCGCCACACTTATAAGAAGGTGGCTTCTGTAACGCCCTGAGTTTGTACCCTGGATGCTATATGCTACTCATAATCCCAAGGACCACAAGCTAACCATGACTGGTATCTGCTACAAGAACTAAGTAATAATATGGTATAATGCGGAATAATGGGATGAATTGTCATAAGGTTCAAATAACTGAAATAAAACTGAAATAAGGTATCTCAATACCAAAACTGAACAACTGTTGAACATCTAGTATGAAAATCCTCTAACTGAACTGTCTGCACTGTGGAGTTGATAGGACAATCCCCCAACTAACTCCATCCACTGAAATACTGAATGTAACGAGATAATGAAATAAAAGAATATCCTTGAATAATGAGGACTCACTGCTAGTCTACTATTGTTGCGTAAATTTGAATCTATCTATGCATGATTAGGAACCTAAACGTCCGAACCTATGGTATAAAACACCATAATGCAAGAGAAAAGTATGTATCAGTAGGTGTGAATGTACTGGTATGCAAATTGAGGTAGGCTGAATGCAAAGGTTCACATGCATGAACTATAACTGACTGAATAACTTGAACATGGCTAAGTGAGAAATACATGCATGAATACAGGAGCTGTAACTAAAGTCATAATAATATTTGATACTAAGTTTACTGGTAACATAGATTACTGATAATTGATGTACTGATAACTAATATACTGTTACTAAGTGACTGTTTGAAATAGTCCTGATTCTAATTGAACTAGCTGAGTTCCATACTGAAGTGAGTGATTGTATCTGACAATCCTAAAATCTGTAGAACTATCTGAGTTCTTTACTGATGACTGAGACTGATACTATGGGAGGTAATCATCCAACCAACATGCCTCTTTTTATCTAATTTAGGGTCCAACCTATAACCCTAGTTGGAAGGGTGTCAATATCGTGCCACAGTTAAGGACAAGCTGAGATTTACCCTCATCTATCAGGTACTCTAATGAGAATGGTAAGACCCTCAACTGATGGGTTAAGCCACCTCATCAACCCTCATCAGGCAGGTTTGATGTCTTAACCTACGTTGGCTACATAGTTCTGAAACACAAGGACTGCTTCTAAAGATCACACCCTCTACTGGCAGGTGAGCCCTCATCCCTAGGTTCACTCGGTCCTGAATCCTACTCCTTACTGAATAGACACTGAGCTGAGTATACTGTACTAAACTGGACTGAGTTTACAGAGTTTCATTGACTGATGGAATACTACTAAATTCTATTGACTGACTGAGTTTACTGATGTCTGAACTAAATACTACTGAGTTTTCCTGAATTTTGAGACTGGCTGAGAGTACTACTGATCGTGACATGACTGAGATGGATTTTTTAACTGACACTGCATATAGGCACACAACTAATTTGTCGGGTATTAAATACCCCTAGGACTCGATAGCACGAAGATAATAAGACATGACAATTCTTTAATACATGACAATAGTCAACAACTCACAATACAATTTATGAGGCATTTCATCAAGAACTTGTAAGTCGTGAACTTGCACATAAATAAGAATGCATGCTAATATGTCATAATTTCATTAAACTAATCTCATGAACATTCCATCAAACACTTACAAGGCATATCTTTATAATTGGGCATGACCAACAATGCTAATACATCATGACTACCATATTAATTCATAATTCATGAGTTTCTACATAAGAGAATTAAAATTCAACTTACATGCCACCATAATATCAAGAAATACATTAAGGATTTCAACTTGAACTACATACCATAACATCAACATGATTACATTCAAATCCACAACATGGACATCACAACTTATATTTTTAAAGTAAGTTTCTTGAACTCTAAGGGTGGAAGGGACCCTTGGATGAACACTTTACGTACGGTATTGCTTGAATGTAAAAAGATTGATGGTGAAATCTCTTGAATTGATAACCCTAGGATTTTGTTCTTGAGTATTTTATGAATAATGATTGTATTATGCCTCTAAAGGTGCTAAATTTCTTGTTATGGGGGCTACAGAGCGTGGGAAAAAGACCCAATTACCCCTTGAGATGCAGTTTTTAATAAGACTGAAAACTGGGTTACCAACGAGCTGGTTGATGTGGAGCATCGATGGCATCAACTTGATAACCAATGCGTTAAACCTAGTTAGCGTCGACTCACTAGAATTTGATGCTACTAGCTGGGAAAAATATTACCCAACACGATAGTGGACACAACGCACCAAGATCACGTAGGTTCATGATAACGCTCAATCTACAGCTCTCGTGGGAGTGTAAAGCGGTCGTTAGCAAATATAGAACCCAACCTGGGTTGGGTATCGATCCCACAGAGAATAGCTTGGCCAACAAGCAAGAGAAATTACTAGACTTTTAGTGCAAGTCTCGTAGGAAAGGGGGGATTGTAGTATGTAACCAAAACAAGAATGTAAGAACTGAAAATAGCAAAATAAAGAGAGATTGTCACGTGTGTTGTAAACAATGAGAATTGAGGCGTTGGGGTTATGTCCACCTTCTGAGGTATACGTCTCTATTGGCTATGAGTGTGTAGAGTCTTGACATGTAATTGCTTATAGAGAATTGTAGTCGATGGTAAATCCAAGCGTCTCTCGACCTAAACAAGGACTATTTCACTTTAACTCTCTCGAGCTTAAAGTGTGACTAACGGTACGAATTCTCCAAGAAGTTAGTCCAGGTACGGCACTAGCTTTTTAATAGGAAAGGGTGTCCTACTACCTTGACATTATCTCTTTTCCAGACAAATAACTTTTCTCTCGAACAAGTCAGATGTTAGACTGGCGTTGGTCTATGCGTCTTCTTTTCTAGACAAATAACCTTTCTCTCGAACAGGTTAGATGTTAGAATGGCGTGTTCTTGTGTTTGAACCGCAAAGAATGTAGATTTAAGATGAAGAGAATAATGATATAAGCAATATACTTGTCTTGAACTCACAAACTCATAGCTATAGATAGTAACTCATTCGGCTTCCATAACCCCAACTAAGAGATTTAGTTACCCATGAATGCGAAGGATATCACGTTTTGCATGGTGGATGGCGTGAATAGTAGGTGTTTGGCGTGTGGTTTTAGTGATTCCGTAGCAAGTAACGATTCTCTTGTTGTGGAATTTAAGAGTAGAAGAATGAAGAATTGAGAATGGGTTGTAGGAAGATGTCTTAATTGTAAGGAGATGAATGAATTGTCAGAATGTCTCCTCCTCTTTCTCAAAATCTCTAACATGATAGGGTATTTATAATACTCCTATCCTACTCCTACTCAACTAATAAAATAAATAACCAAATCCTAATATACTAATGAAATCCTTGACCCAATTGTACTAGGGTAAGGTTACAAAATTATAATCCAAATAGAATGATGAAACACATAACCTAATTGCACTAGGTTAATGTATTATGGCAAAAATCCAGCTTTGTGTCTGTAAGTCCCAAAGTCTTCAGAAATGCTGTTTTAGCCCGGGACAGATTTTCCATGCAGCAGATTTAGTCCTTTATGCGTCCAGCTCCTTTCCATCTCGTTTGTGAGCTTTCTTTTGCGTCAAGTAAGCCATAAATTGCTGTATTTTGCATCATTTATACCTGAAACTTTCCTAATCACATTTGTTAGCTCATTTACAGGAAAAAGGACTAAAAGTGTACGAAATAGATAATTAGTTCTCGAAACTAGGCTAAAATATGGGCAAAATATATTGATATAGGCGCGTAATTTCGCCTATCATCAGTTCACTATTTTGGGATTCCAAAGGAGCGTCAAACGAATTCCAAAAAATCCAAAACTTGCTCGAGTACACCTATTGACCATTTTTATCATGAACTAACTAAAATATAGACATTTAAAGGATATTAAGGTTGCGAATTAAGAGCGCCAACTTCCAAAGGCTAAAAATATAACTAAGTCAGAATACTTAGCTCAATATTCTAAGTCTGGGATGCCTTGACAAGTTTAAAGGACTGAATTAAGCTAGAAATTTTGTGAGGTCTTAGAGATTCAAGGCATTTAGGACTGTTTCCCATTCTTGTGTTCTATTGCAGGCTATAGAGTCATGAATTCACCCAGCTTCCGCTTTACTCACATTTCAGATCATGCTTCTCCAAATATCAAATATTTATAGAAACTTTGTTGGACCCTCTGTCCTACCTGAGGACAAGGTAGAGGGAACTTGCCCTACTTATGGAATATAAACCTGGTTTAGGGTCCCTACTCTCGATTGGATTGCTCCATGTAAAGATCTATTAGTCCCTACTAGCCATACTCAAGCTTCTCAAGTTGGTTGTACTCATGCCTAGACGTCTCAAGGAGATATCTCTAATGTGGATTTTCTTCACTCTATTCATCTTCTTACCCAACTAATGGCATCTCAGTCTCTCCAGTCTGATGGTATTATTTCTGTTGCTCCTACTTAGGAGGACACTCGAGTTGACCAATTCAGAGGTTTAATACCCAACCCTGATAGGCTCTAAGGTTGAGGAGTATTCTCAAGGGTTCATTAATAGATGGATAAAATATTTAGATTGATGTATACTATTGATTTGGGGGTGTAGAGTTCACTGCCTATCAGTTGACAGATATTGCTTTCCAGAGGTATGAGGAATAGAAAGCAGCGAGGGGTGATGATGTTGAACAAGCAATGTGGGATGAGTTCTTGGGGGACTTTCTTCATTATTTCTTTCCTCAAGAGTTGAGGGACGGTAAGGAAGAAGAGTTTGTGAACTTGAGCAACGAAAAATGAGTGTGAAGGAGTATGCTCTGAAATGTCAGCAGTTGACTTATTATGCTCTAGAATAAGAAAGTTTACTTCTGGTGTGTCCCATGATTTTTTGTTGTAATGTAAGGCTGAAATATTGAACAATGAAATAGAAATATCAATACTTGTGGTTTATATGCAACAAATAGAGGATGAAAAGAAGAGGCAGGCAGAGAAGGGAGAGAGGCATAATATAAAGTTCAAGTATTCAAAGCTGGGTGCAAATTAGAAGAACAATGGGAAAGATGGTAGGTAGTTGGCCAAGAAGAAGACTTTGGGAAATTATAGTTCATATTCATTGGCGTGTGCTCCTTATCCCAAGACGTCTGGTGATCATTATTTTTAGACTAGCAGTGGTCCTAACGCACTGGGTGCCCAATCTTAGGCTAGTAGAGCTCAGTCAACCCCACATTATTCTCCTTGTAGATTTTGTGGCCAGCTTCACCGTAGTTATTGTGATGAGGGAAGGAACTTGTGCTTCACATATGGTTATCCAGGACATATGAAGAAGAACAGTCGTGCAACTAAAGTTTCCACCAAAGCTAATAGGTTTCGGTCGCTACTTCTTTGGCTTCTGCACCAAAGGGCACCACTTCTGGTATAGGTACTGGCTGAAATTATCTTTATTCACTTTCTTTTTCTAGGAATCTAAGGTATCCCCTAATGTTGTCATTGGTATATTATAACTCTTACTTCATGATGTGTATTGTTTGCTTGATCAAGGTTCTAGACTTTCCTATGTGACCCCTTATGTGGTTGTGCATTTTAGTTTTGGTCTTCAAAATATTTTCAACCCTTTCTCTATGTCTATTTGGATGGGTGATTCTATAGTTGTTAGAAAAATCTATAGGGGTTGGATATGGTGGATTTTGATATTATCTTGGGTATGGATTAGATTCATTCGTGCTATCTGTCTTTGGATTGTAGGACCTAAAGGCCGATTTTCAATTTCCTAACAAACTTATAATTGAATTGGAGTAAAGTTTTTGAGTTCCTAAATGGAGGTTGATTTCTTATCTTAGAGCACAAGAGTTGATTTCCAAAGGGTGTCTGTATTATCTATTTTAGGTTAAAGACTCTAGCTCTTAAAGTCCCTCTTTGTAATATGCCCCTGTGGCCAATGAATTTCTTGAAATGTTTCCCAATGATCTTCCTTGGATTTTTTCTGACATGGAAATAGAATTTGGGATTGATCTTCTACAGGTTACCCGTCATATTTTATATACTCCTTATAGGATGGCTTTGGCTGAGTTAAAGGAGCAATTAAAAGATCTTTTGGATAAGGATTTCATCCATTCTAGTATTTCTCCATGTGGTGCTCTAGTGCTTTTTCTGTGTAAGAAAGATGGGTCTCTTCGGATGTGTATAGATTACGTGTAGTTGAATAAGGTGACTATGAAGAATAAGTTCCCTCTTCCTAGGATTGATGATATTTTCAATAAACTTTAGAGTGTGACAGCGCCCAAGCGCACATGCAAGTGTATGGGGTCTACCAAGTAATATAGTGGCCTTAAAGAAAGCCGAATATCTCCCACAAGGACTTGTGTTAAACAAGTATCAAATCTCAATACAACGATTAAGATTAAATTGGTGGAAAAGTAACCAAAAGATTTTGTGTTTTATAAACTAGAATCAAAGTAAACAGTGCGTGAAGTAAAGACTTGAGACAATCAATGGAGGAAAGGCCAGGGTTAAGGAACTTTGAACAGTCATACTATGCTATTGAGCTTCATTCATTATATTGTCTTGGTTTTTTATTTGTGATCATGGTCTCCCAACCTCTAATCGTTTACCTAACTTGGACATTAAAACTACATCGTTGAGCGGGGATGTAATAATCATATTAAGTGCTTAAAGATATTATCCTACATGCGAACCAATCAAAGCTTCTAGGAACATTCCAATCCTATATGCTAATTCATGTTCCTTAATTTCATAAATGAATATGAACCTTACTTTATTCATTCACATGTTCTATTTTCATATTCCCCCTCCCGAGATCAAAAGGTTGACAATATATGTATTCTAAGGGTGCACAATACTTAAAATAATTAAAACAAGGATGAACAAACCACCAAATACGATAAGCAATCAAAATGAATTTAATTCATAACAATAGCAAACATGTTCTTGGCCTTAACCCTAGAAAGGGGCCATTTAGCCACTAATCAACATATTCATTATCAAAGTATTTGAATACATGATCAAATTTACTGAAATGCTAAAACAAAGAATAGTAAAAACTATTTTTTGTGTGAAACCTCCTTCTCTCCAGTCCCAAGACATCAAAAGTATTTTTAATTGATTCCACGTGTTCCTTTTATAGCTAGGTAAAATTTTCCTGCTTTTAAATTTCACCACGTCGCGCCATTGACTCCCAGGTCCTCTATTCTCGTCACATTGTGTCTTGTGCTTTCGTTGATCCACTCCAAGACTTTTTGTGATGTTTCCACTTGATTTGAAGATTGTATATCCTTCATATATCATCGTAATCAACTCACCAAGCAATCTATAACATTAAGCACCCCAAATTAAATCTCTAAGAAACACAACATTAGAGATGATGAACAAGAAACTCAAGCTAACAATACAAGTTTTCTTATCTAGACTTTAAATGACACATTTGAACCCAAAATCGTGTGAAAACATCTTTAAACCATGTAAACACACACATGGACACTTAGATGCACATTATATCATTATTAACACATAACGCACATGAATTATTCTTACAAAAGATTGAATAAGCTGGGATAACCACACCAAAGTGTGTAAATACACCCAATATTAGGGTGCAAGATTTTTCTCTAAGACTGATCTTCATTTGGGTTATCATCAATTAAAATTAGCTAGTTTGATATTCCCAAGAATTTTTTTCGAATTCGTTATGGTTATTATGAGTTTTTGTTTATATCATTTAGGTTGACTAATGCTTCGATTCCATTCATAGATCTTATGTATCTAGTTTTCACGCAGTTTTTGCATTTTTTTATAGTCTTCATTAATGACATCTTGGTGTACTCTAAGAGTGAGGAGGATTATTCCAATCACCTCCAAATTGTGTTTCAGACTCATAAGGACCAGACACTATATGCTAAGTTTTCTAAGTGTGAATTTTGGATAAGAGTTGTGACTTTTCTTAGGCATGTTGTTTCTAGTGAGGGGATCAAGATGGATCTATCAAAAGTTGAGGCAGTTAAGAGATGGCCTAGACCCTTGACTCCAACTGACATTAGCAGCTTGTTGGTCTTAGCTGGTATTAATTGAGATTTGAAGAGAGTTTCTCATCTATTATTGCTCTGTTGACGAAGCTGACTTAGAAGAAGGTTAAGCTTTTGTGGTCCAATACTTGTGAGGGTAGTTTTGAGGAGTTTAAGAATTTGACTTCTTGTAATACCACCAGTGTTGGACTCTGAATTTTTTCATATGATTTAAGCTTACTATCCACACTACAACTCAGGTGGCGAGTCCTAGTAACTCCCCATGAATCGTATAATGCAAATCATGTCCTAACCAGTGAGAGGGTTTAGTTTTTCTGTTGTGGTTATGACTAGGATCCCATGAGTCATAAGATCAGTCACGAGTCGTAGGGTGGGACTCATGACCAAACCAGTGAGATGGCCCTGAGTCACTACCTAGACTACAAGTTGTGGTAACAATTCGTGACTAGTGAAAATGAGTTGTTACCTGACCTGTAGTGACTGGGAGTTAAAATTCATGTACGATTTCATAAAGGGAATTGTGGTCTTTTCCTCTTACCCAACTTCTATTCCATGACATAAAACATTCCCTTAGCTCTATTTCCACCAATTAACATAACATAAATACTCTTTTCTCTCTCAAACTCCAAATCAAGAACAAAGCTAGAGTGTCTAAGAGGTAATTATCTAGGCTTACAATTGTGGTTTCTTCTCCAAATTCTTGATATTTTCAGGCATGTATCACTTTATTAACTTTGTTTTATACAAACTCATTTGCTTAATCATTGTTTATATGAATTTAATTTTTGGGTTTTGAATGATGGGTTGGCGGTTTTAAATGTTTATTACTTGGTTGTTTTTTCCATGGTTGTGGAATTGTTATTCATGCTTTAACATGTGATTTTTCTAATTGTATGCATGGGCATGGTGAATGGCATGGGGGTCAAGGTTTCCCCCAAAACTATGATTTTTAGTTTGGAATTGGTATCAACCTCAACCCACTTGCATAATTGGTTTTGAAATATGGACAATTATATGGTTTTGCTTACTTTCTTAATCTAATGCATTGCATTAATGACTAAACAGATAAAGAAATGATTTCAAAAGGCTTTGGTGGCCATGGGTTGATTTTAAATAGGAACTTTAGAGTCTTATGGCCAATGTGTTTGGTTTATCATTATGGAATTTGGCTTGCAAGCAAAATTAATTTGTATGACGATACCATTTGGTAAATGCCTTAATGAATAACTCCTTATTTAAATAGATGGGTTATTAGCAAATATTTTAATTAGGCTTACAAGAGGTTATGTAGCTCATCATAGAAGGTGGAAGTCCTAGGGGGATCGATATTGAAAATCACATTGGCCAGCGTGGAGGCTATATTCATAGTTCACACTTTATATATATACATACTTTGTAATTGTTGGAGCCTCAGTGGCTCTGGCTCTTTCATGATTTTTTCTGGTTTGTGTGGCTAACAAGTACTGGGACCCTTTTAATGGTGGAACTGAATTCATATAGCCCGTGGGTACCCTTAGGACGGTTAGAGCTACACATCTAAGTTAATGGTTTTAAATTTAATGCTTAAACCTTGTACCCTATACCAGCATCTTTTATGTTACGATTTTTAAATCTCATGCTTAAACCTTGTATCTATACTGGTATCTTATATATATACATGCATGTATGTGAACATATACATTGATATTATGTTTTGTATTAGAAAATGGCATTATTTTATCCATTATCCTGGGTTACATTCTAGTGCTTTCCCCGCTAACCATCTTAGAATAATACATTGTTTCATAATGTAATATTCAAAGACATTTGTTTTACCCCTAGCAGCATTTAATGATCCATTTTTTTGGGTTGTTCACTATGAAGTGGTGAGATTCCATCCTCCGAAAGGCTTATTCATTCCATTAGTATCTTTCTATATTTTAGAATTGAAGAGTTCCTATTAACATTATCATTTTCATTATCACTATCATGGTTGGGGTCATTTCCCAACTTAGTTTGATATTATGATTAGTTTAGAGTCTTTGGTGGACATGTGTAGGTTGGATGGTGTTTTTGTCTCTTAGATCTTATTCTTTAGTTACATTAATTTGTTATCTTCATTACCTGGTTGTCTTCTACTTTGTTCTTATTTGGACTTTTCTTGGTTGAAAAAGCCATGGGGGTGGTCTTTAGTTTGGTGCATTTGAAATACCCATCACGACTAGGCCCATAGTCAGGTCATAACAAGCTTGGTATTAGAGCACAAGGTTCAAGGCCGTTAGGTATCCACAAAGCAGTGTCGATCAGAGTCCTTTTTTATGGGTGTATAGCACACCACACTTATAAGTGGAAGGGTGTAAGACATTATGGAATGTTTCCCGTTCTTGTGGTCTATTTTTTGCTATAGTGTCTAGGGTCATGGAATTTCTCTAACTCCTAGTTTGCTAATATTTTAGATCATGCCTTAAAAATTTGATATTTGTAGAAACTTTGTCGGAACCTCTACCCCACCTGAAGTCAATGTGGAGGGGACTCGCCATATTTATAAAGTACAAACCCAGTCTAGGGTCCTTACTCCCAATTATGCTGCTCCACCTAGGTTTCCACTAGTCCCCACTAGTCCCTCTATGGTAGGTTACTCTTATGCTTAGTCACTTCAAGAAGACATCTCTTATGCAGAGTTCTACTATTTTATTCATCTGTTGACTCAGTTGGTGACCTCCCAGTCATACTAGTTAGGTTAGGGTGGTTCTATTTCTCTTTCTTCAGAGGTTACTCGAGTTGTTCAGTTTATTAGGTTGTATCCTTAACCTTTACATGCTCTAAGGTTGAGGAGGATCCTCAAGAATTCATTGATGATATGGAGAAGATTTAGCATGATGCATGCTAATGATGTAGAAGTTAGGGAGTTGTTTGTATATCAGCCAAAGGATATGGCATATCAGTGGTATGAGGAGTGGGAGTAGTCGAGGAAAGATAAAGCTGAGAATGTAATGTGGAATAAGTTCTCTAGTACTTTTCTTAATTGCTTCTTTCCTCAGGAGTTGAGGAAGCTAATGCTGAAGATTTATAAACTTGAGATAAGGTAGGATGAGTGTAAAGGAATATGCCTTAAGGTTCCATCAATTTTCTCGTTATGCTCTGTAGTTAGTGTCCAGTTAGAGGGACAAGATGTCAAAGTTAGCTTCTGGTTTGTCTCACGACTTGGTATTGGAGTAAAAGGTTGTGATGTTGAGCAATCGCTAGTATATCTCTATCTTTGTGGTTTATATACAGTAGGTGGTGGATGAAAAAAAGAAACATATAGAGATTAGAGAAAGGAATAATAAGAAGTTCAGGTATTCAAAGCAAGGTGGAGGTTAGCAAGCCAGTAGGAGAGATGATAGACAATGTAGCAAGAAGAAGACTTATAAAAATTATGGTTCAACAATTCTTTAGCTAGTTCTCCTTATCTAAAGCTATTCGGTGATTGTCGATTTCAGACTAGTAGTGCTCCTAAGACACAGGGTGCCCACTCTCAGGCTAGTAGAGCTCAGTCAGCCCCACCATATCCTCCTTGTAAATTTTGCAGTCAGCTTCACCAAGGTTATTTTGATGAGGGGATAAATCAGTGCTTTAACTATGGTCAGCTTGGTCATATGCAATGGGATTTCCTAGCGGCTAAGGTATCCATTAGGGCTAATAAAGATCCGGTCACCATTTCTTTGATGTTTGCACCAGAGGGTGCTACTTTTTATACTGGCACTGGCAAAAATTATCTCTATTCTGTTTCCACCTATCAAAATCTGAGGCATCTTCTAACATTGTCAATGGTGCATTACAATTCTTTTCTCGCGATGTATATTATTTACTTAATTTGGGTTCTATCCTATCCAATGTGACCCTATATGTGCCTATGTATTTTGCTTTTGGTCCCAAAAGTATTTCTGACCATTTTTATATATCTACTCTAATGGGTGACTCTATTGTGGCTAGAAAGACTTATAGGGGTTGTATGGTGTCGAACTTTCATAAAGATACCTTGGTGGATTTAGTAGAGCTTGATATAGTAGATTTTGATGTGATATTAGGGATGGATTGGGCTAATTTTTTATATGATTCTTTGGATTGTAGGACCCAAAGGGTCATTTTCTAATTCTTTAATAAACCAATAAACGAATGGAAGGGGACCTCCTTAGTGCCTAAGAGAGGTTTATTTCTTATACTAGAGTTCAAAAGTTGATTTCCAAGGGTTATCTTTATCATCTTATTCTGGTTAAAAATTCTAGTTCTAAGGTTCCCTCTTTGTAATTTGTCCTCATGGTGAATGAATTTCCTGAAATATTTCCTAAGGATCTTCCTAGAATTCCTCCAGATAGGGAAATAGACTTTGGGATAAATCTTCTACCAGATACCTGTCTTATCTTTATTCCTCCTTATAGAATGGATCTGACTGAGTTGAAAGAGCTAAAAAGTAGTTAAAGAGTCTCCTTGATAAGGGTTTCATTCTCCCTAGTGTTTCTCTATGGGGTGCTCCTGTTCTTTTTATGCGTAAGAAAGATGGATATCTTTGTATGTGTATAGACTATCGTTAGTATAATAAGGTTACCATGAAGAATAAGTACCCTGTCCTTAGGATTGATGATATTTTTCACCAGCTTTAGGGTGCTAGATGCTTCTGTAAGATTGATCGTTACTTGGGTTATCATTAGTTGAAGATTAGGGATATTGACATCCCTAAGACTGCTTTTTGAACCTGGTATGGCTATTATGAACTCTTGGTTATGTCATTTGGGTTGAATAATGCTCTAACTGGCTAATTTGGGAGTTCTTCTTTTAGACTCTAAGGATAGAGAGATGATTGTTTAAGAAGTGGTTAAATCAACTCTCGGTGATGAGGTGAAGGAGAATCAAGCTTTGGATCTCATTTTTATGAAGTTCAAAGAGAATATGGGTCAACAAAATATTATGTCCTTTAAGATTAGAGGTGATGGTATTCTAAGGTATCAATCAAGGTATGTTGTGTATTCCTGATATTGATGGGCTGCGAGTGAGGATTTTGACTGAGCTTATGCATCGAGGTATATAGTTCACCCAGGTTCGATAAAGATGTATTATAATTTTAAAAAGATCTATTAGTAGAACAATATGAAGAGGGATATGGATAACTTTGTGGCTAAGTATATAGTTTGTTAGCAAGTGAAAGTTGAGCACTTGATGCCTGGTGGCATGTCTCAAGATTGAGTTACCCATATTGAAGTGGGAGATGATTAATATGGATTTTGTTATAAGTCTTCTGCAATATCTCATTCAGTATAATGTGATTTGGGTTATTATGGATAGGGTGACTAAGTCGACTCACTTCATGCTTGTGAGGACTACTTACACTGGAGAGGATTAAGCTAAGTCATTCATTTAGGAGATAGTTAGATTGCATGGAGCACTAATGTCCATCATTTTAGATTGAGCTATGCAATTCTTTTCAATCTTTTGGCATTTAGTTCAGAAATTTACGGGGACTAAGGTGAACCTGAGCACTTTTTTCAAACCTCAAACGGATAAACAATGTAATACCCCGAGAAATTTTTCGTTGAAATTTTGTGCGTAAACGTGTTGGGTTCTATCTTCTAGAATGAATTATAAATTTTTCCATGCAGAATGTCTTATATTATGACCCACCATTGTGTAGAGTATTGAATAAGCTTTCCAACGATATGTGGATCATACAAAACGGACACCCGAGCAACGAGTTATGAACATTCTAATCGAACCTTGAATAGTAGTAAACAGTAAAACGTGCAGGAAAAAGTACTGAGGCCTGGCGTATTTTTTCTCCAACTTTAAACAAACATAAATCCTTGTACATAATGATCCGGGTGATCTATTATATATCAACGGAAAGCTCTACGAGTCCTGTTTCCAATGAAATTGGTTTCATCTAATTTGTCTATCGAAGCAAAAATTTATGGTCGATCTACTTCAGCCTATCAAAATCGAATTTTTAGGTCAACTTCAAATGATCATAACTCCTCATATACAATGATCTGGGTGAGATACTATATATCAACGGAAATATATGAGAGTTCTCTTTCTAATGAAATTAGTTTCATCTAATTTGGATATCGGAGTAAAATGTTATGGTTGATATACGTCAGACTATCAAAACAGTCCACCAAAGGACAGATTCAAGAATTATTTGATTTTTAGGGGCATTTTGGTCATTCCCCCTCACCCAAAATCCATCCAAACCCTATATTAAAGTCTATTAGAAGAATTATGTGTTATATTTCATCAAATTCCCTCAAAAATAAAACCCTAAGCTCCTACATCCAACTTCAAGAACCTCCAAAGTTCACCATTAATTCTACAAATTTATTCAAGATTCAAAGTTCCTAGTTCAAGAACTTCAAGAACCTCCAAAGTTCACCCTTAATTCTGTAAATTTATTCAAGATTCCAAGTTCCTAGTTCAAGAACTCCAAGAACCATCATTCAAAGGCACGATTATCATCTCAAAAATGAGTATCGATCTAAAGTTCATCATTCAAGGTATGTGGGGTTTTTCAACAAGAACTCTCTTTCATTCTTGTGCCCAAAAGTAATTTTCTTTACAAAGGCATGATTTTTATTTGATTTTTACGAATTTGAAGCATGAACCCATATCTTATGATGATTATTATAAAATCTTGATGTTTATGATTTTGAAAGATGAATTTACATGTGTGGAGATATAAAGCATGAAGCTTGAATGATATTTATCATGATTTTGATATTTGGGTCGTGAATCCCCATTGGAAATTGTATTTTTTTGAGAAAGTGTGTTATAAGTACGTTGATTTCAAATAATTGAGATATTTTGAATGATTTGACCTTTTGGTCTTAGTGGAGTTGTTTTGAACTGGAGTGTGAAAGAAATCCACAACGTGGTTGATTTTGATATATGGTAAGCATGATGGCTCCCAATGTATATTTTTATATTACTAAAATTGTTTTGTTGTGGATTGTCTTTGAAATGATCTGAGCTAAGTCCGGGAGAAATATTTAGCACCGAGTGGGAGGTATAAAGCGACCATACTTCCTTAGAACTACGTACCCCCATAGGAGTGAGCCTGAGGTTGATTTATATAGTGATCACTAGTTTGTGTGAATTTGATATCGATAGTCCTACTCCGATGGCAAGGATAGGATGGCTCATTCCAAAGTGGGTTGTACGTTGGACTCCATGTAGCTCACATGGTTTATGTCGGTTATAGGATCTCCCAGTGTGTGTGTGTTTCCTTGTGTCTATAGTAAATGGTGAAGTGATTTGAAAGTGGAATGGGAAAGTTATTCTTCCGAAAGATTTAAATGATATTTACATTATGAGAATTGATATTCTTGATGAACTAAAGTGATTGACAAATTATATGATGACTCACATGTGTTATTGTACTTATTTCATCCTCTCATGATTATAATGATTTTCTTTGGGCTATGTGAATCTTTCATATATCCTGCATATTTCTTATAAATATTTATGATGTTGACGTTTATAAAACTGCATTCACCCCCGTATACTTGGTTCCTTTCTATGGTACTGACCCACATCTTCGAATGTGGACTGCATTTTCTCGGAATGTAGGTTCAGGTGCTCAGTTCTAGGTTTGATAGTGATTCTTTGAGCACGCTGTTCTACATCCTCTATCGTGGTGAGTCCTTATGTTTTGAGGACATGATGTCTGATGTTGGTTTAACAGAATTGTTTACATTTGATAACTGAGTATGAGTCAGTTAGGGCATGTCTCAATGGCTCGCTGGTTTTATTGATTTTCTTAGAGGCTTGTCAGACTAGTATAGATGTTGGGAGTTGACTAATAAGTCATATTTTGTTATCTTTCTGAAATTCTTTTATTTTTGAATGATGATTACTCTGTTGATATTTGAGGGTTATTTATGGAAACCCCGTTGATTTGTGTTGAACTGAATAAAAATGGCTCAAAGGGTTAGTTTGGGGCAACTCGTAGCCTTAAGAACCGTGTGATGCTTCGGGACCTATTTTTCGGGGCGTTACAATCTTGGTATCAGAGCCTAAGATTTTAAGGTGTCCTAGGGAGTCTGACAAGCCGCGTTAAGTAGAGTATTGATCATCGGTGTGTAGCGCGCCATATTTATAATCAAGAGGCTACAAGACGTTTTTGGAAAAAGTGTGATTTTTTCTTTCAGAAGTCTATCGTGCTTAAAGTGTCTGTCTCTGCTATTGATTCATGCTCTCCTTTTTCAAAAATATCCCTCCAGATCAATCGAGAAGAAATAATGATGGTCTGGGAATTCTATATCACACAAGAGTTATTTTATCTCTTACCTCAGAGCTAGAAAGCTTATTTCCAAGGGGTGTGTTTACCATTTAGTTAGAGTCAAACACACTAAGTCTGAGACTCTAACTCTCCAGTCTGTTAACATCATCAATGAGTTTTTTGATGTCTTTTCGGATGATCTCCAGATAGAGAGATAGAGTTTAGGATTGATCTTCTTCCCGATACTCAGCCCATTTTTATTCCTCCTTACCGTATGGCCTCTGCATAACTTAAGGAGTTGAAAGAGCAACTCAAAGATCTACTAGATAAGGGTTTCATAAGGCCCCGTGTTTCTTCTTGGGGTGCTCCTGTGTTGTTTGTGAGAAAGAAAGATGGCTCTTTGCGTATGTGCAATGATTATCGCCAACTGAATAAAGTCACCATCAAAAATAAGTACCCCCTTCCGAGAATAGATGATTTGTTTGACCAATTGCAAGGTGCAAGTTATTTCTCAAAGATAGACTTTCATTCCTGCTATAATCAACTCAAAGTTAGAAAGCGTGACATCCCGAAAACTGCTTTCCGAACTCGTTATGGCTATTTTGAGTTTCTTGTTATGTCTTTCGGGTTAACTAATGCCCCAGAATCTTTCATGGACCTCATGACTCCAGTGTTTAGACCATATCTGGATATTTTTATCATAGTGTTCATCGATGATATACTGGTGTACTCCCGTAGTGAGGATGAATATTTTGATCATCTCTGAACTGTCTTGCAAACCCTTAGAAATCACAAGTTATTTACCAAGTTCACTAAGTGTGAGTTTCGGCTAAGGCCAGTTGCTTTTCTGGGTCATATCATTTCTTCTGAGGGTATTAGAGTTGATCCCTAAAAGATCGAAGCTGTTAGAAATTGCCCTAGACCTATTTCTTCGACTGATATCCAAAGTTTCTTAGGTTTAGCTGGCTTTACCGCCGTTTTGTTCAGGTTTTCTCCTCTATAGCATCTCCTATGACTCGGTTGACCCTAAAGAAAGTGAAGTTCTTATGGTCCAAATCTTGTGAGAAGAGTTTTCAAGAGTTGAAGACTCGACTCACTTCATCCCTTATTTTGACTTTGCTTGATGGTGTTGATGGTTTTGTGCTGTACTGTAATGCCTCGAGAGTTGGGTTAGCTTACGTATTAATACAGAAGGGTAAGGTGATAGATTATGCTTCTAGACAGTTGAAACCCCATGAGAAAAATTACCCCAGCCATGACCTTGAGTTGGTTGCTGTTGTGTTTGCTTTGAAAATCTGGAGACACTATTTGTCTAGTGTCCATGTTGATGCTTCCACTAATCATAAGAGTCTACAGTATGTGTTTACCCAGAGAGAATTGAATCTTAGGCATAGATGATGGTTAGAATTGTTAAAGGACTATGGTATGAGAGTGTTATACCATCCGGGAAAGGCCAATATTGTGGCAGATGCCCTAAGTAGAGTGTCCATGGGTAGTGTTTCGGATGTGGTAGAAGGAAAGAAAGAGTTGGCTAGTGAATTACATCATTTGGTTAGATTGAGGGTTAGGTTGTTTGACTTTACTGAAGGTAGTATAGGGGTTCAGAGTAGTTTCGAATCCTCCGTGGTTTCGAAAATGAAGGAAAAGCAATACGTAGGTGCTAGTTTGGTCAGACTGAAGGAGTCAGTCAAGGACCAAAAAGTAGAGGTTTTCTCCCAAGGGAGAGATAGTGTGTTGACATTGCAGGGTAGATTATCTGTCTTGAATGTTGATGATCTGAGACAGAGGATTATGGCTGAAGCGCACGGGGCGCGATATTCTATTCATCCTGGTGCCACCAAGATGTACCGAGACTTACGGGAAATCTATTGGTGGAGTGGCATGAAGAAAGATATGCAGCGTTTGTAGATAAATGTACAATATGCCAACAGGTTAAGGTTGAACACCAAATTCCTGGTGGTATGATGCAAGAGTTTAGTATTCCCACCTAGAAGTGGGAAGAGATCAATATGGACTTCGTGATTGGTTTACCTCCTTCCCAACACCATCATGATTCCATTTGCATTGTGGTTGATGGGTTGACTAAGTCTACTCATTTCTTGTCTGTTCATACTTCATATACTGCTGAGGATTACACACAGGTGGAACAGACTATTCATACCTTTGAGGATATGCTAAGGGGCTTGTGTGATTGACTTTAAGGGAAGTTGGGGGGATTACTTACCTCTTATTGAATTTGCGTATAATAATAGTACCACTCTAAAATAGGAATGGCTCCTTTTTAAGCTCTTTATGGTAGGAGGTGTAGGTCTCTTATTGGATTTTTTAAGCTTTGTGAGTGTAACACCCTGAGTCTGTACCCCAAATGCTACACGATGCTCATAATCCCAAAGGACCATAAGCAAACCCATAACTGGTACCTGCTGTAATAACTATGTAATAAATACTGTAATGATTGCAGAAATAGGAAGAATCATATGGCATAAGGTTCAAATCTGTAAATAAATCTAAATGTGGTATCACAATACCAAAACTGAATAGAAGTAATGAAAAACTGAACAACTATCTGAAAATACTCTAGTCTGAAAAGCCTCTAAACTATCTAAACTGTGGAGTTGATGGGACATGTTCCCACCAAACGTCGACTACTGAAAATAAACAAAAATGGTAAAATAAATTATCCCATACTCAAAACTATGAGGACTCACCACTTACTTCGTATGCTAAGAATCTGCACTGCTAAAGGCGTGTTGGAGCCCGTGTGTCTGAACCTATGATATAAGACATCATAGCACAAAAGAAAAGCATTCATCAATACTTTGAATGTACTGGTATGCTCAATGAGTTAGGATGAAATACATGGGTTCATATGCATGAGCAATACTAACTGAATAATATGACTATGGCTGAATGATAGTACATGCATAAATACGTAGACTATAACTGCAATCATAGTAACACTGGATACTAAATCAGAATACTGATAAACTGATATCTAAGTATATTGACGCTGAATTACTGATAATTGAATGACTATATCTGCCAGATATGAATTTGTGGAACTATACTGAGTTTTGAACTAAGCCAAGTGACTCTGTCTGACAGTTCTAAATCTGCGGAACTGAACTGAGTTCCATACTGAGACTATAGGAGGTAATCATCTAACTGACATACCGCTTCTCTAACTGATTTGAGGTCCAACCTCTAACTCCAGTTGGAAGGGTATCAATACCATGCCATGGGTAAGGACAAGTTGTGAGTTAACCCTCTCTGACAGGAAGCTCTTCCGTGAACCCTTGCTGGTAGTAGATCTCAAATGATATATATCAACCCTAGTCTTGTAGGGAGATATCTCAACCTACGCTGGCTACGTAGTTCTGGAATAGAAGGACTACTTCTAAGGATTTCAACCTCTATTGGCAGGTGAGTTCCCATCCTTGGGTTCACTCGATGTAGAATCCTACTCCCAACTGAATAGACACTGGACTAAATTCTAGACTATACTAGGCTGGACTGAACTGTTTACTGATCGTGTTGTATGACTGAACTAAACTAATTTTACTGATCTGAACTGGACTAATTCTAAGTTCTCTAAGTACTGAAGTGATTACTGAATAAATTCTATGAATTGACATATTTTACTGATTTCTTAACTGGATACTACTGTGTTCTAAATTTAATACTGAATTTAGACTGATTACTGAGTACTATTGGATTTTCCTGAGTTCTATAACTGACTAAGAGTACTACTGATCGTAACAGGACTTAGATTATTCTGTAGCTAACACTAGCTCTAGGTAAACAGCTAAATTATCAAGAATAAATACCCCCAGGACTCGATAGCATAAAAAGTAGAGTATAACATGGTTGTAGAAGTCATAACAATGCATACTAGTCCATAGTTCATTCATAGAGATATTTACTCTAACACTTGTAATGCATTAACTTGTACATGAATGGGGACTACATGTTAGCATGCTATAAATTCATTATTCAACTCACATGAACAATTCATCAAACACTTGGAGGGCATAGTACATGTACATAACACTAGACAATATGAGAGCATCACAATTTCAACACCAAATTCACAACCACAAGGCTTTAGCATGAATTCATATGGCACTACACATATAATAAATGATTTCACATGAATCTTGCAAGTAATCATGGATTAGAAAACCCCATCAATATAATAATCATGAACATAGTCAAATCAAATCATGAATTTCATTAAACCCTTAACTTGTAGCTTCAAAAAGGTTTCTTGAACTCTAAGGATGGAAGAAAACCCTTAGATAAACACTTAAGATACCTTGATGCTTTATTTTGAGAAGATTGATGGTGAAATCCTTGAGATTTTAATCTTGAATTGGAAACCCTTAGGCTTGTTCTTGAGAGAATTTGACAGAAAGCAAGTATATTTTGATTAATAAGGATTGAATCTCGTGTTTTAGGGCTGAATGAGGGTGGGGAAAAAGACCCATTTACCCCTAAGGACGCGGTCTTTTAATTACTAAAAAATTGAATCATCGACAGGCAGACCGATGTGCTGCATCATTATCATCGACGCGATAGCCAACACGCCTCTTTGAGTCCACATCTGTTCACTGGAATTTTCACTAAAGCTGGGGAAAAACCATTTTATCAATGCAATGGTCGACACAACACATTAAGATTACGTTGACCCACTATTTTAGACACTCAAACATGGTCTAAATAAGATCTGAAAATTCAAAAACTTGTCTGAGAACATCTATTGACCTAAGTCTATACTTAGCTAACATATTCTAAGTCTGGGACCCCTAACAAGCTTAAAGGACTGATTTAAGCTAGAAATTTTTTCGCGGGGTCTTACACTGAGACTAGGTTATTTGGTTCTGAATTGGTTTACCAATCCATGGAGAAGGTGAAGGTGATTAGGGAGTGGCTTAAGATCACTTAGAGTAACATGGATGTAAGGCAAATGGAGTTGGAGTTTGATATTCGTGATTGGGTGTTTTTGAAAGTTTCTCCTATAAAGGGAGTGATGAGGTTTAGGAAGAAGGGGAAGCTTGGTCCCCATTATGTTGGTCTGTATTTGATTTTGAGGAGAATGGTGAATATTGCCTATGAATTAGATTTACCTACCAGTTTGTGTACTATTCATTAAGTTTTTAATGTGTCGATGTTGTAGAACTGTGTGGGTGATCCTTATTTGGTTGTTCCTATGTATGATATAAGTATTTTCGATTCCTTGTCTTATGAGTAAGTCCTAATTGAGATTTTGGATAGGCAAGTCCATAGATTGAGGACTAAGGATGTGGCATCCAGAAAGTTTATTTGGAGGAACCGAAAGGTGGAAGCAGCCACTTAGGAAGCTAAAGAAGATATCAAGTCCAAATATCCGTTCTTGTTCCCTGTGTTGGATGGAAATGTTTGAGGTATGGGTTCTCTTTGATTTTGTTTCTTCTCAAATTAGTACATGGTTTCGTGGCTACATTATAACTTGTATTTGTGCTCTTGGTTGCCTTAACTCCTCATTCGGGTATGAATGATCCTTGAGGAAAAATGTAAAACCCTAGGTTCTGGACTTTAAAATTTTTCTTGTGATTTGAACTAACTGTCAAAACTATGACTCAGGTGATAAGTCATGTAGAGCCAATTGTGGTCTAATCAATGTGAGGGTAAATTGTTTCTGTTGTAGTTATGAGTAAGACCCCATGATTCATAAAGTTGGGTCCAGAGTCATAGGGTAGGACTCATGACCAAACTAGTGAGGTGGCCTTGAGTCACTGCCCAAACTATGAGTCATGGTGACGACTCTTGATCGGTGACCATGGGTCATTACCTGACTCGTATCGATTGGGAGTTAAAATTCCTTGATTATTTCATTATAGGCATTGTGGTATCTTCCTCTTACCCCACCACTATTCCATGACATAAAACATACCCTTAGCATTATTTCCACCAATTAACATAGAATAAACACTCTCTTTCTCTAAAATTCCCTAATTAAGAACAAAGCTAGGGTTTCTAAGGGGTAATAATCTAGGCTTCCAATTGTGGTTGGTTTCTTCTCGAAATTCTTGATATTTTTAGCCATTTATCTCTTCCCTAACTTTGTTTTATATAAAAACATGTGTTTAATCATGGTTAATGTGAATTTAAATATTGGTTTTTGAATGATGGGTTGAGGGTTTTGAATGGTTATTACTTGGTTGATTTTCCCATGGTTGTGAAATTGTTATTCAAGACTTAACTTGTCATTTTTGAACTCATTGGATGCATAAGCATCGTGAATAGTACGAGGGTCATAGATCCCCCCAAATTATGGTTTTTGGTTTGGAATTGGTATTAACATCAAACAATTTGCATAATTGGTCTTGAAATATGGTCACTTAAATGGTTTTGCTTACTTTATTAAACTATTGAATTGCATTAATGGCTAAACGAATAAAATAAATGGTTTTGAAATGCCTTTTCATCCTTGGATTGATTTTAAATTAGAACTTTGGAGTCTTATGGATAATGGTTAGGTTTGACATAATGAAATTGACTTCCAAGAATAATTAATCTATGTGGCGATACTATTCGGTAAATTCTTTAATAGATGACTCCTTTTTTAAATGGATGGGTTATATGAAAATATTTAAATTGGGTTTAAAGGGGGTTGTGTAGGTCGCTATAGAAGGTGGATGTCCCAGAGGGACCAACACTGGAAATGATGTTTGCCAACGTGGGGCCTTGGTATCCGTGTACATAGTTCACACTTTATATATAAATATATATATATATGTATATATATATATATATATAATTTTGAATGGTTGGAGACTCAGGGACTCTGTCCCTTCCTTAGATTTTCCTGGTTCATGCGGCTAACACGTGTTGGGACACTTTCAGAATGGGGAGCTGAACCCATATAGCCCGTGGGTTCCCTTAGCAATGTTAGAGCTACACAGTCCAGGTTAATGATTTTAAATCTCATTCTTAAACCTGGTACCCTATCCCGACATCTTATATATATATATATATATATATATACACATGCATGTATGTGAACATGTACTTTAAGATTAGGTATTGTCTTCTAAATTGATATTATTCTATCACTTATCTTGAGTTACATGCTAGCGCTCAACTTTCTTACCATCCTAGTACACTATATTGTTTCATAATGTCGGGTTCAAAGAAACTTATTTTACCTCTGTGCAGCGTTAGGTGATCCAGTTCATCGGTTGGTTCGCGATGAAGTGGTGAGCTTTTATCCTCTAGAAAGCTTAGTCATTCCATCAGTTTCTTTCCATATTTTAGAAATGAAGAGTTCACATTAACATTATCATTATTATTGTCACTGTCATGGTCGAGGGAATATCCCGACCTATTTTGATATTCATATTAATTTAAAGGCTTTTGTGGACATGTATGGGCTGGATGGTATTGTTGAATCTTAGAGCTTATTCTTGAGTTACACTAACTATTTTATCTTTATTCTCTAGTTGTTTTCTTCTTTTTTATTATTAGGATTTTTCTTGGTTGAATAGGCTATGGGGTTGTCTTCGGTCCTCGATGGGATTGAGATACTCATCACGACTATCCCCAGGGTCAGGTCATGAAACTTTTGCTCTAATTTTAACCCTGCTCGAGGGTACTGATGTGTTTGTGATGCATCTCGTGTAGGACTGGATTGTTAGTTAATGCAGCATGATAAGCTGGTGTCTTATTATAACACCTCGAAAATGGGCCCCGAGGCGTCACGCGGTGCTAAGGCTACAAGTAGCCCCAAGCTAACCCTTTTAGCCATTTTTCTACCATTAAACACTTATAATCAAAGTCATCATAATCAAAACATCTAAACATCCTCCATAATAGCAAACTACAATACGAATGAAATACGGAAAGTAACAAAATACGACATCTCTGCCAAATCTGATCAATCTATCCATCTAGTCTGACAAGCCTCTACTAAACTTTATATCCATGAGCCATTGGGACAAACCCCAACTGACCCAAACTCAGTAAATAAACTGAACAACTCAAATTAAATGAGGAAATCTGAATAACTAGTCCTCGGACTATGAGGAATCACCACTGTAGAGGATGTAGATCAACGTGCTCGGATAATCACGGTCAAACCTAGGAATGAGCACCTGAACCTATATTATCGAGAAAATGTAGCCCACATGCGAACATGTAGGTCAGTACCATGGAATATCTACCGAGGACATGGGGGTGTATGAAATAAACATATTTATATTTAACGATCATGTCATAAGTTTTCTTTCCAAATCATGCAGGACATTTGTAAATGGCTCATAAAGCTTGAAAGAAATCTAAAATCTGAAATCATACCTAATGAATGGTAAAACATGCCAATCTGGATATCATGAACCATTACACTTATCCAAATATCAAGATTCGTTTCTTATTCTCTCATCAAGCAATCTTAGTGAAATCTGGAATATTGAATATATCATAAATCTACATTTCAAATCTCTTTTAAATCAGTAAAATCAATCTAAAAATGAGGGATGACTCTTTACGAGGTTCTTCTAACCGACATGTACACCATGTGAGCACCCATGATATCCCACGACTTGCCCCCATAAGGTTAGGGCTGTCCTACCCTTGCCATCGGTGAAGAACAATCTCATCTCAGTGATCACTATCTCAATTTTCCACATATGGTGGAAGTCAATGTCTCAACCTATGGTGGCACATAGTTTTGGGGTATGAAACCATGGTAACATACCCAACTCAGTAATAAATACTACTCCTAATAATTGGCTCAAAAATCTCAAGAAAAATCCACTTTAAGGGTAATCTCATTTCTTAAGTTAAATAAATGATAAAATCCGTAACTCATTTCATAAAGTGGATTTTAACTCTGTTGTAACCAAAAGGTCAAATCTTTCTATACTTCATTAAAAATAGTCTAAACATGGGTGCATGTAGCACATAAATTCTCAAAACAACAATCTCAAAACATTTCAACATTTATGCTTTATATCACAAGCAAGCATAATTTATATGGAAATCTAAAAAATCTCAGCCTTTAATCATAACAATAATCTCAAACTCATGGAGTTTATTTTCTAAACATTCAAAATAATCATAGTATCTAGAACAACAACAAAGGATAATATTTATCACTTCAAATTCATGATAAAACATGTAAAAATCATGTATCTTTGTAAAATAATGCAAACTTTAGGCACAAGAACGAAAGGTGTTCTTGTTCATAACCCCACATACCTTTATGGTAACGAATTTGTTGAAAGATTGGACCCTCAATGTTGATTGTGTAACCCTAGTTGTTTTTCTGCTTTATTACTCTTGGATGATGAACTTAGACTGATAATAGGGTTATGATGTGTTTAGAACCTATTAAATTCGTAAGGTTAAGTTTAGGGCGTGTAAGGAGTGCCAAAAGACTTAATTGCCCTCAAAATAACCCAAAAACGAAGTGTTTAAGTCACTTGAAACCATAAGATATGCGCCGCATATCATATCGCATATATTTACATAGGTGTCGCATATGATATCGTCTATATTTACATAGGCGCCGCATATGATATCGCCTATATTTACATAGGCGCCGAATATGCTATCGCATATGCTTTCCAATGGCCATGTGCGAGTGGTTAGGCAAGGCACTCTACTTCGCAAAGCCATAACTCCTAGTTCAGGTGTCGGATTTTGGTGATTGGTATCATTAGAAAGCTAATTCGATTCTCTATAATTCTGTGGGTAGAAATATGCAAAAATACCACATATTTATCAAGTTATGCTCATTCAAAGATAACCCTTGTGAATTCAAATACTAAAACATGATGGATTTCGAAACTCTTAGCTTGTACTACCTTAAGTGACTCATATAACCATATTTAACACATCATAAGCTTTCTTATAACTAGGGTACTCTTGGTAATTTAGGTGCCCAAATATGGCTTACAAAATTGGGGTTTTCACATATACGAACAATGGTTCGTTTTCTAGCTTAGGAAAGTGTGGGGCATTACAATATCTCCCCCTTGGGGACATTCGTCCTCGAATGACGCTGGGTATACTAAGAGTAAAGAGAAAATGAAGGGTACACAGTTGAAGCAACTTTCTAATCTTGCCTCTATTTCATTCTACATTTCGGACACAACAAGGGGTGCATCACTCATGAAATCACAGCTGAATAGTATAAAATAACTGCTAAACTACTGTAATTCTGCATAGAAAAGGAATGATTTAAAGTAGAATGGTACCTTCGGCTTGATCAGAGCTTATTGAAAATAGGTGCGGGTACTTGGATCGCATATTTGCCTCAGCTTCCCATGTTGCACCCTCAACGGATTGGTTTCGCCATAAAACTTTAACCAAGGGAACTTCTTTGTTCCTTAGTCTTCGAACTTGGTGATCTAAAATCGCAAAAGGAACTTCCTCTAAAGAAAGACTATCTTGCACATTAGGGTTTTTTGAAGGATCTACAATGACACAATCACCAACGTATTTCCTAACCATGGATACATGGAAGATAGAGTGGACAGAAGATAACTCTGAAAGCAACTCAACCTCATACGCTACCTTACCAACACGGCAAAAAACTCTGTAGGGGCTAATATAACGGGGACTAAGTTTCCCCTTCTTTTCGAATCTCTTCACTCCCTTCATGGGTGAAATCTTCAAATACACCAAGTCACCAACTTCAAATTCAAGGTCTCTTCTCCTCACATCAGCATATGACTTCTGACGACTCTTTACGGTTTTTAATCTTATTCTAATCACTTTGATTTTTCCATAGCTTTAAAGACCGAATCAGGACCACTTATAGCCACTTCACCCATTTCAAACCAACCTATGGGTGACCTATATTTCCTCCTATACAAAGCCTCAAATGGATTCATGCCAATGCTAGAGTGAAAACTATAATTGTAAGAAAACTCTATCAACGGTAAATGCTTATCCCAACTCCCCTTAAAGTCAAGAGCACACGCTCTCAACATATCCTCTAAGGTCTGGATGGTCCTCTCAGCCTGACCATCTGTAGGCGGATGGAAAGCAAAACTCAAATGCACTTAGGTACCAAGACCCTTCAGAAAAGCTCTCCAAAACTGCGAAGTGAACTGAGGACCCCTATCTGAAATGATGGACAAGGGAACTCCATGCAATCTGACTAATTCTCGAATGTACAATCTAGCGTAATCCTCAGTAGTATAAGAAGTACACACAGTCAAGAAGTGCACAGACTTAGTTAATCTATCCACAAAAACCCAAATTGAATCATGATGGCGTCGGAAAGGAGGTAAACCAGCCACAAAATCCATGTTTATCTTTTCCCACTTCCAAGTGGGAATACCGAACTCCTGCATCATACCACCAGGTCTTTGGTGTTCTACCTTAACCTGTTGGCACGTCGCATACTTAGCCACAAATGCTGCTATATCCTTCTTCATGCCACCCTACCAATAGATTTTTTATAAGTCGCGGTACATCTTGGTGGCACTAGGATTAATAGAATATCGCGCACCATGCGCTTCAGCCATAATTTTCTACCTCAGATCCTCGACATCCGGAACACATAATCTATCCTGCAATCTTAACACACCATCCCCCTTGGGAGAAAACCTCCTCCTTTTGGTCCTTGACTGATTCTTTCAGTCTAACTGAACTAGCATCTAAGTTTTGCTTCTCCTTTACTTCCGAAACCAAGGAGGATTTGGAGCTACTCTGTACTACCATACTTCCTTCAGCGGAGTCAAGCAACCTAACTCCCAAACTATCCAACCGATGCACATCATGAGCCAACTCCTTCTTACCCTCTCCAATATGCGAAACACTACCCATAGACATCCTGCTAAGGGCATCCACCACTACATTGGCCTTTCCCAGGTGATACAACACACACATATCGTAGTCTTTCAATAACTTTAACCACCTTCTCTGCCTAAGATTCAACTCTCTCTGGGTAAAAACATACTGCAGACTCTTATGATTAGTGAAAACATCAACATGAACACCATACAACTAGTGTCTCCAGATTTTCAGAGCAAATACAATAGCAGCTAACTCAAGAACATGGGTGGGGAAATTCTTCTCATGGGGTTTCAGCTATCTAGAGGCATAGGCTATAACCTTACCTTTCTGCATCAGTACATAACCCAAACCAACTCTAGAAGCATCACAATATACCACAAAACCATCAACGCCATCAGGATGAGTCAAAACAGGGGTTGTAGTGAGTCGAGTCTTCAACTCCTAAAAACTATTCTCACAAGAATCGGACCACAAGAACTTCACTTTCTTTTGGGTCAACTGGGTCATAGGAGATGCTATAGAGGAGAAACCTTCAACAAAACGGTGGTAATAGCCAGCTAGACCCAAGAAACTTTTAATGTCGGATGGAGAGACAGGTCTAGGCCAGTTTCTAATAGCTTCTGTTTTCTGGGGATCAACTCTATCACCTTCGGAAGAAATAATATGACCTAGAAAAGCAACTGACCTTAGCCAAAATTCACACTTTCCAAATTTGGAAACAAGTGATGATCTCTAAGGGTTTCCAAGACGATACAGAGATGATCTGCATGTTCATTCTCACTATAGGAGTATACCAAAATGTCGTCTATAAATACTATGACAAACATATCAAGATATGGACTGAGCTCTTGATTCATGAGGTCCATGAAAGTTGTTGGGGCATTAGTTAGCCCGAAGGACATAACAAGAAACTCAAAACGACCATAACGTGTTCGAAAGGCTGTCTTCGGGATATCACATTCCCTAACTCTGAGTTGATAATAGCCAGAGCGAAGGTCTATCTTTGAGAAGTAAATTCCATATGCAATTGATCAAACAAATCATCTATTCTTGAAAGGGGATACTTGTTTTTGATAGTGACTTTGGTAAGCTGGCGATAGTCAATGCACATGCGCAAAGAGCCATCTTTCTTTCGCACAAATACGACAGGTGCACCCCAAGGAGACACACTTGGTCTTATAAAACCTTTATCTAAGAGATCTTTCAGTTGCTCTTTCAACTCCTTAAGTTCTGCGGGTGCCATACGATATGGAGGAATGAAAATGGGCTGAGTATCGGGAAGAAGATCAATCCCGAATGCTATCTCTATCAGGAGGTACTCCTGGAAGATCTTCCAAAAAGACATCAGAAAACTCATTGACAACGTTAACTGACTGGAGAGTTGGAGTCTCAGACTTAGTGTCTTTAAATCTGACTAGGTGGTAAATGTACCCTTTGGAAATAAGTTTTCTAGCCTTAAGATATGAGATAAAATGACTCTTGGGAGATGCGGAATTACCAGACCATTCGATAATAGACTCACCAAGGAACTAAAACTTGACTACACGGGTACGACAGCTTATGGATGTATAACAAGAGTGAAGCCAGTCCATACTTAAAATAACACTAAAATCTACCATGTCTAACTCTATCAGATCAGCATACATAACTCTATGAAGAATAGAAACAGGACACTTTTTGTACACTTTTCGGTCAACAATGGACTCACCCATAGGGGTAGAAACTAGGGCTCAGAGACAATCTCGGGACTCACTTCAAAATTTACAGCAACCAGAGGTGTCACATATGAAAAATTGGACCCAGGGTCCAACAATGCATAAACATCAAACCGAAACACACAAAGCATACCAGTAACAACATTGGGGGAGTCCTCCTACCCCTGACTGGAAGGCAAATCATAGAATCTATTCTAGCGCTGACCGCCAGCAGTGCAGGAAGAAGAACCATCAGTAGAAGATGGATGAGCTACAGGAGTTGGAGCACTAGCAATCTAAGCCTGGGGGCGAACATCATGGTTCCCCTGTCTGGTATGAGGATAATCTCAAAAACCAGGGCCCTTCTGGCCATATCCATAGCAGCCCTTCTGACCCCACAAACACTTACCCCCGTGATCCCTACCACACCTGGTGCATGGTAGATGGTTAGGCCGGTTACTCATAGTATTTTGAGATCCAAACATAGAAGACTTGTTTCCCTGTTCTTGCCTACCTCTAAGTGCTGGAGCACTAGCTGATGACGGTGCTGGCATAGATGAGCGGCTCTAAAACTGAGGGCGATTCTGTCCTTGCAAACTGTTTTGAACATGAGTAGGTTGCTTAGATCTGGCTCTCTTATTCCCCCTTACTCTATCCCTCTCTTTTATTTTATCTGATTCGATCTGTTAGGCATGGGTCATCATTCTGGAAAGATTCATCTCACTACTAAGCATAGCTGATCTACACTCCTTAACCACATAGCTTGAAACCCCTGTCAAGAACTTACCCATACTGGCTCGGTTGTCGGCTATCAGATTTAGGGCATATTTTGCTAATTGGTTGAACTTCAAGAAATACTCCTTAACAGTCATGGAGCCTTGCCATAATTTTATGAACTCCTCTACTTTTGCCTCTCTCAACTCTAGCGGAAAGAATTTATCCAAGAATGCATCCTGGAACTCCTGCCAAGTCATAGGAGCAGCACCCTCTACTCTACACTTTCTCCATGCAACCACCCAGTCATACGTAAGGTCTTTCAATCTGTAGGATGCTAACTCAACACTCTCATCCTCAGACACGTGCATTACCTGTGTGATCTTCCTTATCTCCTCCAGATACAACTGTGGATCCTCACCTACCTTGGACCCATAAAACTCTAGCGAATTCATCCGAATAAAGTCACAGATTCTTACGGCAGCTAAGTCACCTCCCTGTTGTTGTGGAGCTAGGGCCTAGTTGGCCTAAACGTTGGCGGTAAAAACTTGGGCAAGCGCCTAAAAGGCTGCCCTGAACTCAACATGGGATACATTCTCATTTAAAAGATCAGCAGGCCATGTTATTTCTTCAAGATCAGCGAGGAGACATATTCTGAAAGAAGAAGGCACGAATTAATAGCAGAAAGGGAACAACTATAAGCACGATAGACTTCTAAAAAAATGAAATGACCCCTTTTTTTGTAAAATATTTCGTAGCCTTTTGCTCATAGATGTGGCGTGCTACACACCGATGAACAAGAATCTACTTAACTCGGCTTTCCAAACTCCCTAGAACTCCAATAACCTTAGGCTCTGATACCAAGTTTGTAATGCCCCGAAAATGGGCTCCGAGGCATCACACGATGCTTAAGGCTACAAGAAGCCCCAAACTAACCCTTTTAGCCATTTTTCTACCATTAAACACTTATAATAAAAGTCATCATAATCAAAACATCTAAACATCCTCCATAATATCATACTGCAATACGAATGAGTTACGAAAAGTAACAAAATACGACATCTCTGACAAATCTAATCAATCTATCCATGTAGTCTGACAAGCATCTACTAAACTTTATATCCATGAGCCATTGGAACAAACCCCAACTGACCCAAACTCAGGAAATAAATTGAAAGACTCAAAGTAAATGACGAAATTTGAATAACTAGTGCTCAAACCATGAGGACTCACCACTGCAGAGGATGTAGATCAACGTGCTCGGATAATCATGGTCAAACCTGGGAATGAGCACCTGAACCTACATTATAGGAAAAATATAGCCCATATGCGAACATGTGGGTTAGTACCATGGAATATGTACCGATTACAAAGGGGTGCATGAAATAAACATATTTATATGCATATATATATATATATATATATTTAATGATCATGTCATAATTTTTCTTTCCAAATCATGCCGGACATTTGTAAATGGCTCATAAAGCTTGAAAGAAATTTAAAATCTGAAATCATACACAATGAATGGTAAAATAAGTCAATCTGGATATCATAAGCCATTACACTTAATCCAAATATCAAGATTCTTTTCTTATTCTCTCATCAAGCAATCTTAGAGAAATCTGGAATATTGAATACTTCATAAATCTACATTTCAAATATCTTTTAAATTAGTAAAATCAATCTAAGAATGAGGGACGACTCTTTGGGAGGTTCTTCTAACCGACATGTACACTATGTGAGCACCCATGATGTCCCACGACTTGCCCCCATAAGGTTAGGGCTGTCCTACCTTTGTCATCGGTGAAGAACAATCTCATCTCAGTGATCACTATCTCAATTTTCCACATATAGTGGAAGTCAATGTCTTAACCTATGGTGGCATGTAGTTCTGAGGTATGAAACCGTAGTAACATACCCAACTCAATGCTAATACTCCCAATACTATGCTCAAAAATCTCATGAAAAATTCACTTTAAGGGTAATCTCATATTTCTTAAGTTAAATAAATGATAAAATCCGTAACGCGTTTCATAAAGTGGATTTTAACTCTGTTGTGACCAAAAGGTCAAATCTTTCTATACTTCATCAAAAATAGTCTAAACATGGGTTCATGTAGCACATAAATTCTCAAAACAACAATCTCAATGTCGGTTAATGACCCTTATAGCGATACTTAATCAACACATTTCAACATTTATGCTTTATATCACAATCATGCATAATTTATACAAAAATCTGAATAATTTCTTCCTTTAATCATAACAATAATCTCAAACTCATGGAGTTTATTTTCTAAACATTCAAAATAATCATAGTATCTTGAACAACAACATAGGATAAGAGTTATCACTTCAAATACATGATAAAACATGTAAAAATCATGTATCTTTGTAAAATAATGCAAACTTTAGGCACAAGAACGAAAGGGTGTTCTTGTTCATAACCCCACATACCTTTATGGTAACGAATTTATTGAAAGATTGGACCCTCAATGTTGATTGTGTAACCCTAGTTGATTTTCTTCTTTAGTGCTCTTGGATGATGAACTTTGACAAATAATAGGGTTATGATGTGTTTACAATCTATTAAATTTGTAAGGTTAAGTTTAGGGGTGTGTAAGGAGTGCCAAAAGACTTAATTACCCTCAAAATAACCCAAAAACGAAGTGTTTAAGTCACTTGAAACCATAAAATATGCGCCGCATATGATATCGCATATATTTACATAGGCGCCGCATATGGTATCGCCTATATTTATGTAGGCACCGCATATTATATCATCTATATTTACATAGGCTCTGCATATGCTATCGCATATGTTTTCCAGTGGCCATGTGCGATTGATTAGGTGATGCACTCTACTTCGCAAAGCCATAACTCCTAACTCGGGTGTTGGATTTTGGTGAAATTAGTATCGTTGGAATGCTAATTCGATTATCTATAAGTTTTTGGGTAGAAATATGTAGAAATACCACATAATTATCAAGTTATACTCATTAAAAGATGACCCTTGCGAATTCAAACACTAAAACTTGATAGATTTCGAAACTCTTAGCTTGTACTACCTTAAGTGACTCATATAACCACACTTAACACATCATAAGCTCTCTTATAACTAGAGTACTATTGGTAATTTTAGTGCCCAAATATGGATTACAAAATTAGGGTTTTCACATATACGAACAACGGTTCGTTTTCTAGCTTAGGAAAGTGTGGGGCATTACACTTATGCTTCCAAGCATGTTAAGGTTTATGAAAGGAACTATCCGACTCACAACTTAGAGTTGGCGGCTATAGTATTTTCTTTGAATATTTTGTGCAATTACTTTTAAGGGTACATATGGATATCTATATAGATCGTAAGAGCTTGCAGTATGTATTTACTCAGAATGAGTTGAATCTTAGGCAGAGGAGGTGGCTTGAACTACCTAAGGATTATGACATAAGCCTTCACTACCATCCAGGTAAAGCTAATATTACTGTTGATATTCATAGAAGGTTGTCTATGGGGAGATTATCCCATGTTGATAAGGAGAAAAGAAGATTGCTAAAGGACATTCACAGATTGGATAACTTGGGAATTCATCCTTTGGACTCTGGGGATAGGGGAGTTATTATTCAGGAAGTGGTGGTAATATTATCTTTTGGTGCTGAGGTAAAGGACAAGCATACTTTGGATCCCATACTTATGCAGATTAAGGATGTTGTGGCTCAGCAAAAGGTTATGGCTTTAGATGTTAGGGGAGATGGTATTTTGAGGTATCAAAATATGTTGTATGTTCCTGATGTTAAAGGACCACGAGAAAGGATTTTAACTGAGGCTCATGAGTCTAGATATACAGTTTATCTGGGTTTGACTAAGATATATCATAACTTAAAGGATATCTACTAGTGGAATAATATGAACAAAGATGCTGCGAACTTTGTGGCTAAGTGTATGGTCTGTAAGAAAGTCAAGGCTAAACATATGAGGCCTGATGGCATGTCGCAAGAGATAAAGGTTCCCATGTAATAGTGGGAGATGATCAATATAGATTTTATTATGGGTATTCCATGATCTCGCAATTAGTATGACTCAATTTGTGCTATTATGGATAGGATAACTAGGTTTACTCTTTTCTTACCTGTGAGGACTAAATAATCTAAGGAGGATTATGCTAAGTTCATTCAAGAGATTGTGAAGTTGTATGGAGCACCAATGTCCATTAATTCAAACAAAGGTGTGAAATTTTTTTCTCACTTTTGGCGTTTGTTTCTAAAAGGTTTGTGTACTAAGTTAAACCTTAGCCCCACTTTCCACCCTCAAACATATGGACAAGTAAAGTAGACTATTCAAACTTTGAAGAATATGCTAAGGTCCTGTACTATTGATTTTGGAGGTAGTTTGGTTGATCATTTACCTCTTATTGAATTTACATACAATAATAGTTATCACTCGAGCATTCATATAGCTCTTTTTTATGCTTTTATGGTAGGAGGTGTAGGTCTCCTATTGGGTGGTTTGAGGTTGGTGAGACTAGGTTGTTTGGTCCTGACTTAGTTAACAAATCCATCGAGAAGGTGAAGGTGATTAGAGAAAGACTTAAGGTTTCCCATAGTTGTCAAAAGTCTTATGCTGATGTAAGGCGAAGGGAGTTGGAATTTTAGGTTAGTGAATAGGTGTTCTTAAATGTCTCTTCTATGAAAGGAGTTATAAGGTTTGGGAAGAAGGGGAAGAACAGTCCCTATTATGTTGGCCCGTATTTGATTTTAAGGAGAATTGGGAATGCTGCTTATGAGTTGGATTTGCCTATGAGCTTGGGCTCTATTTACCTTGTGATTTGCGTGTCAATGTTTAAAAATTATGTGGGTAATCCTTCTTTGATTCTTCCTGTGGCGATTGTTGGTGTTTTGGATTCCTTGTTTTATAAGGAAGTCCTGGTGAAGATATTAGATAGGAAAGTCTGTAGGTTGAGGAATAAGGATGTATGTTCGGAAAAGTGCTTTAGAGAAATCAAAGGATTGAAGAAGCTACATGGTTAGCTAAAGAAAACATAAAGGCCAAATACCCATTCTTGTTTCCCGGGTTGGATGAAAATGTTTAAGGTATGAGATTCTTTCTTTCTTATTACATTTCAAATTTGCTATTGATTTCTGGTGCATTTTGTCTTGTATGGTTCTAAGGGTACCCCAAACTTCTTATTTGAGGACGAATAATACTAAAGGAAGGATAATGTCATACCCTTGGTTTTTAATGTGTCGTGGAAACACAACACTTTCGATGCTTAAAATGACAAATTTATGCATGAACTTGGGATTTGTTGTTTGATATGATGCACTTTGGTATAAATTGCAGGTAAAATAGGTCTACAAGAGTGTTGGAATCAAAAGGGAAGATGAAGACCTGGAAAAGACCAATTTTGATCATGGTACGAGTCAGAACTCAAGGCGTTCGATACATATCGAATGATGAATCGTATGCACAACAGAACTAAAAGCCAATCTGAAAAGCTAAGTATAGAGAAGATACGACTCAAGTATTCAAGTCATAAGCTAGATATGACTCGTATGATGAATCGTATGTACAACAGAACTAAACGCCCATCTGAAAAGCTAAGTATGGAGAAGATTCGACTCAAGTATTCAAGTCAAAAGCTAGGATATGAGTCATACAGATAAGTCATAAACATTATAGAACCTCAGCCACCCTCCAAATATTGAAGTCTCAGAAGTATACGAGTTGAAAGTCTGAGTATGACTCATATAAGTAAGTTATACATAAATCAGTGTTCAAAGCTTGGATGGATAAAAGTCCCAAAAAGATATGAGTGAAGGACATGAATCATATGCTTAATTGCGACTCATAATAGAAGTTGTATCCTGATCAAATGGTTTAATCCTTAGAAGATTAGATATTGGAACGGATACGAGAATACAGGGTATGACTCATATGATGTCATTACGAGTTGAATACCAAATTGTACCGACCACCAATAGAACTTTACCTTTTCTATTTTTATTAGTATTTTTATGTTATTTTGAGATACTATAAATACCTTAGGGTTTTCCTTTTATTAGGTTACACATTCTTATCATAGGACACAAATTCTTACAATACTTTTACAATTATTCTTGAGATTTTGGTTTTTTATTCAATTCAAGACTTTGGAGTTTATCCATCTTACTCTTGTGCATTAATTATTTATGTTCTTCATTGATAATTATGGTTTCTTCCACAAACATGAGAAATAATCTCCTAGACTAGGGTTGTGGTAACCCTGGAGGATTAGTTACATAGAGAAAATATGACTTTCATCTATTCTAGGTTTTATACATGTATCTTAATCTTCTTCACAATAATTAATCTCATAGTAGCTGCAGGAGCTCGAGATAGCCTATATTTGCATCCATCCCTAACAACGAGATTGTAATTGGGAAAAAAGATTAAGACAGTGATTTGGGATTTCTACCTCCACCATTTAGTCTCCATGTCTCATCTAATCACGTGATCCTAACCAGTGATAGTGAACTGAGGTCGTAGCAAAGAGCAACACAGTAACGCCATGAGACCTAACTAGTAAAGGGTGATATTTATCTTCATACCTGACAAATGGCTGATAATACCTATCTTGTTGACTTTGCATGCAGAACAACAAAATAGTTGGGTTGAACATGAGAAATTTATGGAGTTAAGGAGCCAGGGGAACATAAGCCTAGTGTTCGTCTTGTATTTTCTACAACTCAAAAGCACTAAAGATTTGGTTAATACCTGCGATTGATACTAAAATCCCCCTATTTACTTTAATGTACTGCTCATGGATTACATCAAGTCAACCAACTATTCATGTTTTCCTTATTGGATTACATCAAGTCAACCAACTATTCATGTTTTCCTTATAGGATCGACCCCAACCTAGTTAGGTTATTATATTTGCAATCGACCATAACATACTTCTATTTGGTGTAGTTTTGGACGACATCAAATTTTGGCATCATTTTTGGAGACAATAGTTTGAGTAGTGAATTGAATTAGTCAAATTCAAGGTTTTTATTTTCTATTTTTTATTTGGTATATGCCGGTTTATGCCAAGTACTAGGAGTAGAGGCAACCCCTTACTTCCTTTTGATCTAGAACTAGAGAGAATCCTTCAAACACCAAGAAAGATGTCAGGACAAGTTCATGATAGGGTTCAAGATCCCCCACCAGTGGATCCAAATATGTCACTCCCGCATGCTCCATTAGACCCATAGAGTGTAGACATACAAACATATCAACTGTTAAAGTGAGAAAACAGAGAAGTCGAAGAGGCTAAACTTGTTGCAAAGGCTGAGTTGGCTCAGAAAGGTGGACTAGCCAGGCCTAGATAGGTATTTGATCATTGAGCTCAAAGAGGTTGATTTCCATTGATTCTTGCATATCATCACTTAGATCCATATGAGAAGGATGAAAATGATATGGGTTATGTTGAGCCTACTGAGACGGGGGCCATTATTTCACCTGCTTTAGCCCCCAATGTGAAGTTTGATATTGTTAGTGCTATGATCCAATTATTGAATATGAAGTGTGCAGCTAAGGATGACGCAAATATGCACCTTGCTAATTATCTTAGGATCTGGACATCTCTATACTATTTCTGGTGTAGATCAGGAAGCATTGAGATTGAGGTTGTTTTCATTTTCTTTGATAGGTTGGTTGGGGAGATTCTGAGATGATCTATCACTACTTGGCACGAGTTAAAAAAATAGTGTTTGAGTAGATTTTTCCCTTCTCCACATATGCTACAATTTAAGGATGAAATTTATAATTTCAGACAGTTACCTGTAGAATCTTTGTATGATGCATGGTTTAGATTCAAGAAGAAGCTGAGCATGTTATCAAATCATAGAATTAAAGGGTCTAACTTGTCAAAAATCTTCTATAGATCACTTAATGTTCAAGAGCAATGGTAGATACTATTTTGGGAGGAGCATTTATATGTCTTCGGTGGGATGCTCTACAGGATATGCTAGATAATATTGCGGTGAATAATAAAGGATGGCATACTAGAGATTCAAACCATGGTGATGGCACATATGATATTAGAGTAACAAATACTTACAAAGCAGGTCATGATATAGTCATACAAGACGTTGCACCAACTTCAAAAAAGCTATTGGTTTGCTTATAAAAAAATTTACGACAATGAGTGACAATAAAGTGAATACAATTATGGCACAGGGGTCTACTTCTAAACCATTCAATATTGAATCAGAAGAAGAGGCAAAGTATCTTGATCATAGATTAGCAGATTTCCGAGCCAAAGGGCATGAAAATCAAGGTTTGAACTATTATAATGACAGATACAATGATAGAAGTAGAGAGAGATAGTGATTGGCATCATAAAGATGACTACAAGGAGAAGAGTGACAAGTATATTCCACCAGGTAGTCGTGATATAGAGTCTAGAATGGAGGCACTTTTGTCTAAGCTAGTCAAAGGGCAAAAAAGTCAAGAGTTTCCCGAAGGATATCAAAGCAGATTTGTCATGTTTATACCAAAAATTTGAGTCACATAATACAACAATCAGTTATACCTTGCAAAATTTATGAAGGATTTAATAACCAAGAAGAGAGAAGTCAGTTATGATCTAGTTTATAATGTTCATCATGTAGTGCTATAGCTACTAGATCATTGGTAGAGAAGAAAGAGGATCCTGGTGCTTTCTCTATACCTTGCACCATTTGATCTTTCAAATTTTCTCGTGCTTTATGTGATTTAGGTTCTAGTATCAACCTCATACCATTTGCAATATTTAAATAGTTAGGTTTGGGAGCTCCAAAACCTACGACTATTATAATAGTGATAGCAGACAGAACGGTGGAAAACCAGTGGGTATTTTATTCTATATATCAGTGAAGGTGACTTCTTTTATCTTTCCCATTGATTCTGTGATCTTAGATTGTGCAGTGGAATTCCAAGTCCCAATTATTCTAGGAAGACCATTTTTGGATATAGGCAGGACATTGATTGATTTGGAGATGGGGCATCTTATAGTTAGATTGAATGATGAGCAGGTGATATTCAATTTATGAAAATCCATGAGGTAGACTAATGAGTTAAAAGTGATATCTAGGATTGATGTGTATGATAAGGAAGCAAATTCATTCCATGATGTTAATGCAGTTACTATTTGGGATGATTGTTTTGATACGGTTGTTCCTATTGAAGAGAGACTAGGTGTTGTAGTGCTTGCATCCATGATCATGAACTTTGATTCTAATGGTATTAAGGAGTATAAGGAGATAGTAGGTGCACTGCATGGGAATGGTTCGTATGATTATGCACCAAAAAAGCTTAATTTATATTTGAAGAATAGAACTACAACACCTGCTTATCCATCATTATAGAGCCAGCTGTATTAGAGTTGAAGGCCTTCCTATCTCACTTGTGATATGCATTTTGAGGGGTCAAAACACTTTGCTAATTATTATTATAGCTGATCTGAGATAGGTAGAAGTAGAAGCATTATTGTTAGTATTGTAGAGATTCAAGAGGGCCATTGGATAGTCCGTTGTAGATATTATAGGTATTCTTCCTAGTTTATGTACTCAGAGAATACAAATTGAATCGGATTGTGTTCCATCTAATAAAAACCCGCATCACCTCAATCCTCCTATGTAGGAGGTAGCAAAGATAGAAATAATGAAGTAGTTGGATTCTGGTGTAGTATATCCCATTGTAGATAGAAAGTGAGTCAGTCCAGTATAATGCATCCCAAAAAGGGAAGAATTATTGTTATTCCTAATGAAAAAAATGAGCTAGTTTCTATGAGGCCAGTCACTGGATGGGGAGTATGTATGGATTATAGAAAATTTAATGCATGGACTCTGAAAGGATGATTTTCCTATTCCCTTCATGGATAAGATGTTAGATAGGTTAGCAAGCAGAGGATGATACTATTTTATTGATAGGTACTTAGGCTACAATTAGATAACTATGGCACCTAAGGACCAATAAAAGATAACTTTTACATGTCCTTATGAAACTTTTGCATTCAAACGTATGCCATTTGGGCTATGCAATTCTCCAACTATAATTTAGAGAAGTATGATGTTAATTTTCTCTAATATGGTTAAAGACATCATCGAAGTGTTCATGGATAATTTTTTAGTTGTTGGTAATTCTTTTGATGACTGCCTATTGCACTTGATGAATGTTCGAAAAAGGTGTGAAGAATGCAACTTGGTACTTAATTGGGAGACGTGTCATTTTATGGTCAAAGAAGGAATTGCGTTTGGACACAAAATTTCAAAGAAGGGCAGAGAGGTTGATCGAGCGAAGATTAAGGTGATTGAGAAATTAGCCTACCCAATCTCTGTGAAGGGAATTCAAAGCTTCTTAGGGCATTCAGGCTTTTATAGGTGATTTATCAAGCATTTCTCAAAGTTTGCTAATCTTCTTTGCAAGCTTCTTGAGAAGGAGGTAAAATTTAATTTTGATGCTGCATGAAAGAAGGCTTTTCAGAGCCTAAAAGAGAAGTTGGTGACTGCTCCAATCATTGTATCTCCTGATTGGTCCTTACCCTTTAAGATTATGTGTGATAATAGTGAATTGGCGTTAGGGATTGTACTAGGCCAACGAAAAGAAAAATCCTTCATCATATCTACTATGCTAGAAAGGCACTAAATCCTTCTCAAAAGAACTATACCATGATGGAGCAAGAGTTATTGGCAGTGGTTTTTTCCTTTGAAAATTTTAGGTCTTACTTGATTGGGACAAAGTTTACTGTACACACTGATCATGCAGCATTGAGGTACCTCATGACAAAAAAATATGCAAACCCTAGGCTTATTAGGTGGGTGCTTTTGTTGTAAGAATTTGACTTTGAGGTAAAGGACAGAAAAGGCACAGAGAATCAAGCTCAGATCACTTGTCTAGATTTCAAGAGGAAGCTATGCAGAAGGTTGCAAATGGATTGGAGATTGATGATAGTTTTCCAGACAAGCAGATATTAGCAGCATCCCAGTATCTAATCCCATGGTTTGCATATTATTCAAATAACTTAGCTAGTGATCTTATTTCGAAAAATCTTTCCTATCATCAAAGAAATAAATTCATGCATTATGTAAGGAAATTCTTCTTAAATGAACCTTATTTGTTTAGGATTTATGTAGATGGGATCATTTGTAGGTGTATACCTGAGGTGGAAATAATGAGAATACTCAAGGATTGTCATTCCTCGCCAGTTCGGGGTCATCATGGATGTGCCCGCATAGCTCATAAAATTATACAAAGTGGCTATTATTGGCCAACAATCTAAAAGGATGCTTATGATTATGTTTCTATATGTGACCAATGCCAATGACAAGGTACTATTTCGAGAAGACATGAACTGCCTATGACTCCTATTTTTCAATTGGAATTGTTTAATATATGGGTCATAGATTTCATGGGACCATTTGTGAGTTTTCATGGCATGAAGTATATACTTGTGGCCATAGATTAAGTTTCGAAGTTGGTGGAAGCAATTGCACTTCCTAACAATGAAGTACAAAGAGTCACTGCATTCTTGAGAAGGAACATCTTTTCTCAATTTGGCACACAACAACCTGTTATTAGTGACAGAGGGTCATATTTTTTCAATCATCTATTCAAGAGTCTTCTTGAATAATATGAAGTGAAAAATAAGGTGGCAACACCTTATCATCCATAGACTAGTGGACAAGTTGAGGTGTCCAATAGAGAAATTAAGTCTATCTTGGTAAATACTATTAATGCCAATAGGACTGATTGGGAAAGAAAGTTAGATGAGGCATTACGGGCTCACCGCACATCTTATAAAACCCCCATAAGTGCTTCACCTTATCATCAAGTGTATGGAAAGGCTTGCCACTTTCTAATTGATCTTGAGAATAAGGCACTATGGGTGTTAAAGAAGTTAAATTTAGATTGGCAGGATATAGCTAAGTCAAGGTTGGATGAGATTAATTAGTTGGACAAATTCTTGCTCCACGAATATGAAAGTTCAGCACTTTACAAATAAAAGATGAAGATGCATCACAATTGCAAGATCGAGAAGAGAGTATTTGATAAGGGTGATCAAGTGTTGCTTTATAATTCTAAACTTCATTTGTTATCGGGTAAGTTAAGGTCAAAGTGGCGCGGTCCATACAAGGTTATAAAATTTTATCCCTTTGGTGCTTTAGAATTGTATAATGATGGTGAAGCCCCATTCAAGGTAAATGGAAAAAGAGTCAAGCACTATGAGGGAAATATGAAAAAAGTGAATGAAGTTATTGAATTTGACTTTGGTGAAGACTGAGAAACCAAGGAAATTGCATAGTGTCGCGATGTTAAATCAAGAGCTTCATGGGAGGTAAGTCATGAGGCTTGTTGGGAAAATCTGAGTATCCAACTTAGCCACGTCGTTCCGCGATGTTAAATCAAGTGTTGCATGGAAGGCAACCAATGTTTTTGTAATTGTTTAACTATAGCGTAATATGTTCGTACAGTGTGTAGAGCTAAAGAATGAAGAAAATATCTTTCACGACCTGAGGCTCCCCCTAGTCAAAATAATGGTGCTTACGGTCAAGAGTAACCGCCATGAGCACTGAACAAAATATGAACATAACACATGTGCGGAATATAATCGGAGAAGGAAAATAGAAATTTAACTACTGAAATACAGAATCAATCATAATCCTGAAATATCTCATAAAAATTGAATGCAATTGACTAACTGTCTAACTGACTGTCTGAACATCTGAAAGCCTCTAAACTAACTAATGAGTTGACGGGACAGACCCCCAACTAACTCCACTGACTGAAAAAAATAAAATACAGAATTAACTAAAAAAATATAATATGTCCTCGATGGATGAGGACTCATCACTATGGCTATTGATTTACGCTGAGCTGTGTAACAGTAATTAGGAAACTGAGCATCTAAACCTATGATATAAGATATTAAACTGCAAAGAAGAGTATGCGTTAAGTACATTGAATGTATTGGTATATGAGATGAGGTTAGGCTGATATATATGGGGTACTGTGCATATGAAATCAGGACTAACAGAATGGTATGAGATAACTGAACATGAATGCATGAAAACTGTGACATCTAAGAATTCAAGACCAAGCATAAATCTATAATCTTAAATAAGACTAAAATCTGAAAGACTGTAAACTGTATAACTTAATAACTGAAAGTCTTTACACTTGGTCAAACAAACCTGAACTATGGATATACTGGAATACTATATTGAGACTGTGGGAGGTATCATCTAACCGACATGGCCCAATCTGAGCTAATTAGGGTCCACCTGTAACCTCAATTAGAAGGGTGTCAGTACCATGCCGCGGGTACTACCGGCTGTGTGGATCCACTAATTTGATGTCCTGAAGGACTAGGGAATCAGCCCAAAACTGGTGGGTGACCCCTACGAGAGTGTCAGTCCTAAACTGGCGGGTGACATCTAATAATCCTACGCTGGCTACGTAGTCCTAGAACATAGGGACTGCTACTAAGGATCCTGTCTTAAATGGTAGGTGAGCATCAATCCCTAGATTCACTCGGTGCTAAATCCTACTCCCAACTAAACTGACACTGATACTGCACTGAACCAAACCCAACTAAATGTTTTAACATAACTGATAGTGCTCATCATAAAATTGAATGTTTGAGTATACTGATAAGAATCGTGGATTAACTCTCTGAGTACTTGAAATATAAATTCATGTAAATCACATAGGTATGGGGTGTTCATAACCTACCAACACTAATGGAATTGCCCATAATGTCATATAAAAGCTTTAAAATCATAGTAAGGGATCATTGTTCAAAATCCAACACTTAGGTATATCATCAAACACCTTAGATGCATGAACTTAAGCTTGGGAATGAGTAAAGCATGCAAGAATAGCATGATTACAAGACAAAAAATCATAGATTAGGGATTTAATATGAAGATTACAACATTTAAGATATGTAATGGCTCATTCTACTTGAAAACAATTCTAAACATAACTTGTAATTGAATTAACAAGAGATTCATGGAGATATTTCAACTTAAACATGAAAACTCATAATTTTTTACCAAAAGGTTATTCATGGACTCCATGGGTGAAAGGAATCCTGGATGAACATCACACATACCTCACTAGATTGTTTCTTGAAGCTTGAATTTCTTAATTTCTAGAGTAAGGGTTAGGATTTGTTCTTGAAGAAAGGGAGTCTTCTTTTTATAGAATTTTTGATGAAAAAAGCAAATAATGTTATTTGGGAACCTAAATTTCATGTTATGGACTGATTGGGTGAAGGAAAATTTACCCAAATGTCCTTAAATGATGAAAATCAAAAGTTGGACAAAAGGAGAGGGGGCACCGTAGGCTAAGCCTCGCACCGAGGGCATATCTCGGTGCCCTTACTATTTGGGATTCCCAAATATGCCCTTATGCTCATCCAAAAATTCTGAAACTCACACAATATGTACTTTTAACTATCCCAATCATGAATCAACATAACAATTGACATTCTGAGATCAGGATGGTCAAAAATAAAATCATCAAAGTTTAGGGGCCTTGGAAATGACTAAGTCGCAACACTTCGGCTGATTTCTAAGCTTTAGACCCCTTATTCATACAATTAAAAGCTGAAATAGGCTAAGACTTTCATAGGGTGGTATAATATCTCCCCCTTGGGAACATTCTTCCTCGAATGAAACATGTTTGGCTAAGAGTACTGAAGTAACTGAGGTCATATACTGAATATGCATGCCTAGAAACATGATTACATAACAGAGTCTGAAACATGATACATGAACTGAACTAAATGTATTCAATGACATTAAATGGATTACATAGCGGAAACTGAGAATGGCATAGAGTCAATCTAAGGAAAATCGTTACCTTAAGTTAAATCTAAGTTTGTGGAGAAAAGGTGAGGGCACTTGGTTTACATATGTACTTACTCTTCCTAAGTAGCTCCCTCAACGGACTGGTTTCGCCAAAGAACCTTGACTAACGGAACTTCTTTGTTCCTTAGTCTACGAATCTAATGATCAAGGATCTCAATGGGGACTTCTTCATAGGAAAGGCTATACCAAAAATCCATACTTTCTAATGGAACAACAATAGTTGAATCACAAATACACTGCTTTACCAAGGAAATAGGAAACACTAGATGCACTGATGTCATATATGCAGGTAACTCTAGCTCATAAGCTCCTTCCCAAATTAACTTAAGATCTTATATGGGCCAACATAATGGCGACTGAGTTCCCCCTTCTTGACAAATCTTTTCACTCCCTTCTTGGGTGAGATTTTCAAATAAACCAAATCACCAACCTCAAATTCAAGATCTCTTCTTCTCACATCTGCATTGGATTTCTGATGGCTTTGGGCCATCTTCAGCCTCTCCCTAATCAACTAAACTTTATCCATCGCATCAACCATTATATCTAGTCCTATCAAAGAAGCTTTACCTGCCTCAAACCAACTAATAGGAAATTTGTATCTCCTTCCATAAAAAACCTCAAATAGAGCCATCTGAATACTGGAGTGATAACTATTGTTATAGGCAAACTCAATCAAAGGTAAGTAATTATCCCAACTACCTTGATACTCAATAGCACATTCTCTCAACATGTCCTCTAAGGTATGAATGGTCCTCTTTGCCTAACTATCTGTCTGAGGATAAAAAGTTGTACAAAGATGAACTTGGGTACTAAGAACTTTCTAAAAAGCCTTCCAAAAGTGAAAGGTAAACTGAGTATCTATATCTGATTTAATAGAAAATGGAATCCTAAGAAACCTAACCAACTCCCTAAGGTAGAGCCTAGCATAATCCTCAACTGAGTATGAACTTGTAAGAAATGAGCTCACTTGGTCATTCTATCTACAATGACCCATATCAAATCATGCTGACGACACGTATGAGGTAACCCTGTCAAAAAGTCCATGTTCACCACTTCCCACTTCCAAGTGGAGACAATAAACTCCTGTAATGTACCACTAGGACTCTGGTGCTAAACTTTAACCTACTGACAATTAGAACACCAATCTAAAAACTCTACAATATCCCTTTTCATACCACTCCACCAATAGATTTCCTGTAAGTCATAGTACATCTTAGTAGCTCCTGGACGGATAGAGTATCGCGTACCATGTGCTTCTTCTAAGATCCGCTTTCTCAATTCATAACCTTCCCTGACAATGAATCACACCATCTCCACCTTGGGAGAAAACTTTACTTTTTGATCTCTGACTGATTCCTTCAACTTGACCAAACTAGGATCTCTGTCTTAATTTTCTTTTACTTCGGCAACCAATGAAGATTCTGAACTATTTTAAACCTATACACTACCTTCTGCTGAATCAACCAATCAGACACCTAATCTAGAAAGTTTATGAAACTTACTAACTTCTTCTTATCCTCCTCAACATGAGCAACACTACCTATAGATAATCTATTAACAGCATCTTCCACTACATTGGCCTTGCTCGGATGATACAACACACTCATATCATAATCTTTTAACAACTCAAGCCACCTTCTCTAATGAAGATTCAGATTTTTTTTTTGTGTGAACACATGCTGCAAGATCTTATGATCCGCAAACACATCAACGTGAACCACAAAAATATAATGCCACAAAATTTTCAAGGAAAAAATAATAGCTGCTAACTCAAGATCATGAGTAGGATAATTTTTTCATAGGGTTTAAGCTGTATAGAGACATAGGCTATGACCTTACCTCTCTGCATCAATACACAATCAATACCAACTCTGGAAGTATCACAATAAACTACAAACCCATCTAGAAAATTTGGCAAAGTCAATACTGGGCTGAAGTGAGTCGAGACTTTAACTCCTAAAAACTTTTCTCATAAGAATTCGACCATTGAAACTTGACTTTCTTTTGAGTCAGTCAAGACATATGAGGCAATATAATAAATCCTTCAACAAATCATCTATAATAGCTAGGAAAACCCAAGAAATTCTTGATATCTAATGGAGAGATGGGTCTGGGCTAGTTCCTCATTGCTTCGGTCTTTTGAGGGCCCTATCTAATGCTATCACTAGAAATAATATGGTAAAGGAAAGCTACTTATCTTAGCCAAAATTCGCAACTACTAAATTTGGCGAACAACTAATTATCTCTAAAGATTCTACAACATAATTATCTGGTGGTCTGCATGATTATTCTCACTGAATAGACAAGAATATCATTAATGAAGACTATGAAGAACATGTCCCAGTATTATTTGAACACTCTGCTCATCAAGTCCATAAAAATTTCAAGGGCATACATTATTCTAATGGACATAAGAAAGAATTCAAAGTGACTATACCGAGTCTTGAAGGTTGTCTTCAAAATATCACATTCTCTGACTCTAAGATGATGATAGCCAGATCCGAGGTCTATCTTAGAAAAGTAACTGGCTCCCTAGAGTTGATCAAACAAGTTATCAATCATAGGGATGGATACTTATTCTTGATTTTGAATTTTTTCAACTAACGGTAATCAAGGCACATTCTAAGAGCACTATCTTTCTTATACATGAAAAAGACTGGTATGCCCCATGAGGAAACATTAGTCATGATGAAACTCTTATCTAAGATATCTTTCAACTATTCTTTCAGCTTTTTAAGCTCAGCTTGAGCCATTCTATATGGTAGAATAAATATAGGTTGAGTATCTGGAAGGAGATCTATTTTGTAGTCAATTTCCCTTTTGGGAGGAACTCCGAGAAGGTTTTCAGGGAACACACCTGGAAATTCCCTCACTACTGAAACTGAATCAAGACTGGGAGTGTCATAACTAGAGTCATTGACTCAAATAAGATGGTATAATCAACCCTGAGATATCATCTTTCTCATTCTTAGATATGGAATAATAATCTGACCCCTAAGCGCTGAAGTACTACCCTTCTATTCAGCAACTAGTTCATTGGGAAACTGAAAGTGAACAATTCTATTTTTGCAATCAACTGAGGCATAATATGAGTAGATCCAATACATGTCGAGAATGGTGTCAAAATCAATCATCTCTAACTCTATGAGGTCAACTGAGGTGAATTTCTGGGATACTATGACTGGGAAGTTCTTGCCATACAAACCTGGGAGGATTACATTTGGATAAAATATTTCTTATTTGCTAACGAATATTGGTAATGAGTCATACCTTGCTGGTACAAATGGTTAAGGGGATTCGTAAGCTAATCAATGAATAATTGTTCATGCACTGTGTAAGATACAATTCGACCATATGAGTCATACCCAGTCAATACGACCAGGATCCCCCATTTGTACCCTGACAAAAACATGAAAACTGAACTTTAGTTACAAATTATTATTTTATTTCCTTTATGTAATTACTAATGATGGTATATTTGCAGGAACCATGCCTCCTAAGAACTCATCTTTCTCTAATCAATCTGCGAAAAAGAACAACAAAAAGAAACTGGCTACTAGTTCAGAGTCCATTGGTTTCAAGTTTATTATTTCATCTGCTAGCAGTGGTGAGTTATGTAAAGGAACCATAAAGAGAAAAGCTATACAAAAAGGGAAAGTAATTGCAAAAACAAAGGAGAAGAATGTTGTACCCACAGAGAAATCACCACTTCCACAGGGCCCGAGGAGAAAGAACCTTACTGTCTCTCCCTCACACACACCACCACCTTTTGATGCTAATACTGATCTTGACTCCAGTTCAGTAGAAGCTAGTTCAAAAGGTGTCCAAGGTTTTGAAGAGGTTGAGGCTACCTCGATAGACAAACAGGACAACCCACTCCCACTTACCACTGCCCTGGTGCCCATCTTTGAATGATGGGGGTATATAGTAAGCAAGAGACATTTAACAATATTTTGTTCAAACTTCATAGTGGAAATATAAGAAGGGTATTGTATTCAGAGTAGAGGTTGACAACTACTGGGATGTCAAAATTGCCAAATTTTGAGGAACGCTTCCAACAACATGAATTTGAATGGATGACAAGGGAACTCAAAAAATATAGAGTGGTATTTGTTCAATAATTCTATATAGTGTACAAAGGAGAACTTTAGAGGCAATACCCATAAGGTTAGTTGTGGAAGGAAGGTGAACCAATTACTCTACTAGTGATTCGAGGTGTGCAGGTGGACATTTCCCCATGTACTATTGGGATATTCTTGTATGGACCGGAGTTTCAGGCTCCGGTAAACACTAGGGAAATAGACTACAGTTTGGATGAAATAAGAAAGATAACTAAGAGGATACTAGGTTCGGATGACAAAATAATGATCTTTAGGTTGATTGTAGAGCGTATAGCTTCGAATGGTGAAAATGCAGTTTGGGTTGTAGGAGGACCGAGGGTGGTCTTGTAGAAGATTAAGAAGAGTACCCTCAACTTTGAGGGTAAAGCATGGTTGACATTAGCTCGACATCGATTGTTTCCAACTATGAGATATAATGTACAGAGCTTAGTTCGAGTAGCTATGATAGTCTGCTTCATAGCCGAATCTGAGTTCAATGTAGCAAAATTCTTATCTTGAAAGATGAGGGATTGAGAGGTTGGAGGTGAGAAGTCATTATTAGCTCACCCCTGCTTTATTACCCATATATGTCTGGCTGCGGTAGTTTTAGATCTTCCTGGTATAGATGAGATGATTGAGGCCATGAGAACAACTGATTTGGGCCTGATTAGAGATACGACAAATCCTTTATCCCGACAGAAAAGATAAGTAACAGATATTTTGGTAGTTGTGTTCCTGCAGGGTTGGCAGTCTGAGACTATGGAGGTAGGAGCACAAACAATAACTACACAGACAGATGAAAAAGTTACTTCTAGTTCCCCACCACCTGTACTATCTATGCCACCTAGTCCATGAGGTATGTCTTCTGGACTTGTTCTCATTTCACAGGCAATGTAGACAACTGTTATATCAAGGTTAGACATATTTGAGGCAAGATTGGGTCACATGGAAGGAGACATGAGACCCTAGATTGATGCAAAGTTTAAGAGTCGCTATTGATGGGTTCAGGGAAGATTAGATACCTTTGAGTTGAGGATCACTCGACAGCCGAGTAGTGGGAAAACGCATGATATTACTGAGGTAAAATCTGAGGTTGCAGAGATTAAGAGAATAGTCATGGAATTATATGATAGACCGCTGGTTTTAAAGACCGTGATTGAGACTATAGTACCTATAGTCTATGTACCAAACATTTGGTAAATCTTAAACCTGGTAGACACAATAGTTAAGAAGACTAAAAGTAGAAAAGAGAGAAAAAAAGAAAAAGGAAAAAAGAAAAGAAAACTGAAAAGAAGGCCAGGGCTTAGAGTATTCAGAGTGACAGGGACCAGAAGATGAGGGTCCGTGATATAGAATTTGGAGTCGATGGTTTAAGGCCACCAGTTATTGATATTAACTATTAATATTGGTGTAATCTCGATTGATGGGACAATGGCTGAGGAGAGTAGGACCCAACCTGAGGTCCCACGTGCTAATGTTGATGAGTCGATGCCTTGAGCGCCAAGGTATGACCTTTCATCCTTACCTTATTTTTTTTGTAGCACTGAGGACAATGCAATGGTTTTTAGTTAGGAGTGGGGGTGTATCTCTGACTTAGAAATCTGGGAGTAGCTAAAAATTATACATAGCTGAAAGTCTGTTATGACTTGCAGTTTTGGTGCTGATAGATGAAGTAGGAAAAAAGTTCGCGCTTATGGCAGCACTAATTAATTTTTATTGTGATTTTTGAGAGATTCTTAAAAATTCATGTGTCATGAAATTTTCATTTTAATGGATTTATGGATTTGGAAACACTGTTGATTTGAAATGACTATGTTGTGAATCTGTGTAAATGAAAATTGTGCTGAAAAATTATCCCCTCTAAAAAAATTTGTTTACTGTGTTATATGTATATATGTGTGAGCCTATTATGAATCTGGAAATAGAATTAGGATTAGAGATATAACAATTAGGGACAAACATTTGCATAGCTGGATAACTATTACTTAGTAGTGTAACCCTGTGCAAGTCGTGTGAGGTTTACTGAGTTCTCGATGTGTCGGAATCTAGAACTTGCCCGGTAACTTTTATGTAGGTATAGATTAGTTAAGTAGGAGATGATCATAGTCCCTTTTTGTGTGAGTCCACCTAACCCTAAAATGCCCTAACCAAATAAATAAATCTATTTGATCCTAATAATTGAGCCTTAATAGACCAATTTTGTTGCTTACACCAATTTTACCTTCCCGTTTATCATATAATGAACTTGTTTTGGACCTGTTCCTTTTTAGACTTTATGCACCTCAACTCAAGCAAATCACCTAAGTTGAGGGTTTCTATTATAGGGGTGCATAGGAGAAAACAAGTATGAAGAAAGTGTGTCGAAGGAAAATAGTTAAACTTGAGAAGGTATGGTGAAAATAAAATAAAGAAAGTTGTAATAAAAAGCAAAAGACAAATAGAAGAAAAATAAAAGTGAGAAAACCCTACCTGACCTAATTTTAATGTGCTTGAAATTAAACGCGGGGTATAAGGGTAGAAATAAAAGAAGAAGTGAAAAAATAAGTGGACCACGAAAAATGCGTAGTGTCCAGGAGGCTTAGTCATTAGAAAAATCCAAAAAGATATCATACCATCCCAAAGCCTAAACTACAAGCCGAATAAAATCCTTTACTGTTTCTACCGTGACTATCTTAAAACTTAGGAAAAGAGCTTAAGGGTAAGCTATGTTATTCTATATACACTGGTAATACTTTTTTATGAGTGAGAGAGTCATTTGATATATCCCTGAATAAATTGATTTATCCATATGAAGAAAGAATGGGAGTTCTTTGACTATGGGCGCACATGGGTAATATTGCTAGTTTGTTAGATTGTTTGGTGAATGTAATTTTTGTCTATGCCTAGTTGTCTATTGCTAATGTAATGACATCATTGGATTCCCTCATGTCTCTATGTACGCTACATCATTATACGTAGTTTGAATCTTCAAAAGTTTAACTTAGAAGGGGAATAAGAAGATTGAAATTAAGTTTAAAATCACTACCATGGGTATCTTAAGAACTTCCTATTTAAGCATATCCTCTCAGTGTTAGAAAACAGTTTGTGGTTTTGTTTGTCTGAGGACATACAAAATTCTAAGTTGAGGATATTGATGAGTCTTGGAAACACGGAACTTTCAATGCTCAGAACTGTGAATTTATGCGTGAACTTAGGATACATTGTTGGATATAATGCACTTTGGTGTAACTTGCAAGTAAAATATGTCTACAAGAGTGTTGGAATGAAAAGGGAATAAAAAGACCTGGAAAAGACCAATTCTGATCAAGGTACAAGTCATCTCTCTAGCCAAAAACATTTGATACGACTTGTATCCTAAATCATATGCACAATAGAACCAAAAGAAAATCTGAAAAACTAAGTATGGTGAAGATATGACTCAAGTATTCAAGTCATAAGCTAGGATACGAGTTGTACAGAGAAATCATAATCATAACAAAATCCAAGCTACTATCCAAAAGTTGAAGTCTCAGAAGAATACGAGTCAGAAGTCTGATATGGCTTGTACAGGAAAGTCGTACACAAACCAATATTCAAAGCTTAGAAGGATAGAAATCCCTGGTGTATATGAATGAAGGACACAAGTCGTATGCTTAAGTATGACTTGTAAGCAAAGTCATATGCTTAACAGAAGGTTGAAGCCTTGGGAGATCAGACATTGGAACATATACGAGAATACAAGGTACTACTCGTATGATGCCGATATGAGTTGAAGATCCAGTCGTACTAACCGCTGACATAACTTTACCTTTACTATTTTTATTAGGATGTTTATATTATTTTGAGATACTATAAATACCCTATGGTTTACCTTTTATTATGTTATGCATTCTTATCATAGGATACATATTCTTACAATACATTTGCAATTATTCTTAAGATTTTAGGTTTTTATTCAATTCAAGACTTTAGTGTTTATCCATCTTACTCTTGTGAAATTAATTATGTACGTTCTTCATTGATAATTATGGTTCCTTCATCTTTCAGTCCACGCGTCTCATCTAATCACTTGATCCTAACCATTGATAGTGAACTAAGGTCGTAGAAAGGAGCAACACGACGACACCATGAGACCTAACCAGTAAAGACTGATATTTATATTCACGCCTAACTAGCAACTTATAATACCTTTCTTGTAGACTTTGTATGCAGAACAACATAATAGTTGGGTTGAACATAACAAAATTATGGAGTTAAGGAGCTAGGGGGAACACAAATTTAGTGTTTGTCTTCTATTGTCTACAACTCAAAAGCACTCAAGTTTTGGTTACTACTTGTGATTAATACTAAAATCCGCCGATTTACTTTTCTGTACTGCTCATGGATTACATCAAGTCAAGCAATTGTTCATGTTTTCCCTATGCGATCAAGCCTAACCTATTTGGGTTATTATATTTGCAATCGACTACAACATACTTATATTTGGAGTGTAGTTTTAGGCAACATCAGTTTTGTACTCTAAAAATTTTGGAGTATTAATAACACTATAAAGATTATGACTCAGGTGACGAATCATCAACACTCGTCATAACTAGTTAGGTGAGACTCATGTTCTTACTAGTAAGATTGCCCGAGGTTGTTGCCTTTACTATAAGTCGACGTCACAAGCCATTAGGTTAGGTCATGAGTCATAATGAGTGACTCATGACCATACTAGTAAAGGGCCAGGTTTTGGGCCCTAGTGTAACAATTCTATGTAACAACTCGTGGTTAGATGTCATTAGTCATTACCTGAGTCGTAGTGACTAGTCCTAATTTTCCTGCACATTTAAAGTGGGGTTATTTTGGTCTTTCCTCCCATCTAACTATTATCCCATGACTTAAAAAACCCCTAATAGTCTCTTTTCCATCAGTTAATAAAATCAAATACACTCCTCAACTCTTAAACTCCCCAAAGCAAGAGAAATCTAGGATTTTTAATGGATTAAACATCTATATTATAATTCATGATTTCTATCCAAATTCATCGGTATTTTAGGCATGTCTATCCTCTTTAAACTTTAATTTCATATAATGGCATATGTTAATCATTGTTCAGGTGGTTTTAATAGTTGGGTTGAGGATTCTTGTTGATTATTTCTTGAATTATATCTCCCATAGTTTAAATGTATTGAATGTGATTTGATTGATGATTTTTGGGGTTGAATGTGTGCATGATTAAAAAGGGAGATAGGTGTTTCCCCAAATTTATGGGTTTTTTGTTTGGAATTGGAATTAACCTCAATCGACCTTGTAATTTTGTTAGGAACATGGATATATGCATGATTTAACTTGTTTTTAGGACATTGCATTACATGTAAAGTTCAAATGGATAAAAATGGATTTCAAAGGCCTTGGTGGCCACAAATTTGGACTTCTAAAATGGAACTTAGGTGTCAAATTGGTTAATTAGATTGGAGTAGCATAATTGGATTAACTTACGAGCATAATTATTATGTTGATACCAAATGGTAAGTTCCTTTATAAATGACTCCTGGGTTAACGGTTGAGATTATGTGCAAATATTTTAATTTAGGCTTAAAGGGGATTTTGTAGCTTACCATAAAGGTAGAGGTTTCGGGTGGACCAATACTGGAAACCATATTTTTCGGTGTGTGTGTCTTTATGATAGTGTGCATAGTTCACACATTATATATTTTAGGATGGTCGAGGTCATATCTCGACCTAGTTTGATATTCAAATTGGTTTAAATGCTTTTGTAGACAAGTCTAGTTTGGATGTTGTTGTTGACTCTTAGAGCTTATTCTTGTGTTACATTAACTATTTTATCTCTATTCTCTAGTTTTTTCTGCTTTGATATTATTAGGATTTAGCTTGCTTGAATAGTTTATGAGGGTTGTCTTTAGTCTTCGATGGGCTTGAGATACTCATCATGACTATGCGCAAGGTCAGGTCATGAAACTTTTGCTCTTATTTTGACCCTGCTCGAGGAAACTGATGGGTTTATGGTTTATTATGATGTATCTCGTGTAGGACTGGGTTGTGTGTTGATATAACATGATAAGGTGGTGGCTTATGCTTCTAGAAAGCTTGAGGCTCATGAGAAAAACTATTTGAGTCACTACTTAGAGTTGCGGCTATGGTTTTTACTGTAAAGATTTGGTACCATTATTTTTAAGTGTGCATGTGGATATCTATTTAGACCGTAAGATCTCACAGTATGTGTTTACTCGAAAAGATTTTAATCTCAAGCAGAGGAGGTGACTTGAACTACTTAAGGATTAGATATAAGCCTTCGCTACCATCTAGCTAAAGCTAATGTTATTGCTGGTGTTCTTAGTAGGTTATCTACGAGGAGATTATCCTATGTTGATGAGGAGAAAAGAGGATTGGTGAAGGACATTCACAGATTGGATAACTTGGGAATTCATCCATTGGACTCTAAGGATAGGGGGGTTATTATTCAAGAAGTGGTAAAATTATCTTTTGCTGCTGAGGTGAACGACAAGCAAACTTTGGATCCCATACTTATGCAGATTAAGGATGTTGTGGCTAAGCAAAAGATTATGGATTTAGAGATTAGGGGAGATGGTATTTTGAGGTATTAAGATAGGTTGTGTGTTCCTGATGTTAAAGGACCACGAGAAAGCATTTTAACTAATGCTTATAAGTCCAAATATACAATTTATCTAGGTTCAACTAAGATGTATCATGACTTGAAGGAGATTTACTAGTGAAATAATATGAAGAGAGATGTAGCAAACTTTGTGGCTAAGTATATGGTGTGTAAGCAAGTCAAGGTTGAACATGTGAGGCCTGGTGGCATGTCGCAATAGATAAAGGTTCCTATATGGAAGTGATACATGATCAATATGGATTTTATTATGGGTATTCCATAATTTTGCAATCAGTACGACTCAATTTGTGTTATTATGGATAGGATGACTAAGTTTTCTCTGTTCTTACCTATAAGGACTAACTACTCTGGGGAGTTTTATGATACGTTGTTCATTCAAGAGATTGTGAAGTTACATGGAGCTCCTATGTTCATCAATTAAGACCAAGGTGTGAAATTTTCTTCTCACTATTAGCATTTATTTCAGAAAGGTTTGTGTACTAAGGTAAACCTTAGAACCGCCTTCCACCCTCAAATATATAGTCAAGTAGAACAGACTATTTAAATTTTGGCAGATATGCTAAGGGCTTACATGACTGATTTTGGAAGTAGGTGGGTTGATCATTTACCTCTTATTAAGTTTACATACAATAATAATTATCACTCGAGTATTCAGATGGCTCTTTTTTAGGCTTTTATAATAGGAGGTGTAGGTACCCTATTGGGTGGTTTGAGGTTAGTGAGACTAGGTTGTTTGGTCCTGACTTTGTTAACCAAGCCATGGAGAAGATGAAGGTGATTAATGAAAGACTTAAGGCTGCCCATAGTCATCAAAAGTCTTATGTGGATGTAAGGCGAAGGGAGTTGGAGTTTGAGGTTAGTGATTGGGTGTTCTTAAAAGTCTCTCCTATGAAATGAGTCATAAGGTTTGGGAAGAAGGTGAAGCTCAGTTCCCGTTATGTTGGCCTATATCAGATTTTGAGAAAAATTAGGAATGTTTCTTATGAGTTGGATTTGCCCCTACAATCTTGGGACCTATTCACCCTATTTTCTATGTGTCGATGTTGAAAAAGTATGTGGGTGATCCTTATTTGAATGTTCCTATAGAGAATGTTGTTGTTTCGGATTCCTTGTCTTAGGAGGAAGTCCCGGTGAAGATATTGGATAGGCAAGTCCATTGGTTGAGGACTAAGGATATATCTTTGAAAAAAGTGTTTTGGAGAAACCAAAAGATGTAAGAAGCTACATGGGAAGTTGAAGAAGACATGAAGGAAAAATACCCGTTCTTGTTTCTCAGCTTGGATGAAAATGTTTAAGGTATGAGTTTCTTTCTTCCTTATTGATTTTCGAATCTACTCCTGATTTCTAGGTGCATTTTGCCTTGTATCATGCTAAGGGTACCCCTAACTTCTGATTTGGGGATGAATTATACTAAAAGGGGATAATGTAATACCCTAGGTTTTTGATATGTCGTGGAAACATAGCACCTTTGATGCTTAAAATCGTGATTTTATGAGTGAACTTAGGATATGTTGTTGGATATGAAGCACTTTGGAGTAAATTGAAGGTAAAATGGGTCTCCAAGAGTGTTGGAATAAAAAGGGAAGAAAAAGACCTGGAAAAGACCAATTCTGATCAAGATATGAGTCAGCTCTCAAGTCATTCGATATGGCTTGTATGATGAATCGTATGCACAACAGAACCAAAAGCCAATCTGAAAAAATAAGTATGGGAAAGATACGAATCAAGTATTCAAGTTGTAATCTAGGATACGAGTCGTACAGAGAAGTCGTAAGCATTATGGCACCTCAGCTACCATCCAAAAGTTGAAGTCTCAAAAGTATACGAGTCAGAAGTCTGAGTACGACTCGTATAGGGAAGTTGTACAAAATCAGTGTTAAAAAGTTTGGACGGATAGAAGTCCCTAGTGGATATGAGTGAGGAAAGAAGTCGTATGCTTAAGTAGACTCTTAAGAAGATGTCGTATGCTGAACAAAAGGTTGAAGCCTTGGAAGATCAGACACTAGAACAGATACGAGAATGTAGGGTATAACTCTTATGATGCCGATACGAGTTGAATACCGAGTCATATGCTTATTAGGATTCTTAAGTTATTTTGATATACTATAAATACCCTAGGTTTTATCTTTTATTGGGTTACGCATTCTTATCATAGGATGCACATTCTTTTTATACTTTTATAGTTATTCATGAGATTTTGGATTTTTGTTCATTTTACACGATAAGAAATAACGCCTTTAGTGGCAACAAAAGTCGCCACTAAATCTCAAAAAGTCTCAACAAAAGACATTTAGTGGCGATTGGAGGGTCATTGGTGTGACAACCATAACTAAAGGTTACTTGTGGCGACATAAAGGAGTTGCCACAAAAAGAGGCTTTTTGTGACGATTTCCCTCGCCACAAAAGATTTTCTATATCACCACAAAAAATACTAGGTAAGGTGACCACCAAGAGGGTCGCCACGGAATGAAAGAATTTAGCAGCGACCCAAGATCGCCACAGAAAATAACTAGAGGCGACTTCACCTTGCTACAATAGGCAATTTCAATATGGAGGAAATACACCTTTAGCGACAACTTATAGCCGCCACTAATATTAATATTTTTGAAAAAAAAATTAATAAAAAATTATTGTACAATTATTTCTTAATACAAAATTTAATGTCTTCAGACTCCTAGTCAATAATTCTCCATCTATTAAAGGACCTTTCCCTGTAAAGAACAAAGTAAAGAGTCTTTTCGATAGCTTGAAAGTGAGCAAGAAAAGATTTGATCAGAACAATAGAAGAAATTCATGCGAACTAGCATGTATGTCAACACAAAAGTATTACAAGTTTCTTACTCACAACTACACCGTACACATAGATACATCAGCAAAACATATATACATTGTTTACAAAAATAAACAAGTAAACATAAAGTTCATAGGAAACATATGTACATTGTTTAAAGAAATAAACAAGTAAACAGAAAGTTCATGCGGAAATATATATACATTGTTTAAAGAAATAAACAAGTAGACATAAAGTTCATAACGTAAAGGGTTGAAGTCTAGCATGCCAGTCATCACGTACAAAAGTTTTTTGAGAACACAGACCCAACTTTTCCACGAGCAAATTAAATAAAAAATGGTACGAATGTTGAAGCATTGATTCTCTTCAGATGCGTATATTTTTGTTTTAAATTTTTTGAAGCGTTGATTTCTCTTTATAAGCGCTAGTTTTCTGTTTTTAATTTATTAAACAGAAAATTTAAGTAAGGGAATTTAACTTTTAAGTTGGAAATCAGAACTACTCGAAGCTCTCTCTAATTGTTTATCTTCTCACTGATTAGCAGCACACAACAACTTTATTCTTTTCTAAATTATAGCACACTATTTAAACGGAACTTACCTCCATAAAATAAAGATTACATACTATTTTCTCTCAGTGCCATATCAATTTTCACCATTATTTATCTATTTATGTGTATTAATTAATAATAGTCTCACTATACACTCTTGGACCTTGGTGTCATTTCCCTTAAAAGGTGGATATTTAGCATGTAAAGTCAGCAGTAATTAAAGTTGCAAGTTGCAACCTTTAACTTGGTCTATAAACACAATAAAGTAGAAAGGAAGTACGCCATGACTATTGACGAGAGTCGAAAATTTACACATACCAGTGTTCAAACTTTCTACCTAGGATTAAATGCATGTTTATAAAAATTGGGCATTTTCACATTGTCGACCTAAACACATAAACACAAATAAGATTGAAAGAATCAATCCAAAATTTGCAACCAATTTTATCAATTTTAAATCACAGAATCTGTCGACAATTTTAAGAAATAAAAGAGATCTTGAATAAAACTTAAACATGAAAGCAAACCTGAAAATGTGATGGCCAGAGCTCGCTGGTGGGATGGTGTTTTTCGGCTTGGAGAAGAGAACGGAGCAGCGGCGGAAGCTATAGCTTCCTCGTCAGCTGCTGCTGGCGTTGGGCAGTGGTGGCGGCATGGTCGGTTGAAGCAGTAGAGGCGTCGGCTTCAACGAGGGCGATGGTTGTTGAACAGAGCGGCGACAGTAATGGAGGCAATGCGAGGTGAAGGGGAGGAGGAGGACTGGTGGTGCTCCATCCGTCAGGCAAACGGAATGGTGATGAAAGAGAGATTGAGAGCTCATGCAGCTGATTGAGGAAAAAATAATTTTAGGGTTTTGATTATTGTTTAAAAGGAAAGAAATTAATGAATTGATCTCAGTCGTTGGATCAACTTTGATCAACGACTGAGATTAAGGTATTTAAAAATAAGTAAATTGGGATTTAAATAGGGACACAAATTGATATTAAATTTCGACTAAAATTGATATCAATTAAAATAAAAATGGGATAAAAATTAAACACAATAAAGGAAAATTGGATAAAGTTGCTGCTAGTTTAATAAATGTAATAATCATAATAATAATGAGAAGTCCTATTAAAATAAATTAATGTTACGTTAAAATTATTATAAAAATTGTTGATAATAATAATAATAGCAATAACAATTATAGTAAATATAATAATAATAGACAATATATTTGTAAATTGTGAGTGTGCACATTTACGTGAAAAAATTAATAAATATTAATCAAAATTATGTAAAATATCGCATTTGAATTAATAAATTATAAAAAATGATACTGAAAAGTAATAAAATAATTTGTACTTTTTTAAATCATGAATGTGGCTTGTCGAAAATTATTTGATACCAAAATAATGCGTCAAGAATATTAATATTAAAAGTTAAATAACTTTGACAAAAATAGCAGCCTAAGAGGAGTATTGGGTGGTCAAAATTGGATGTCAATAGTATATTGAACCAACAAAAAATCAAACTCTGAATTAATCTTGGTTCATTTATGATGTGCATAGTTGAGTTTTTTTCACGAAATTTTTTTAACACCTTAAATTTTTTTCTTCGTCTATTTGAAAAAGAAATAAAGGCATAATAATGGATTTTACCTAAAAACGAGGAAAACAGACGAGCAGCAGGAACCATTGTGAAATAAAAGTTTGAAATTTTGATTCGGTTTACTTTTAATACTCTTTGGATTTTAATTTATATCATTAATTATTCTATATTTTTATTATTATAGTAAATAACTTTTATTTTTAACTAATGTAGTAAAATATCTCGAGCTGAAAGAATTATCAGAAATATCTTTTTTACCCTATAAAGATAAAAATAATATCTATGTACATCTTATACTCCAAAACATCATTTGTGGAACTACATATCCAGTCAGATCCCTCTATAATGTCAACTCATTATAACCACTAAAAAGATTTCAATTTACCTATATAAGTGGACGAATAACAAAATAAAAGTATTAGTGGCAAAAAAAAAAAGATGGCCACAGTAGATCCCCCTTTAGCAGCAGTTAAATCACCATAAAAGACTTTTAGTAGCGACAACTCATACGTCGCCACTAACCCAAATTTTGTTGAAAAAATTATTACATATTTGTGGCGACCTACGCGTAGTCACCACTAAATATATCACTGTTAATGGCGACTTTAACGGTCGCTCCTAAATCTTATACCTTTTGTAGCAACCTTTATATGACGCCATAGAAATCCTAGCTTTTGTGATAACTGTTTGTGTCGCTATTGAAAGTCATCACAAAAACTGTATTTTTTGTAGTGGATCAAGACTTTGGAGTTTATCCATCTTACTCTTATGCAATTATCTATATGTGTTATTCATTGGTAATTATGATTTCTTGCACAAACATGAGCTGCTAATCTCCTTGACTAGGATTGTAGGAACCCTCGAGGATTAGATAAATAGAGAAAGTGTGACATTCATTTATTCTAGATTTTATGCAAGTATCTTAATCTTTTTCGAAATAATTAATAGCATAGAAGCTGTAGGAGCTTGAGATAGCCTGTATTTGCATAAATCCCTAACAAGGAGGTTGTAATTGGGAAAAGAAGATTAAGACAATGATTTAGGACTTCTACCTCCACCTTTTAGTCCCCACGTCTCATCTAATCACTTGATCCTAACTAGTGATAGTGAACTGATGTCGTAGAAGGGAGCAACACGACAACACCATGTGACCTAACAAGTAAAGGTGAGATTTATCTTCACACCTAACCAGCAGCTAATAATATCGATCTTGTATACTTTGCATGCAGAAGAACATAATAGTTGGGTTGAACACGAGAAATTTATAGAGTTAAGGAGCCATGGGGAACACAAGTCTAGTGTCCGTCTTTTATTGTCTATAACTCAGAAGCATTCAATATTCGGTTTCTACTTGTGATTAATATTAAAATACCCCCATTTAATTTCATGTACTACTCATGGATTACATCAAGTCAAGCAACTGCTCACGTTTTCCGTATTGGATTGACCCTAATCTATTTGGGTTATTATATTTTCAATCGACCATATCATACTTATATTTGGAGTGTAGTTTTGGGCAACATCAGTTTTGGACTCTAAAAAATTCTGGAGTATTGGTAACACTACAAAGATTATGACTCAGGTAACGAGTCATCAACACTCATCACGAGTCATTAGGTGAGACTCATGGTCTCACTAGTAAGATTTCTTGAGGTTGCTTCCTGATGTGTGAACTAATGCTAACACATTTGAGTCTTTTAACTAGAAATAATTGTAAAGTCTTAAGCAAGTTTTGTCGTTTTTGATTGCTTTCTCTATGATAATGCAGGAAAGTCAAGATGCAAGAAAAACATAGACAATAATAGCAAATGAGGTGAATTTGGAACAAGTGGTCATGAAAGTGTAGTTGATGACTTGTCTAATAAGTCGTCAAACTTTTGATAAGTTATCAAAGTCATCGTCAGTAGTAGACAGTGTGAGGAAGCTGGAGCAGAAGTGTGACGACATCAACTTATAAGCCGTCAGGTGTCTGATAAGCCATCAAGAATGTCGTCACTCAGAAGAAGAAGGCAAAAATTTGAAGCATGCCTGACGACATGTTCTGATAAGCTATCAAAACTCTGATAAGCCATCAGGCATGTCGTCACACATAAGCAGAAGGCAAGAAATGGGAATTATGTCTGACAACATGGTCTATTAAGCTATCAGATCTTTGATAAGCCGTCAGACATGTCGTCAGCTAAGGAGAAAAATCTTAATTTTTAATTTCAAAATTTTCTTAAGTTACGTATATAAATAGCAGCTTTTAGGATTTCATTGAAAAGGGGCTAGACATCTTGAACTTATTCCAAGGACTACTTTAATTCTCTTTGGTCTCTAAACTTTGATTTCAATTTTCAATTCTTTGATTTAGTTGTGGGATATTCTTCTTGAATTTGGGAAGAAGATCAATTTTTGACTACATCTTTTGTAAGTTTAATAACTTTAAATTATGAATTCACTTATTGTTACCGCTTTCTCTTTCATGTGGAACTAAAACCCATAACTAGGGTTGTGGGATCTATGATTACTCTTGTATTATCTTAATAGTTGGTTAGGGTTTACGTGATTATGGGAACATATTGATAATTCTTTTGTATTAATTATTTTTTGTTGGTTGCAAACAATAGATCTCGCCTTCTGTTGATTTGCTTGAACTGAGAAATAAACTAAAGGTAGTGAATTATCAATGAGGATTTGGGAAGGTTAAGTTCACATCTAATGATTAATGTTGTAACAAGATTAATCAACTCAAAATAAAATCAGTATGAATATAATGCTTTCCTAAGTTTGAGAGAATTAGAGAGTTTAACATCTAGGTAGGTTGAGAAGCACTTAGGCGGACTATCGAAACTGATAATTTGGTTTTTTCCACAAGTCACGAGAATCCAATACTACAACTATTATTCAATGGAGTGCTACTAATCATAGTGATTACAACTCTAGTTTCTCCATATCATTGATTTGAAATATTGCAATTTAAGCTTTGAGTTCTAAGGTAAATTGAAGTGTTAATAACTTTTGTTCAATCATTAAAAACCCCCCATTTTATCTTTTCGTATCATTTTTTTGAATTTAACTTGTAGCTATAGTTTTAAATTAGTTTAATCGTCACTCACATTGTTCCTCGTGGATTCTACCCTGACTCCAAAATTGGATAAATATATTAACGACGACCGCCTTGCACTAAATAGATGTGTAAGTTGAGTGTTATCAAAAATAGCATCGTAGCCGGGGAACAATTTGGCGTATAGAGTTGGTTTGAAATTTTAGCTTACTTGCTTGAATTCAAACTTGTAAATATTTGTTTAGTTTATTTTTTTTATTTTCTTTTGTTTTTTTTCTCACACCTTTCTTGAGATGTCAGCCTTGATAGATGGTTTTTTGAGTGAAGACAATTCTCATTATTAATGTGGGGGACCACATTATGAGGCTACTATCCAGATTTAGATGGAAGTGCGTGGATGGGACCTTTACAATATGATGTGGACACTGTTCTAACATAGGAACAGACTGTAACTTGGTGTTTGACTTGTTGTCAAAGTGATCATTCTGAAGATATGTGTGCTATCACGATTCAAACGAACAAATTCATGAAATAAATTTTAGAGAATCAAGCATAGTAGTGGGCAGAGCTGAAGGAGTTACCACTGTCACCATATCTACAGTGGCTAAACAAAGAAGAATATGAGGAGGACATTAGCCAATTTGAGAAAAAAACACAACAATCGCATCCACTTGATTGTCATCTTAATCTTGAGACTGACACTGAGAAGATGAATAAAAGTGAAGGTGTTGAGGATAGTGTAAATTTTGAAGTAGGATTTGGTGGGCCTTATTTGAAGCACTTTTCTACATTACGTTTAGATGATATCTTGTCAGTGGAATCATTTAAAATAGTATAAAAGTGTGAAGATAAGGAACAAGAATCCTATATTCTTTATTTTACACTATACTAGCAACATAAAAACACACCTCACTTTAGGGCTGAGTGGTTTGCCATGCTCATTCTATTACTCAATTCCTTAATATTTATACCACCCCCCTATGAGCGAAGAAAAAAGATGGACTCTATGTTGGGGGTGAAATTCATATCCTTAAGGTGGAGGGAAAAGGTGAGTTGGGTCATACCGCAACACTAAATTAGGTGCTTCTTGGAAGGCAACCCAAGGTCTTTTGTTGTTTGTATGCTCATTATGTGATTGATATCAGATCTTCGCACCCATGGTGCCACAGGTATGTTTCTAACTCTCTTGTTTTGGTTTGACGCATTAGGGACATTGCATGATTTTAAGTTGAGCGTGTTGATATGTCAGCTAATGGTAACACATTTGAGGCTTTTAACTAGAAATAATTGTAAAGTCTTAAGTAACTTTTGTCATTTTTGAGTTCTTTCTCTTTGATAATACAGGTAAGTTAAGATACAAGAAAACTAAAGACAATAAGAGCAAAAGAGGTGAATTTGGAACAAATGGCCATGAAAGTGTAGTTGACGACTTTTTTGATTAGTCATCAAATTTGTGATAAGTTATCAGAGTAATCGTCAGCTGTAGATAGTGTGAAAAGTTAGAGCAGAAGTGTGATGTATCCCCTGATAAGCCGCCAGGTGTCTGATAAGCCGTCAAGAATGTCGTCACTCAGAAGAAGAAGGCCAAAATTTGAAGCATGGCTGACGACATATTCTGATAAGCTATCAAAACTCTATAAGTCGTTAGGCATGTCGTCAAACATAAGAAGAAGGCAAGAAATGGGAATCATGTCTGATGACATGGTCTGATAAGCTATCAGATCTGTAATAAGCCATCAAACATATCATCAGCTAAGGAGAAAAATATGAATTTTTAATTTCAAATTTTTCTTAAGTTACGGATATAAATAGCAGCTTTTAGGGTTTCATTGTAAGAGGGTTGAACATCTTGAACTTATTACAAAGACTACTTTAATTCTCTTTGATCTCTAAATTTGGATTTTAATTTTCAATTCTTTGATTTAGTTGTGGGATATTCTTATTGAATTTGGGAAGAGAATCAATTTCTGATTACATCTTTTTTAAGTTTAATCACTTTGAATTATGAATTCAGTTATTGTTATTGCTTTCTCTTTCATGTGGAACTAAAACCGACAACTAGGGTTGTGGGATCTATGATTACTCCTGTATTGTCTTAATATTTGGTTAGAGTTCGAGTGATTATGGGAATATCTTGATAATTTTTTTGTATTTATTATTTTTTGTTGGTTGCAAACAATTGATCTTGCCTTATGTTGATTTGCTCGACCTGAGAAATAAACTAAAGGTAGTGCCTTATCAACGAGGATTTGGGAAGGTTAAGTTCCCATCTAATGATTAATGTTGTAATAAGATTTATCAACTCAAAATAAAATCAATATGAATAGAATGTTTTCCAAAGTTTGAGAGAATTAGGGAGTTCAACATCTAGGTAGGTTGAGACACTTAGATAGACAGTCGAAACTAATAATTTGGTGTTTTCCAGAAGTCACGAGAATCCAATAATACAACTATTATTCAATGGAGGATTACTAATCATAGTGATCACAACTCTAGTTTCTCTATATCATTGATTTGAAATATTGCAGTTTAAGCTTTGATTTCTAAGGAGAATTGAAGTGCTAATAACTTTTGGTCAATCATTAAAAACCCCTATTTTATCTTTTCGTATTATTTGTTTGAATTTAACTTATATCTATAGTTTTAAATTAGTTTAAACGCCATCCACATTGTTCCTCGTGCATTCGACCTCGACTCCAAAGTTGGGTAAATATATTAACGACGACCGCCTTGTACTAAATTGACATGTAAGTTGAGCGTTATCACTTTCTTGGATAGGAGTCGTTAGGTTAGATCACAATTTGTAATGAGTGACTTGTGACCATACTAGTGAAGGGCCAGGCTTTAGGCACTTGGGTATCGAGTCTATGTAACAACTCATGGTTAGACGTCACAAGTCATTACCTGAGTCATTGTTACTGGGCCCAATTGTCTTGCACATTTTAAGTAGGGTTATTTTGGTCTTTTTTCGTCCATCCAACTACTATCCCATGACTTAAAACACCTCTGATAGCCTTTTTTCCATCAGTTAACAAAATCAAACTCTCCTCTTAAACTCTCCAAAGCAAGAGAAAGCTAGGGTTTTCAAGGTATTAAACATCTAGACTCTAATTCATGATTTCTATCCAAATTCATTGGTGTTTCAGGCATGTCACTCCTCCCTAAACTTAAATTTTATATAATGGCATATGTTAATCATTAGTCATGTGGTTTTAATGGTTAATTTTAGGATTCTTGATGATTATGTCTTGAATTATATTTTCCATGGTTTAAATTTATTAAATGTGATTTGATTAATGATTTTTGTCATTGAATGAGTGCATGATTAAAAAGGGGGACATAGGTTCCACTAATTTTGTGGATTTTTGGTTTGGAATTGGCATTAACCTCAATCCACCTTGTAATTTGGTTTTGGAACATGGACATATGCATGATTTAACTTGTTTTTAGAACATTCCATTACATGTAATGGTCAAATGGATTTGAAAAGCCTTGGTGGCCATAATTTTGGACTTTTAAAATGGAACTTAGGTAACAAATTTGTTAATTGAATTGGAATAGCATAATCAAATTAGCGTACAAGCATAATTATTATGATGATACCAAATGTTAAGTGCCTTAATAAATGACTCCTGGGTTAATGGTTGAGATTATTTTTAAATATTTTAATTTGGGCTTAAAGGGGCTTTTGTAGCTTTCCATAAAGGTGACGGTTTCAGGTGGACCAAGCTGGAAACCATATTTGTCGGCGTGTGTGTCTTTATGATCGTCTGCTTAGTTCACACATTATATATTTTGGGATGGTTGGAACCTTGTGTATCTAGATCTCCCATGGATTTTCTTCGGTTCGTACACCTAAAATATGTTGGGGCCCTTTAATTGGGGGATCTGAACCCATAAAGCATGTGGGTTTCCTTAGGACAGATAGAGCTACACAGTCCAGGTTGATGGTTATAATCTCATATGTTCATAACCCTTTTACCCTACCCCTACTCCTATATACATTTATATACGAATGTGTATATGTGGTTTGACTGATTTTGGCATTGCGTTATCTTTTCACTTTTCCTGAGTTATATGCCAGTGCTTATCCCACTAAGCGTTCCTAGAAGCTGTATCATTTTATGATGTAGGGTCCTAGGGGTTTTTTATTACTCTTATACAGTGTTAGGTAGTGTGGATATCGGTTAAGTTATTATAAAGTAGTGAGCCTCCATCATATGAAAATCTTTACCATTTCATTAGGTTTCTTTTCAAATTTTGGAAATTGTGAACTCTCTTTATCATGATCGGGGTCATGTCCCAACCTAGTTTGGTACTTTGGTATTTAGAGGCTTTTATGGATAATTCTAGGTCGAATGATTGTTTTGATTCTTAGACTAACATTTTCTTATTTATATGTATTCTATCTATGGTTATATTTTATTGTTTATCTTTATTGTGTTCTGGATGTTAGGCTAATAGGGTGGTCTCCTGCTTATGATGGTCTTGAGATACCCATCATGACTAGGTCTTTGTTAGGGTTGTGATAGTTTTATTAGTTTAGCGAATTATTATCAATATTTTATTTTGGGTTTCTTGTCTATTGCATCTCTGTTGACCAAGTTGACTTAGAATAAAGTTGTATTTTTGTGGCCGGATGCTTGTGACAAGAGCTTTTAGAACTTTAAAAAGTTATTGACTTTGGCCCCTGTTTTGACTTTTCCAAAGGAGGGAATGGTTTTATCATGTTCTATGATACTTTTGGTGTTGGTTTGTGTGCGGTGTTTATGTAGGAGGATAAGATAATTGCTTATAACTCTCTTCAGTTGAAGCCTCATGGAAAGAATTACCCTACCCATGATTTAGAGTTGGCAGCCTTAGTGTTTTGTGTTGAAGTTGTGGAGAAATTACTTGTATGGAGTTCCTTGTGAGATTTTCTCGGATCATACAGCCTTCAATAGTTCTTCAATAAGCAATATCATAATATGAGACATCAATGTTGGCTGGAGTTTCTTAAGGATTATTATCTTACTATTCTTTATCATTCGAATAAGGCTAATGTGGTTGCAGATGCCTTGAGCCAAAAGTTAATTAGTACAGGGAGCTTAACTCATCTCTTGACACAAGTACATCCTTTGGCCTTAGAGGTGTAGTATTTAGCTAACCAGATAGTTAGGCTTGATATTTGACACCTAAATATCTTTTATCCTTTTTTGATGGATTAGATTTGAGCTAATTAGATTAATGATATTGAGTGGAAAGGGTAAGGCAACATTTCTTGATTTCGTTGGTGTTTTCAGAATTAGCGTCTGAGTTTGTGTATTAAGAGTTAGTGGATGGGTGAGTTTGATTTTTGATAAGGCATATTGTTCCTAATATTATATTTATCCGAGGGTGACCAAGATGTACCAGGATTTGAAGTAGCATTATAGGTGGGGTAGTATAAATTAGGAAGTAGCGGACTTTTAAGTTGATTGCTTATGTTGTCAGTAGTGATGGCGGAGTATCTAAGTCTAGGCAATTTACTTTTGAGCTTACCCATTATCGAGTGGAAGTAGGAACAGATAACTATGGAATTTATAAGTGGGTTGCCTCATACTTCTTGTGGTTCTGACAGCATTTGTGTCACTATAGATTGATTGACCAAATTAACACAATTCATCTCTATTCAGATTTTCTTTAGTGTCGAGAGGTTGACTTGTATCTATGTTTATGACATGTGTCATCATAGAGTACATGTGTATATTATTTTTGTTATAGGCTTAGTGTTCACCTCTAGCTTTTAGAGGGTGTTTTAGGAGAAGCTTGGTACTCTAGTTGACCTTAGCATAGCTTTCTACCCCCACACTGATAGTTAGTCTATGAAGACTATTTAAGTTTTCAAGGATATGCTTAACGCATATCTTATGGACTTCGGTGGTCAGTAGGAGAAATATTTAGCCTTAGTGGAGTTTGCTTATAATAATAGCAACCATTAGAGTATTGAGATGGCACCTTTTAAGGAGTTGTTTGGTAGGTATTATCGATCTCCAATTCATTGGTTTGAGACTTCGGAGGTTAGACCTTGTGATTTTGACTTTCTTAGCAAGTCTTTGAATAGAGTTTAGGTGATTTAGGATAGGCTTTGAGCAACCGAGAGTAGGCAAAAGAGTTTTACGGAACTGCAGGCTTCTTGCTTTGATATTTTGGATTAGTTATTGAATTTTCTTCATGTGTTGCCCATGAAAGGCATAATGAGGTTCAGAAAGAGGGTCAAGATTAATGTGCGGAATATTAGACCTTTTGAGATTCTTTGTATGGTTTGGGAGGTAGCTAATGAGTTAGACTTCTCCTTAGAATTTCCTATCATCCTTCTTGTCTTTCATGTGTATATGCTTCGACGCTATATTCCTGATGTATCTATCGTGCTTCATTAGGACACAATTCAGTTAGATGAGAGGTTGACCTACGTAAAGGAGCTGATGTTTAAGGTTCATTAGTGATACCATCCTATTGAGGAGGATACTTTAGAAGTTGAGTCCATCATGCGTAGTAGTTACCCATAGCTCTTTATTTTGGTATTTCCTTGTCATTTAGTTCAACGATGAATTTGAGTCTTAGTGGTAGATAGTTTAATGATCAGATTTATGAAAATTTTACTTTCATATGATTTGACCATTCTTCCCTTCTTCGTAGTTACTACATGTTGGTTTTGGGGTTTGGAGATAGTGACATGATTCCCAATGCATTTGAGAGAGTTTGAGGTTTTATGAGGCTTTAAAAGTCCTACATTGTCCTCGATAAATATTTGATGCTCTGAGTGTCGGATGGTGATTTGGACAATTTCATTAGATTTGGAATGTTGAAATTGGGATAGTAGCGGTATTGGTTCAGGTTTGGAACCTTTATTTTACATTTTGATACTTCATTTGAAAAATAGTAAAATTTGCCTTAAAGGATCCTAGGGGATAATTTGTTAAAGATGATCTTTTTTGAAAATTCGACATATCCATTAAAATCGAAACATTGAAATAGCCTAGTAGCATAATTCTTTTGCATTCACGAGATTCTGAATGAATCCTGCTGGGCCAACCGACAGTTTTGCAACTTTAGAAGTTGTTGAATTCAGCTGATATTTGGTGTAGTTGCTTTAGCGGCTATAGACTGCTCAAGGGGTAGTCATTTTAGCACATAGGCTTCACTAAAATGGTAGCTACTTTAGCGATCAGGTATCTCTTTAGTAGTAGCTGATTTAGTAGTCATTTAGTTGATAAAGACACCATCACTGTATATATACTCCTTTTTGCAAATTTTCACCAATTTTTACCTTGAGCTTTGGGTTTGGGCAATTTTTAGGGTTTTTATCACCATTTGAGATTGGATTCGTTTGCTATGACTTGGCCCCAAATTTTTTTAAGCCTTCTTGGAGAGGTTTGTGCTATATAGATTGAGAGATTAGATGCACATTGAGTTTGATCACTTAGAACAGGGCTCCATGTTTATTGTTGAGTATGAGGTACGTTTCTATGCTCTATCAAGGTATTCATGCACCAATATTTCCACTGAGTTTGAGAGGATTTGTAAGTTTGTGAAGGGGTTAGAGGGTCCTTTTCAGTTGGAAACTACCCATATGGTTGTTTTAAGGGCTTCTTTTTAGAATATAATTGAGCATTCCAAGTTGACTGAGTCTATTAGGTAGGCTAATTAGGAAGGAACCAAGAAAGTGCATCATTAGGGAGAGAGGGAGGCATCAAGAAAGTGCGTTGTTAGGGAGAGTTTAGTGGTCATGCCTCACGAGGTAGAGATTTCTTAAGTAGATGTTCCCGAGGTTATCATGGTAGACCAGTTCAGGCTATCTTACACAGATCAGGTAGTAGACCTTAAGGTTCTATAGCTTTAAGGCATCAGGTAAAGAAGTACAAAATAATTTATTTTTGAATTTGACAAATTCCATTAGATCTCAAAATATTGAATTTGGGTTAGTAGCACAGTTGGTTTGGGTTCGGAATCCTAAGTTTGCCTTTTGACCTTTATTTGAATAACTAGTGAAATTTTTCCTTATAGAAGTCTTAGGGGTTAATTTGTTGAAAACGATATTTTTTCAAAAATCCAAAATTGCCAATGAGTCTGAAACATTGAAAATACCCTGATAGCATAGTTCCTTTGCATTCACGGAATTTCAAACCAATCTTGAGGCATCATCGATGACTTTGCAAGCTTAGAAAAGTTGCTAATATACTGATATATGGTGCAGTCACTTAAGCAGTTGGTAGCTGATTTAGCATCCCAAGACCGGTTAAGAGGTAGCAGCTTTAGCGACCAGGCATCACTTAAACGACTATTTAGCCGCTAAAGTAGCTATTGGTGTAAATATACTCTTTTTCAATTTCACCATTTTAGATCTTTGAGCTTTGGGTTTGGGAATTTTTAGGGTTTTCATCACCATTTGAGCTTGGGTAAGATCCAAACCTCATCTTTAATCTTGGTTTAAAAATGGGATTTTGAGGATTTTTTTAATAAAACTTTAAAATGATTTTTCTTTGATTTGGACCTTGTTTTTAACTCATTTTCGCATAAGTTTTCAACTCTAGACTTCTATAGCCTTGGGGAATGTATTCCCAAAATAAATTATTGGTTTTACTCCTTTAATTTTCAAACTCATTTTGGACTTGAATTAAATTTGAGTGATATGGGTATCATTAACTTTCTTTTAACGTATAGATATTATATTTGTATGTTTTAATTTATTTAGAGACCATTCAAAAGGGGAAAGCACCTTGTTGAAGGAATTTAGGCTTGGATTTCAATGCCTTGAGGTAGGTTTTCGCTTAACATTCTTTAGATTAGGCTGGGTAGTTAACAATTAAGTAAAGCATACTATAGGTTGGGAAAAATAACTATGAGTTATGTTTTTTAAGCTATTACATATTGCGTTATGTCCAAGTGGGGGCTTATATTTTCATGTTGCTAATTTGTAATATTATATACTACGTGTTGCCCTAATGGAGACTTTATTCAACTTCATTGGACTTAATTATGCATTTAACTATTTTTTTTCTTAATGTGATGCCCGTGTGGGGGTTTAATAGATATTATAAGACTTTTTGGGTAGTGTTTTCCTTTATCATGAAATAAATATCCGAGATATAGGTTGATACGATGTTATTGATGTCTTATATGCGAATGTACTCTAATGGTTCCCAACTAAAACTGATATCAGAAACTATTGACTTATTGAGTTGATTTTTGAGCTCATCCCGTATTGAATGGATTTGATATCTTCATACTGACTTGATCAGGAGAATTATATCCTCATTGCATACACACACATTCATGAGATATTAGTACCATTGAGAAACATTCATTTTTGAAATGAAATAAGACACTTTTAAAAACATCTACATTGAGGGATGTACCGATGTGTTATATTTTGAGATATGAATTGAGATTGGTGAAAAATTGAGATATTATACGGGTTGCAAACCCCATGGGTCCTATTTTTGGATTATTAAGGCTTGATAGATGTATTCAAAAAGTCAGGCGATGATTTTCAAAATATTTATTTCATCATTCCTTGCATTGATTTGCATATGCATTCATGTATTATTTTTATCTGTTATTTGATGTGTAATCAATTTCCATGTATTTTTGTGTATGCATGTTTTCTTTTATTTACACACACACACATATATATATATATATATATATATATATATATTAGAACTGATAGTGGAGATGGTGTGAGTTACCATTTGAGAACTTTTCTACTTTCAGGTTGCATGCTTATTGCATTTTCTTTACTTGTATTATTTTATAATTTTCTCAGTCGGTCTATAATACATACTGAGTACAAGTGGACTGTCCTCACTTCTACCATGCCCTTTCGGTGCAGATCGAAGTACGAATACAATACGCGAAGACTGAGTTCGTACTTAATCTATTGGATTTTTTTGAGGTACTAGCATGCTCTAGGCGTTCATAGTTGTATCAAGACCTCATTTTATCTACCTGATGTATTTACTTATTTTGGACACAAACTTATGTATTATTTTAGATTTGGATATAATTTTAGATGCTCGTTTACCTATGATATCATGTTTTGGGTTGGTTATGTATTTTGTGGCCTGACTTCGTTCTAGAAGTCTCGTCTTGTTCTATTTTATGATTGTTTTTTTGAGTTTTTTTAACTATTGGGAATTAGGCTTACTTATCAAGCTTGAACCGAGATAAATGTCATCATGACCTTAACTTTTGAACCGTGGTAGTAGGTCACTTTTCTTTTTTTGCCTCCGCCTCCCCCCCTCCCCAACAAAAATATTTAAAGATCAGTTTTCCTTCTTTTCTATAATGTACAAAATAAGTACATTTTGTCCTCTCTACACCTCAAATGTTTACACTTTTTTTCACGTTTATTTGTCTCTTAACTTCAATTTTTATTTCTTCTTTTGTTTTTCTCTCTTATTTAACTTTCCTTAATTTTTAAATGAAAGTTTGCAAGGATTATTTAATGAGCTCTTGTGATGGATTTCATTTATTTTCAAATAAAATTGTAAGGAGATTGAAAGGATAAATAGGTTATACTTTTATTTGTAGAAATATTGGTTATTGTCTGTGATATAAAGCAATAATGTAGTTTTTTGCTGTTGTGGATTATCACATGTGATTCACTAACATTTTATCTAATCATTAAGATGAGTTTGAAAAACAATAATCATTAATATGAATCTTTCGGGTTAGACAATTGTTGTTCAAACATTTAAAAAAAGAAATAGAAAACCACCAAAAGGATTGTCAGAAACATATCGAAAGAAACACAAAAAATTGACGCTCACCGGACCAAAATCTTAAAAAAAAATTACAATTTGAAAAAAAAAATTGTTGATATCGTCAAGTCACTATATTATAAAATATGCTATCAATAATGTGTGATTTGCACAAGTAGAATATCTAGGCTCATCTTTTGACTTCATAATAAAAAGTTGCGAGAATAGATTTGCAAAATATAGATGAGTCGTCAAGATTTTAAATTTATGATAAAGGCATGTGGTCAAGATTGACGATATAAGTACTTGTAGTAATTTAGAGAATAGATTTTTCTAGTTGTCAGTCTAAATCATCTATCTCTACTCGATCATGTTCAATAAATTTAAAATGCCTTAGCAGAAAAAGTCAAAACAACGTTATTCCCACAATTACGATATATTTTATTTAAAACTTATCCAATTTTCATTTTATATTGTGAACAAAATTTTTATATTTATAAAAATCTATGATTCAATCCACTTTGTATAATCTAGAACTATACACTAAATTATCTATTATACTAGTCGCATTTAGCCCGTGGTAAGCTCGGGCCCAAAATTAATATTAAATTTTATATTTATAATTTTTTTTATTCTTATTGCTATTCTTATTTTAAATTTTTATTTTATTTTTGTGACATTATATTAATTGTAAAGGTAGATCAAACATATCTCAATATTTCTAGTATTAATCAAATAATATTTTTTCCTTGAAAGAATAATTTCTTCTTAGAATTTATTTTAGATTGTCTTTTTAGTTTCTAACACATGCATACACCAATACTATTTTTCTTTTTTGTTTTACTGGTAGTTTTGGAGATTAAAGTCTTTAATGATTCAAATCAAATTTTAATTATATTGAATTAACTTAATCATTTTCTTCTCAATTCTTTTTCATTAAGTTTTTCTCAATTAAACTTATATTAATTAACCCATTTATTACAAAAATAAATAAATTCTGACATTCAAGGTAATATAATAAATATTTAATACTCCAAACTATTGTATGATAACATCAATAAAGTTAACTTATAAATAATGATAGAATTTAATTTAAATAATTAAAAAACTTGATTCAGCAAAGTACTTTTGTAGATATTCCTTCATAATAAATCATACAAAAGAAATTAAAAAATGACTAATTTTTTTTAATATTAGTAGTTTCTTTTTCGTAAAAATACATTTTAGAAATTTATATTGATATTTATTAAATGTGTATGAAGCTTTATTGTTTCATGTTAAATTAATTATTTCGTCCTAAATTCTATAAAATGCAGATAATTTTATTTTTTGTTAAAAAATTCATCATAAAAAAATATGCAAAAAATTTACCCTCGTTTTTCATTAATTAGTATCATTAAATATTTAAAGAGTTAAATTATATTTTTGTATATTAAATTTTCAAACTTTTCTTGATATATATAAAAAATAATTTTTTATTTAATAATTAAGCAAGTAATAAGTTAAAAAGGTAATGTCAAGCAACTTTAATTACTTGTCCATGATAAATTTATTAGGAAAAATAATAATTTGAAATAAGATTAAAAAATATTTTTAAAAAATAGAAAGAAAATAAACTCTTGGAATAATTATGAATTTGATTGTATAAATAACTTTTTTATGGTGTCACTCTCATTTTTTCATGACTCATCACTTTTATAGAATTTAATAAGCCCATATAATTGTTCAAATTTACTAAAATGGATGAATATTTGTAGAGTAATTAAAATGTAAATTAGAGATAATATTTCCAAAAAAAATTATGTGAGCACTACCAAAATTTCACATTCTCTCTCATATATAGTAATAATACGTAAATAGGGTCATAAATTAATATATAATTAATTAAATTTTTATTTAAATTAAATAAACAAAAAAAAGCTTAAAATATCCTTCAACTATGTAAAATGGTGTAAAAACGCCCTCTATCTACTTATTGGACCTAAAATGCTCTTCTCGTTTAACTATTGGGCCTAAAATGCCCTTTTCGGCCTATCTAGTAGGCCTAAATGTCCTTTTTATCTACTTATTAGGTCTATTGTCCTTTTATTTAGATAAATTACATGAAGAGATCATCTTTGAAACTTAACTACATAAATAATAGTACTTTTTAATATTATAAAAATAATTTTTTTTTTACATATATAGTCATTTAAAAAAAATAAAAAATGATAATTATAATTCCTAAATTAGTCCTATAACTAATTATCAATTCACCTTAATTTAAGAAATATATTTTCAATCTTCAAATTAAAAGTGAAAAAGATAATTTCTGCTTTCAAATCTTTCTCTCTCGTGGATTCAAAATTTAAATATTTTAAAATAAACTAAGTATTTCATTATTTTCTCGTGTATGTTTCTTTTTATTTTCACGTATGTTAATCATCTAATATTATTTTGTTATCGTATATTTTTAATTCTAATGTAATGAGTTAATCATAATTTTTTATAGATAAATATTCATGGAATAAAAATTATTACGTTGGAAGTACAAATATACCATGTATTTTTGTTGTATAAATATAATTTATGTCAAAGTCAAATTATTATTATTATATTTTGATATATTTTATGAAATAAATATTCATGGTATATCTCATTATATCGGAAGTACTTTTTTTTATATCAAAAATATATCATGTATGTTTATGATATAAATATAATTTGTATGATATAATTATACCATGTATTTTTATGATATAAATATAATTTGTATAATATATCAATATACCATGAATTTTATGGTATAAATATGTCATATATTTTTATGAAGATATCGTGAAAGAAGACAATAAAAATAAAAAAAATAAAATATTTATATAGTATATAAAAAATAAATAAACAGAGGCTTTTTATAAAAATAGGCAATGAATAAGAAAGATGGAAATTTAATATATAATTATTTTTTATATATTAGAATCTGTATAAAAATAAATATTTTATATGCTATATCTAACAAACAACTAATGTGGCTATGTATATGTACTATTTTTCTTAAATGGCTATTTATGTTGTTTTTTCTTATTTAACTGATCAATTTAAAACAACGAAAAATTAATATTGTGCATTATTTATTTGGTTAATATTAAAAAAAATGATAGAAATTTTATGTAGTTTAACAAAGATAAGTTATGATATTATGTAATTTTTTCTTAAGTAAAAGGGTGAAATAGCCCCTATAGGTAGGCGGAAAGGACATTTTAGACCCAATAAGTAGATAGGAAGAACATTTTAGGCCCAATAGGTAGACGAAAAATATTTTTGCACCATTTCACATAGTTGAAGAGCATTTAGGCCTTTTCCGTTAAATAAATAACTATACTATGTATAAATACATAGTTAATAGCATTTATCCCATCCCAATAGTCATGACATGGACTGAATAAGTACAACTAAGAAAGTGGTGATAAAATTTAAATATAACTGATCACATACGAAGAAGACATTAAATTAATTCCTAATAATATTTTTTTGTACAATTTACTCATAGGATAAATGACCTTAATTATGTACTAATTCTATACTCAATATAGATGAAAAACCAAGCTTTATCAGGAAAATAATCAATAGTGTCATATTACTTTATTATGTATTATGTACTAATTCTATACTCGATAAATGAAAAACAAGCTTTATTAAGAAAATAATATTTAGTGTTACACAAATTCCCGATTTTAATAGCAACACATCCCTATAAATTTGTACCTACTTTTACTCAGTATTATAAAAATTCATCAAACACATTTTCAATTAATATTATTATTTTATTATGCTATAAATAAGACTTTCATATACAATTTCATCGCATCAAAAGTGAAAGAAGAAACTCACATGGGTAGTTACTCGTCGCCTAGTAGAAAATGAGTTCAATGTTGTCATGTGGAAGGTTTTGATCAATTTTTCCAAAGGATATTATTGTCTTAACCTTTTTTTATGCCCTTTCATTAGAACGGGACATCATCCGTGTCTGGAAAGTTTTAAAGTTATGTTGCACTTGACAATAGATAAACATGTTAATGCAACATGTCCCTGATTTGGTTTATCCTATCTCAATTTTTGAAGATTTTAATGAATACTTCGAATATTTCATCATATGAGGTGTCAACACAATGAAGTGTTATCAGCACCATCCTTACTTTATTTTTTTTAGCACTAAGGGCAGTGCAATGATTTTTAGTTGGGGGTGGGGGTGTATATCAGATTCGAAAATCTGGGAATAGCTAAAAAGTATACATAACTAAAAGTCTGCTATGACTTGCAGGTTTTTGGTGCAGAAAGAATACCTACTGCCATTGTTGTTGTTGCTGCTGCTGCCACCACCACCACCTACTGTCATTACTGTGGCTGCTACTACTACTACTACTAAAGGATAGTGCCTCATCACGTGGAAGAAATATGGGACATCAACCATGCACTAATCGTAGATCTGCAGAACCTATGGCAGATCAAGAAAATCACCACACATTTTGATCAGTCTGCCAGTAGCTTGGTGATGCTATCCAAGGTTATTTGCAAGCATGATTTTGAGCACCGGATGGAGGACATGGTTAATCATGTGTCGCGATGCTAAAGTTGAGGTCATAATGGCCACCTACCTTGATAGTATTCTTATTAGGTAAGTCAAATCTCACACAATACGAGACAAGCAAAATATGAGCAAAAATTCATAAATGAGAGACTTCTAGAAGGAAGTCAAGCAATAATATATAACATAGCAAAAACCGAACAAAATACATAAATTCCTAGATATAGTGACATAAGTAGAAGAGAATCTAATATATAGTCTGCAAATAATTGAAAAAACACAAATTTCTTCTCTAAATACTAATAAAGACAAGATAAAGATAGATGCAAACTGGAACAAGGCTCCGAACGGGAATCTCTCCAGGTACTCCAAGATAAAGATTGATTATGTTCCACTTGTACTCAGTATGTATCATAGATCGGTTGATCAAAGCACAAAATAATACATATAAAATATAATATGAACATGTCACCTACAAATAAAAAAGTTTTCAAATGATAGCTTACGTCATCTCAACTAGTTGTTCAAGATATAAAGGCAATAAAGAAAACGAACTACAAAAGAACACATAAAGGAAAACACAACCATGTATAACAATGAAATGCAATGATTTTGTAATGATGATAAATGTAATCCGTCACATGACTTTTTGTGTCCACCTTACAAAACTTAATACTTCAAGACAGGACCCATAGAGGGGGGGAGGTGGTTTCATAACCCATATACATTCTCATATCACAATTTTATGTCTTAAATCACTTCTTCAAATAATTTTCATAGATCAAGGGATTTATAAAGTGTCTCATTCATCTCTCTAGCTATTGTTTATAGATGAAGGATTTTACAAAGTATTTTTCAGTGGTATCAATATCTCATGAAATGTATTTATCAAATGATAAAAAGCTCAAAATCAATTAGTATGAAGTTGATAATCAATTCAATAAGACATAATAGAGCTTAAAAACCAACTTAACATGTCAATGATTCATGACATAAGCCCTCACTAGGCACCACCAAAATAAATCATTATGTGAGACATCAAAATATCATTCCAAAAAATCCTCTCTCGGGTACTACTATCATGATAAATACAATTAATGCTCAAAAAGACTAATAATATTTATACACCGACATACCAAAATAAAATGAAATTTAATGTACAAATAAGGCCCATGATGTTAAATAAAACCTCCACATAGGCAACACACAATATATATTCTCTGAAGAAGGTTAAGTCATAATCTACCTTAATAAACCAAAAACTCAAGTTCGATTTTATGGATTTTAGATCTCATTTTTGACCCTTCGTTTAGAAAAATTTAAAATTTACTGTCAGAGATTAGTTTTTATGAAAACAATCTCTTTTTAAAATTATGATGTTGCCATTGAGTCTGGAACGTCGAATTTAGTCTAGTAACTTATTTTATTTATCTTCACGAGATTTTGAACGAATCACAAAGGCTTGATCTGCAGCTTTGCATTTCTAGCAAAATTATTGATAAAATAATAGTATGGTCCAACTGCTTCAACATCCATGAGACCGCTAAAGCGGTAGCTACTTTAGCATCCCAAGTGCTGCTAAGCAGATCCCAACAGACAGCCTAAGTACTGCTAAAGCATATCTTGACCGCTTTAGCGCTCAACCCTTTTTGCACTGGAACACCTATAGTGATCGACCCATGCTAAAACTTTAACCACTTAAGTGGTTAATTGACCACTTTAGCGATCATCACTAGGTCAGTATAAATAGTTCTTTCTCAATTTTTTTCATTTTTGAGACTTTGAGCCTCAGGTTGAGAGGATTTTGGAAGATTTTTCCATTATCGAGCTTGGGTAAGCTTAAGTTACTATTTTAATTATTTTACTTTGATTCTTGTTATCTAAAACCCGTTAAATCATGATTTCAAATGTGAAATTTGAAAATTTTGGCCTAGAAGGCCTAAAATGATTTTTCTTCAATTTAAACCCCTTTCTTAATGCATTTTTACTTGGATTTTCTTCTATGATTTTCTTTAATCTTGGGTAAGGTGTTTATGAACAAAAAAACTGTAGTTCTACCATTTTTTTTTTTGAAAAAATCATTTTTGGGGTCCATTTTGACCCTGCTAAAAAATATACAATATAGGTATCATTTGCTTTTTTTAATGCATAGATTCTATATCTATATTTTTAGTTGATTTTGAAGCCATTCGAGAGGGTAAATCTTTGCGTGAAAGGTTTTCAGTTTTTATTTCATTATCACAAGGTAGATTATGGCTTAACTTTCTTCGAACTAGGCTGGGTAGTTAAGCTTTGAGTTGTATTAGATTGTTCTTAACTGTGACACCTGATTTTGGGGATGGTTTATGGTATTATTGTTATTTAGACATCCACTATCATTAAATATATATGGTTTGACTTTATTCTAGAAGTCTCACCTTGAGTTTTGTGTTATATTCTTCCTTTACATATAATTTTGGGTAATTGGCTTACTTGTCGAGGCTTAGTTGCAATAAGTGCCATCATGATCTGAGTTTTTGGGTCATGACAATTTTGCATCAAGGAGCCAATAGAGTCTTGATGATCGGTACGTAGACATCTATTTCTATCTTTGATGGGACATAAGATATTTTAGGAAACTTTCTTATCTTGTTCCTTATGATGCATGTTTTTCCATAT
>NC_061116.1:27467766-27500377 GCF_002878395.1 Capsicum annuum | reverse complement strand
CATATCCTATATTCTAAAATGTGTTTCACTTTTTTTCTAAATAGATGGTAAGGACTGCATCCTGTGAGGCTAGGGATGCTGAGTTAGCATCAAAGAGGGAGCTCAGCCTAACAAATAAGTCATGATTCATGGATAGGCTCAAGTTATAGGTCAAGCACGAAGATTTTCCCCTTTTAAAGGTAGTACTAAAGGTATCTCCCCTGAGTTTAAGGTTGAGCATGCTAAAGGTATGAGACCTACTCAGGTTTCATTAAGTTAGTCTACCCCAGTCTTAGAGGGTTTATTGTTTTGTTTACTGACTCATTTGGAGGGTGTTACATTAGGTACACCTAGTATTTATTTAGCTTTGTGTGTTTTAGCTCATTTATGCCAGAGACAACGTATGGTGTTCCTCCTATTCTGAGTGTAGCTTTCTCATTAATATCGACATTTACTTATGGTATTCCACAGGCTTTGAGTATTGTTCCTTCTTGTATGCTAGTATTCGAGTATGGTATTCTGAGTCCAGGAGTTCAAACTTCATCTATGTTACCTCCTTAGGTATGATCATAACTTTTTAGATTCATTATATTTCCTATTGCTTTGGGTCTTGCATATTTTCTGAGGATTTAAAAGGGTTGAGAGATTTACTTACTTGGGTTCACCTAAATTTAGTAGTGTTGTGGGCGAGAATGACTATGAGCTCTTGATTGGTTATCAAGAGAAGTTGTATAACCTTTTATTACTTGAGTCACATTGAGTTGTTTACACTACTTATCACCTGACAAATATAGCCAGAGAGTGGTGGAGGTAACTTTTTAGGTAAAGACCTCTAGGTTCACCAGAGATGACTTAGGATCAGTTTACTGAGGACTTTTTGGATAGGTTTATGCCATAAAGTTTAAGGGATTAGATGAAAGATGAGTTTAATCACCCGCAGCAGGGCTACATGACTGTTGTCGAGTATAAGGAACTATTCCAAGCCTTTTCCAAATATTTTATTACCAATATTGCCACTAAATTTGAGAAAATTCAGAAGTTTGTAATGGGATAAGATACTACTTTCCAGTTGGCTACTGCCTAAATGGTAGTTTTAGGGGCGTCATTTTAGACTATAGTGGATTATACAAAGATGACCGAGTATATCCTTTGAACATCTTAGGGAGGCACCAAAAAGGTGCACCATTAGGGAGAGTTCAGTTGTCATACCCCTCAAGGTAGATGTTTCATAGGTTCCCGTGGTAGACCAATGCAGGTAGCCTTAAAAGGTACAAGTAGTAGGGCTCCTGATTCAATGACCTTAGGTAGTCGGGCGTCGTCCCATGGTGGCCATTTTAGCTCAGTCGTACCTTCTCAAATTGATTTGGGCGGTAGAGGTTGCTTTGTGTTTGATGAGTTCTTCTATGTGACCAAGGATTTCTCTCATCATGTTTCAAGCCTACTCCTATATCGACAGTGAGAGGTGACACTCAAAGAGGTAAAAGTGCTACTATAGGTGCAAAAGACAAAGGTAATGGTAATAGTGGTGGTGGTTGAGGAGCTACTCAGTCCAATAGCAGAAATGGATAGTGCTATCCTATACCCGCTAAACATGAGACAGATGCTTCTGATATTGTTATCACAAATATTATCCCTGTTTGTTTTAGATTTGCATCTTTATTATTTGATCTGGGATCAACTTTTTCCTATGTGTCTGCATATTTTTCCTTAATTTTTTATTCTTCTAGTGATACTGTTGTGATGCCAATATTTCTATATACTCCTATAGGGGACTCTTTAGAGGTGAATCGGGTGCACCGATCTTGTGTTGTAACCTTGGTAGCCATGATATGTGGGTAGATATGATTATCCTATATATGGTAGATTTTGATATCATCTTAGGTATGGAACGGCTAGCTCCCTATCATGTTGCTCTATAATTTTATACTAAGATTGTGACTATAGCTTTGCTAGGTGTGCCAAGGATAACTTAGAAGGATATGCTTCATTAGTGTCCAAAGAGAGTTATATCTTTTCTATAGGCTCGTCACTTGGTAGAGAGGGAATGTTTGTCTTATTTGGATTGTATCTATGATACTAGTGTTGATTCACAACCTTTGATAGATTTTGTTTGCATTGTCCATAAGATCATAACCTACAGATTTGCCTAGTATGCCTCCAGATCATGATAATATCTTTGCTATTGATATTGAGTTGGGCACCAAGCCCATCTCTACTCTTTATTATCATATAGCCCTAACAAATTTAAAGGAATTAAAGGATCAATTGTAGGAGCTATTGGATAAAGGGTTTATTTAACTTAGTGTATCGTCGTGGGGTGTGCCTGTCTTATTTGTGAAAAAAAATGGATCTATGCGTATGTGTATTGATTATCGATAGTTGAACAAGGTTTTGGTTAAGAATATTTATCTTCTTCCTCGTATTGATGATTTTTTTGATCAGCTTCAGGGTATTTTGGGGTTTTCAAAGATTTTTTTAAGGTTTGAGTATCACCAGCTGAGGGTTAGAGCTTTGGATATTCTAAAGACAACCTTTCAATCTTTGTACAAGCGTTACAATTTTTTGTTTATGTCCTTTGGATTGACTAATGCACTAGCCACGTTCATGGAGTAAATGAACCAAACATTTCGATCATACTCAACTCTTTTGTCATTATATTCATAGATGCATCTTAGTTTATTCCAAGAGTGAGGCTGATCATTAGGAGCATCTACAAATTGTACACTAAAGATTGAGAGATGAGAAGTTGTATTCTAAGTTCTCTAAATGCGAGTTTTGGCTGGAATCTATCTCTTTCTCGGGTCATGTTGTGACCAAGGATAGTATTATGGTCAATTTGGCCAAGATTACAGTAATTCATAATTAGGCTAGGACTACTTCTTCTATCGAGATTTGGAGTTTTGCTGGGTTAGAAAGCTACTATCACCGCTTTATTGGCGATTTTACATCTATTACAGCTTTATTGATAAAGTTAACTCAGAAAAAGATTTTATTTTAATTGTCCAATGCATGTGAGGCGACCATTCAAAAGATCAAGGATTTATTAACTTCAACCCCTATCAGAACTTCCCAAGAAGGGTATGGATTTTACCATGTTTTGTAATGTTTTTGGTATTGGGTTAAGTGTCGTGTTAATGTAGGACAGTAAGGTTATTGTGTGTGTATCTCATCAGTTGAAGCCCCATGAGAAGGATTACCCTACCCATGGTTTGGAGTTGTGTATGGTTGTTTTTTATTTAAAGTTGTAGAGGCACTATTTGTTTGTTGTCCATTATGAGATCTTCTCGCATCACTGTAGCCTTTAGTATTTCTTCACCCATTGAGATCTTAATATGAGATAGTTCCAGTGGCTTGAGTTGCTTAAGGATTATGATCTTACTATACTCTATCATTTGGGCAAGGCAAATATGGTTGCTAATGCCTTGAGCTGAAAGTGGACTAGTATGGATAGCTTGGCATATCTTTTGTCCCAAAAGAGGCCTTTGGACCTAGAAGATCGATTTTTGGCTAACCAGACGGTTAGGCTTGATATTTTGACACCTGGGTGTTTTGGAATTTATGGAGTCTAGATCTTTTTTAATGTAACAAATTTAGGCTCGTCAGTTTAATGATGCTGGTTTGAGTGTGATTTGGGATATGGTGTTGAGTGGTGAGACTAAGGAAACCTCACTTGACTCTGATGGTGTTTTAAGGATTGGAGGTCGAGTTTTTAAGTTGAGAGTGCGTGATTGGGTGAGGTTGATCTTTGAGAAGGCTCATTGTTCTAGGTATTCTATTCATCCAAAAGTGATAAAGATATATCATGATTTGAGATTGCACTACTGATAGTGGTGGTATTAAGAAGGATATAACAAACTTTGTAGCTCGTTGCCTATGTTTCTAGTAGGTGAAGGCCGAGCATATGAGGTTTGGTGGTTTCCTTCAGAGATTACCTATTCTTGAGTAAAAATAGGAATGGATTATAATGGACTTCATGACTGGTTTGTCTCATACTTCTTATAGTTTTGACAGTGTTTGGGTCATTGTAGATCTATTAACTAAATCTACTTATTTTGTCCCTATTCAAGCCATCTTCAATGCTGAAAGGTTGGATTGTATCTATGTTTGTGAGATAGGTCATTCGCATGGTGTACCAGAGTCTACTATCTTAGATAAAGTCTTAATCTCACTTCTGAAAGGCATTTTAGGAGGAGTTGGGCACCCAGGTTGATCTTAGCATAACTTTTCACCACCAAAATAATGGTCAGTTGGAGCGGACCATTCAGGTTTTGAAGGATATGCTCTGCGCTTGTGCTGTGGACTTTGGAGATTAGTGAAAGAAACATTTATCCTTGGCATAGTTTGCATATAATAGTAGCTACCATTCCAATATTGAGATAACACACTTTGAGACTTTGTCTCGTAGGCATTGTTATTCTTCAGTTGGTTGGTTTGAGATTTCTGAGATTAGACCTCAAGGTACGGACTTGCTTTATGAGTCTTTGGATAGATTTTAGGTAATTCAGGATATATTTTGAGCGGTTCAGAGTAGGTAGAAGTGCTATGTGGATTATACACTTCCTGCCTTGAGATTTAGAGTGGATGATCGAGTATTCCTTCGTGTTTTTCCCATAAAGGGCGTCATATAGTTTGGGAAGAGCAACAAGCTTAGCCCCAGATATATCGGGCTATTTGAGATTCTTAGGACTATTGGGAATGTAGCTTATCAGTTATCATTTCCCCTAGATTTATCAGTTGTTCATCTAGTTTTCCATGTATCTATGCTACATTATTATATTCTGGATGAGTTTCATGTCCTTTATTGGGATACAATGAAGTTAGATAACAGGTTGTCCCTTATTGATGATCCAGTTTATATTTTAGAGTAGGACGCTAGGCGACTATGTTTTAGAGAAAATATGGTAGTTAAGGTCTAGTGGAGACATTGTCCTATAGATGATGCTACTTCGGAGGTCGAGTTCGACATACGTAGTAGTTGTTCTGTGTATTAGTTCTCTTGCCATTAGTTCGAGAATAAACTAGATTCTTAGTGTTTGATATTATAAGGATTTGATTTTTTAAATTTTTTTCTTTTATGTGTTTTAACCATTTTACCCCCCAATAGTTGATACATAATGTTTCTGGAGTATGAGGATGGTTAGCATGGTTTCCAATGCGATTCAGAACAATCTGTGCGAATTTTCGGTTTTTAGATGTTAAAAAGGCCTTATAGTTGACTTTTGTCAACATTTGTTGTTCTGTGTATTAGATGGCAAAATAGACTGTGACAGCAGATCTGAAATATCAATTTTGGGTTGGTAGCATGCCTGGTTTGATTTCATGGCTTTTAGGCCTTCGGGGGTCAATTTTTGTGAAGACAACCTTTTTTTCCAAAATCAGATGTCGCCATTATTAGGAACATTGAATTTAGTCTAGTAGAATATATTATTTTCCTTCATAGTTCTGAATGATTCCCGAGGGCTTGATCTATAACTTTGTATTCTAAGTAAAGTTTCTGAAATAACAATAATCTGGTATAGCTGCTTTAGTGGCTCCTGGGCCGCTAAAGAGGAGCCCAGTTAGCATCCCAAGTACCTAAAGTGTACCTTGACTACTTTAGTGATCTCGGCTTTAGTGATAGGGGACCACTTTAGCGATTAACCCTTTTTAGGATGGAACACTTTAGCATCTAATCCATGCTAAAGCGGTGACCGCTTTAGTTATCATCGCTGGTTCTTAATTTTCTTCCACTTTTGAGACTTTGAGCTTCGAGTTGAGAGGGTTTTGGATAATTTCTTCCATTATCAACTTGGGTAAGTTCCAAATCTCTATTTTAATTATTTTAGTTATTTAATTTTGATTGTTTTCATCTAAAACCTGTGAATTCATGATTTCATACATGGAATTTGTGGATTTTGGCCCGAAAGGCCTAAAATGATTTTTCTTCAATTTAAACCTCGTTCTTAACCTTTTTTCACTTGAGTTTTCTTCTATGACTTTCTTTAATCTTGGTTAAGGTATTTATGAACAAAAAAATTTGGTTCTACCCTTTCTTTTTGAAAAACCCATTTCGGGGGTCTGTCTTGATCCCGGCTCAAAAATAGGTAATATAGGTATTGTTGGAGTCCGTTTAACGCTTAGATTTTATATTTGTATGTTTTAGTTTATTTTGAAGCCGTTCGATAGGAAAAATATCCATATGAAAGATTTTAGGCTTGGATTTTGTTGTCAGGAGGTAGGTTACGACTTAACTTCCTTTAGACTGGGCTATGTAGTTAATATTTATACAAAAATATGCTATGGATATGGGTAATAATCATGAAAATTGTATTATAACTATTGTGTGCCTGTGCGGGGGCTTATATTATTGTTGTTGGTGATTTTAGATGGTATTTACTATGTATGGACAAAGCCAATAATGTCAAATAAAGCCCTCCTTGGGCAACACACATGAATTAATCCCCATCACGAGCATCACACATTATATAATAAATCGAATATCATATCCCATAGTTATTTTCCCCAACCAATTACATGTTTTACCTATTCATTAACTATTCAACCCAGTCTGAAGAAATTTAAATCATTACCTACCTCAAAACGACAAATTTCTAGCCTAAAGTACATTAATACGGAGCTTCACCCTTTTAAACGGCTTCAAAATTAATTACAACATTTGAATATTCATTTATGAATTAAAATAAAGATAATGATATCCATATTTCTCATATTTGAGTCGGATCCAAAAGGAGTTCAAAAACTAAGTTAAAAAATGAAAGGGGTTAAACCAAAATTTTATTTTAGAAATACATTCCCCAGGGCTAAACGGATCTATAGTTGAAAACCCAAGCAAAAATGAGTTAAAACGATGTCTAAATTGAAGAAAAATTATTTTAAAACTTTCTAGAAAAACTCTCAAATCTAATGTTAAAACAAAGATTAAAGAGTGTTTTGATGGATATAAATCGATATAAAGTAATGATATCTATATTTTGTATCTTATCCAAGCTCAAATTATGATGAAAACCCTAAAAGTCACCCTAAACCGAAGCTCAAAGTCCCAAATGGTGAAAAATTATAAAAAAGAAGTTCATATACAGTAGTTGCTGCTTAAGCGGCTAAATGTCCACTTAAGAAGCTATCGCTAATGCAGTGACATGCCTCTAAAGTGGATACTACTTAAGATATGTCTAACCGCTAAAGCATCTACCACTTAGACGGCCCTTGGTCGATTAAGCGGCTGCACCAGATTTCAGCAAGTGCTGATTTTGGTGCAAGCCAATAATGCTCTGAACATACCCTCACGATTTGATTGGGACCTCACAAAAAAATTTATATATATTACTAAGCAAATTTTTGTTCCGAACTCAATGGAGACATCGTATCTTTGAAAAAAAGATAGTTTTCAACAAACTATCCCCTGAGACCTCCTTAATGCATATTTCACTAGTTTTTCAAACGCAGGGTTAAAAAGAAAATTAAAGGCTCTATGCCTGAACCACCCTGCTTCTAACTCAAATTCAATATTAAGGATCTATAGAAACTGTCCAAATCACCATCTGGATCTTAGAACAACAAATGTTGACCAAAGTCAATTATAGAACTTTTTAAAGTTTCAAAACATCTCAAGCTCTTCCAAAATCATCTTGGAGGTATTGGAAACAATGAAAACCATTCACACACCCTAAAATGAACACGTAAATTTACAAGGAAGGGCAAAATAATTAAATTATATCAAAAGAAAAATGTCACAAATCAAGTCATTAATAATCTGAAAGGAAAAAACTCTATGTTAAAGGACTTTAGGGTTGAATTTTGATGCTTCAAGGTAGTTTATGGCTTAACTTTCTTAATAATTTGACGTATAGTTAATGAATTAGTAAAGCATGCAAAAGGTTGAAAAATATAATTATAAGATATTTTTTTGACCTAATATATGTTGTGTAATGCCCGAGTGGGGGCTTATATTTTGTTGTTGTTGACTTGTGATAGTACATATTTCATATTGCCCATGTGGGGGCTTTATTTGACATCATTGGCCTTATTTGTGCTTTTGAATTCTTTTATTCTTAATGTGATGCCTGAGTAGGGGCTTAAATAGATATTATAGACCTTATTGAGCATTATTTGCCTTTACCATGGTAAAATATCCATGTTTGTGGATTGATGTGATAGTAATGATGTCTTACATTTATATTTATTCTAATGGTAACAAACTAGAACTGATATTACGAATTATTGACATATTGAGTAGATTTCTGGTCTCACTTATATACGTACTAAATGGATTGGTGATCTTTATACCGAATTGATTATGAGCATATTACCCTCATTATGATACACACTGATTTATGAAAGAAAATAGGGCACCTTTAAAAATGCCTAGATCGATAGATGTTCGGTCGGGTAGATTGAGACATGATATTCAGATTGGTGGAAATTTTAAAATAGTATAGGGTTGTGAACCCCGCATGAGTCCTATTTTTAGAGCACTGATTCTTAATAGGTGTACTTAATGACTATTTCCTTTGATTTTCATATATCTATCAAACTCTTAGTGGAGAAGGCGTAAGATACTGTAGGAACTTTTCTTCTTGCAGAATGCATACTCATAGTATTTTCTTTACTTATTCTCATGACCCAAGCTAAGGCCTAGCCGAACGGGCATCCTGAACTACGAAGGCCGGAGAGACCCCTTAGCATGTAATTATAAGCATAAATCATACAATATAAAAGTGCGGAAGATAAATCGATAACATGATAGTCCCATAATAAAACTTAAGACTTCATAATATTATATCAAAAGAAACCCTAGATCCAATTTAAAACAATCTACGAAGTCTCTACTGAATTGAAAACAATAGTCTATCTAAACTGGGACAAGACCTCCGCCTGGACCATAAGACTAAATATAACTAGCATCTAGATAGAATGTATTTGAAGTAAGGGAGGCTCACAAACTCTAAAATCCTGGAATTAATCTACTGGTTTGTGGGACCGTGGGACTATACCTCAGAACCTAAAATATAAGGGGTCAATACTCGAAGGTACTTGCATGTAGAACAATCTAAAATAGCTTATACTTCCAGTAAAATAATTGAGACCAGTTTGAAATCAATTGAGCAAGATATAGGTAAACACATGGGCATACTTCAAGGCTTCAATATATTTTTGTAAAACATAAACTCAACCATCTTTATTTTAGTTCTGAGCTAGATGGTACGCCCTACAACTTAGCACCCACGAGCTATATGGGTCCACAATTAACTCATCGGCCAAGCCCCCAACCCAAGTTTTCCGCAAGGGATGGAGTGTTTGATAACTGATATGACAAAAGCACATAGCAAGTTTATAATCCCTATCTGGCACATCATAATCCAGTGTTGGCAAAATATGATTTCGGGCATTGAGTTATCTAAACTAGTTCCTTCATCAGGTAACAATCTAGATCTCTTTAAAGCTTAATTTTAGCCTCTTAAAAACATGCATCTTACTTAAAACATTTTTTTCTTTCATGTTAAGGACATTCCATAATAGGTATTGTCATACCGACTTGCAAGCCATATCATATCAAATCATGTCCTTAGAACCTTTTATTCAAAATCATGTTAATGACCACCCAAATAATTTAAACATCATACGAGAGTCCTTATTTCAAATAGCCCATGAAACATATGCAAAACACTATCTTTTCAATACTTTAACATGGGGTAACCAGCCCTTCCATAAGATACATGCACATCATCATTTGGACCTTAGATTATTTATAAGTTAGTAAATCACCCTCACAGTAGATCATAAAGCAATGAAATTTCATAATTTATAGTAAGACATTCAAAGCAAACCTTTTTAACCATTCATATAAACATTCATGACATGTTAGTTCAATGGATTTTGTAATAGGAGAGGTAATCCAAAAACTCATGCTCTCACATAAATTCTCAAAACCCATAACATATGTACACATGAAAAGAATTCAAGTCTAAGGAAAAACCCATGGTTTATACAAGATTTCACCATAAAATAGAGTTTACAATACATGCTTTTCAACAATTTCAAAACTCATCTCATACACGTAATTATAAACCTTAAAAGCTTGTTTAAACAACAAATTTATGACCATGAAATTTAGGATAGTCCCACTTACCTCAATAGCGAAGAAAATGCAGAGAAATTTGACCCTTTAACTATTGAAATTCTTAAACCCTTGGTGTTTTCTTTCTTTTCACTTATGGAATGAAACTTAGGGATTTCACAGAGTCAATAATGCATTTTGGGAATGTCTTAAATCATGGGGAATGGTTTAAAGGGGAAATACTTAAATGTCCCTCTAAGACATTTAAAAATAACCACGGGAAATACAGCCTCCACAATTCGGGGGCTATCGTGGGGACTAGCCTCTATGGTGCGGTACTAATTGCCGGAACCAGCCTCCGTGGCATCGCACCTATCGCGGAAACCAGCCGCCACAACATTGGGTTATTGCAGAGGCATACTGCCTATTTGTCCCAAAAATGCCCCAAATCCTATTCAAAAATTCCAAAATTCCTCCAAGTTACCCTTTTAACAACCTCGAATATGTTTTAAGTCAAAATTTTATATTTTGAGCATGAAAAGACCAAATATAAGATAGCCAAAAATTAAGGGTGTTACATTAGCCCCCCTTGGGATCATTCATCCCCTAATGATAGTTCAGAAACATACTAAGCATGATTTCAAAGAATTACGTGAACCAAAATGAGTAAGATAAGATCAATACGTTTTATATCACCATCCACGGATTCAAAGAGTTATGGATATCTTACACACATATCATTTTCCAACTCCCAAGTAGCTTCCTCTACTTTACGATTCTTTCATAACACTTTAACTGAAGATATCTTTTTACTCCTGAATTTCCAAACTTGTCGTTCTTGTATGACTATGGGTTTTTCCTCATACGATAATGAATCCTTCACACGAATCTCCTCTACAGGAAACAAAGCAAATGATCTCTAATGCATTTGTTAAGTATTGACACATAAAATACAAGATGAACTAAAGTTCAACTTATGGGAAAATCCAATTCATAAGCAACTCCACCAACTTTCTCATAATCTGGTAAGGACCGATGTAACGGGGACTAAGGTTTCCATTCTTTTCAAATCTCACAGATCCCTTTATAGGGGAGAACTTTAGAAATACCCAATCATCAACCTAAAATTCTAACTCCTTTATTCTAAAATCAGCGTAGAACTTCTGGCAACTTTGGTCTATCTTGAGTCACTCTCTAATGACTTTCACTTTCTCTATCACCTGATGGACAAGGTCAGGCCCAAACAAATGGGTTTCACCCACTTCATACCAACTAATCGGTGACCTAAATCTTCTCCTATAAAGAGCCTTAAAGGGAATCATCGAGATTCTAGAGTGGTAGCTATTATTATAGGTGAATTCTATCAACGGCAAGTGATCTACCCAACTACCCTTATAGTCAATTCCGCAAGCCCTCAACATATCTTCCAAGGTTTGAATGGTATGCTCTACTTTCCCATCCGTTTGAGGGTGAAAGAAAATGCTAAGGTTCACTTGAGTCCCTAAATCCAAACCACCAAAATTGAGAAGAGAACTGCGTACCTCTATTGGATATGATGGATAATGGATCCCTATGCAAACAAACTATATCCTGAATGTATAACTTTACATAATCGTCACCCAAGTAATTAGTCTTCAAAGGCAGGAAGTAAGCTAACTTGGTCATCCTATCTACAATCACTCAAATGGAGCCGTATTGGTTTCAGGATCTTAGAAGCCCTGTAATAAAGTCCATGTTGATCATCTCTCATTTTCATAAAGGCAAAGCTATTTATTACAAAGTGCCACCTGTCATCAAATGCTCTAACTTAACTTGTTGACAATTAAAACACTTAGCCATAAAGTTAGCAACATCTCTTTTTGTGTTATTCCACCAGTAAACCTCCTTAAGATCATGATACATTTTAGTAGAGCCAGGGTGAACAACTTTCCTAGATGTATGAGCTTCGTCAAGAATCCTTTCTTACAATTCATCTACATCCGACACATATAACCTACCTTGATATCTCAAAACCCCATCACCTATAATTTCAAATACATGACCTTTTGTTGACCAACACCTTCCTTAATCTGCATCAAAATGGGCTTTTTAGGTTGTTTTCCCTTAACCTCAGCACATAAGGATAATTTTGCTACCTCTTGTACAAACACCCTTCATTCTTGGAGTCTAGGAGTCGAACACCCAAATTAGAAAGCCGATGAATATCCTTACTATATTTCTCTTTCCTTCCTCCATATGAGAAAGACTGCCCATGGACAACCTGCTAAAGGCGTCAGCCACCATATTGGCCTTACTCGAATGAGAGTGTATGCTTATGTCGTAATCCTTAAGCAATTCCAAACACCACCTCTACTTGAGATTTAGCTCTTTTTGAGTGAACACATATTGTAAAATTTTGTGATCAGTACAAATGTCAACATGCACTCCATAAAAATACTTATGCTAGATTTTGAGTGCAAATACCATAATTGCTAACTCTAAATCATGGGAAGGATAATTCTTCTCATGCACCTTTAATTATCTAGATCATAAGCCACTACCTACCATGCTATATAAGTACATACCCAATTCCTACCTGGGATGCATCACAGTACATAATAAAATCCTTTGTACCCTTTGAAAGGGTCAACACAGGTGTAGTAGTCAACTTGTCCTTCAATTTCTCAAAACTATTTTCATAAGAGTCAAACCACAAGAATTTTACCTTCTTTTGAGTCAATATGGTCAGTGGAGCAACTATAGATGAAAAACTCTCCATAAATCTCCTATAATACCCTGCTAAACTCGAGAAGCTACAAATATTGATTGGAGTCGTAGGTCTAGGACATTTTCTTACTTCCTCAACTTTTTTGGGGTCAACCTTAATTCCCTCACTAGAAAAAATATGCCCCAGAAATGTAATAGCACTAAGCCAGAATTCATACTTGGAAAACTTCACATATAGCTCATGGTGCTTAAGAGTCTGAAGGATAATTCAGAGGTGGTTATCATGTCCTTCCTCACTCTTAGAGTAAATCAAGATGTCATTAATAAACACTATGATGAACAAGTTAGAAACTGATGAAACACCTTATTCATAATTTCCATAAATGTTGTGGGGGTATTAGTTAGCTCGAAGGACATTACCAAGAATTTATAGTGACCAGATAGAGTTTTGAAAGTTGTTTTGGGAATGTCAGCCTCCCTAACCTTCAATTAATGGTACCCAGAATGAAGGTCTATTTTGGAGAAATATGTAGCACCCTGGAGTTGGTCAAAGAGGCATCAATCTGGGAAAAAAGTACTTATTCTTAATCGTGACTTTGTTCAGCTGACGGTAATCTATACATATACAGAGGGAGTCATCTTTCTTATGCACAAAAAGCATCGGAGCATACCCGGGAGATACACTAGGATGAATAAAGCTTTTGTCAAGAAGGTCTTTTAACTACTCTTTTAACATTTTTAATTCAGCAGGAGTTATTCTATATGGTAGAATAGAAATAGGTCGGGTGTTTGACAATAGGTCAATGTAAAAATCTATCTCCAAATCCGAGGGTACTCCAGGGAAATCATCAGGAAAGACTTATGGGAATTCATTAACTATAGGAATAGACTGGAGGGAAGGACTTTCAGTGCCAGAATCTTTGACTCAAATAAGTAGATAAAAATAACACTTAGATATAAGCTTACGAGCTCTAATACAAAATATTAACTTCCCTCTAGGTGCAAGTGAATATCCTTCCCACTCTCTGCTGGCTTATTAGGAAATGAGAAGGTGACCTTTCTGGTCCTATAGACTAATGTAGAATTACATGAATGGATCTAATACATTCCTAGAATAGCATCCAAATCAATAATGTCAAGTTCTATAAGATCAACCATAGTATCACGATGAAAAAATAGATACCAAAACAATTTTTATGAACTCTCCTAGCTAAAATGGTGTCACCAACAGGAGTAGATATAAAGAAGGGTTCAAAATTCTTTTCAGGCTCAAAACTAAAACTAATAGCCAAATAGGGGGTCACGTAAGACAAGGCAAACCCAAGATCAAGTAACACATACATATCATGGGAGAAAATCTATAATATACCCGTAACAATATCTAGTGAAGACTGTAAGTACTGATGAGTATCTAAAGCATACAGATAGTTATGACTCCTGCCTACTCTGGGAGAATTCCCCTTAACAACTGAGGCAAAGGATGTAGAAAATATGACTTTGATACCCCAGATGTCTCTTTTGCCGAGGGATAATTTCTAAGGATATGGTCGGGTAGACCATACCCAAAACATAAATGGCTCCCCTTATGGCATCTTCCCAGGTGATTCTTCCCACAAGTGCCAAAGTAGGGGTATTGTCTGAACGGATGGGCCACACATCCCTGAGATTGCAACCCTGAGTTTTGGGCCTATTTTCTGATTGAAATCATTGTTCATCCAAAGGTCTAGATGCATGCGCACTACCTGATAACTAAACATTGCTCTATAAGTTCTTTTTAGACCATTTCTTATCCCATTTGCCACCTTTCTGCTGACTAAAATTCTGATCTGTAGACTTAGCTCGATTAGCCTATCTTTATTTTTCCTCTACTCCTACCTTCCTCTTTTCTCCCCTTTTACCTACTTCATATACACTGTTATCCTAGATATATCCATGTCTTTGTTCAACATTACCCCTTTACATTCCAATACCAATCCATCAGACAGACCATAAGCGATTTTTCTCATATGAGCTCTCATATTGCACACCAACCCTGGAGTATAAAAGGATAGTTAGGTGAATTTCAACGCATATTCCTTGACACTCATTTTCTCTTACTTCAGGTTAACAAATTCCTCGGCCTTGGCCTCTCTCAATTTCTAAGGAAAGAAGTGATCCAAGAAAGCCTCTAAAAACTCCTCACATACGGCAGGTGCAATACCCACACCCATCAACTCTTTCTATTCCTTATACCACTGGTTGGCTATGTACTTCAGTTGATAGGCCTTTAATTCTACCCCCTCAGTAACACTAGCATGCATGACCAAAATATTTTCTCCATTTCATCAAAGAATCCTTGGGGATCTTCCTCCACCTTAGTACCCATAAAGGTGGGTGGGTTCATCCTCTTGAACTGGCCAACTCAGGTGATTTCAGAAGATCCAGGTACATAAAACACATCTCCATGTCGATGGGATTGGGAAGCCACAAGCTGAGCAATCATATGAATGGACTGACAGAACTCAACATTTGAAACTTTTCTCTGAGGAGATCAAGTATAATTTACACCAGCTTGAGGAGCTCGAGGATGGATAGTTTGGACTAGAGGAACCCTTAGAGTAGCAATGGACTTTGGCGTACAGTCTCTGTAATGGTTTCACATCCCATGAGTAGGGAAAACATCATCAGAAGCTGTCCCAACAAGGACGGAGGCCCTAGCAAATGTGTTCTGCTCAATGGATCTACTAGGAGGCATGATTAACTCTGAAACATAGAAAGCCAAGAGTTAGGAAACATTAATACTTTATAGCATGAACTAAAACATGAAGAAAAGAGAACTATTCCTTTTCCCGTTATAGTTGCAGTGCACTACACACCTATAAAAAGGACTTTACTTGACACGATATCATAGATACCTTAGGACCCTAAACCTGGCTCTGATACCATTTTTGTCATGACCCGAGTCGGGGCCCTGGCCGTGATGGGCATCCCGAACAATGAAGGCCAAAGAGACCCCTGTAATAGCCCAAACCACTAGTGATATTGTCCGCTCTTAGTCTAGACCCTCACAGTTTTAAAACACATCACTAGGGGGTAAGGCTTTCTTACTTATATACCCAACATCCCTCATATGTTTTGCTGATGTGAGACTCCTTACCCTACGTTGGTGGTGTTACATATACCCCTCTTATGGGCTCAGCTTCATCACTGATGTTTACCCAAATGAATGGGATTTTACTAGACTCAGGACTGAGGTTTGCCCCATATTACGGGGATTTATCTAAACTCAGTTTGAACTCTAACCCACATCGACCGAGCTGACACAAGAGCGGCTCTTATACCAAGCTTATCATGATCCGAGTTGAGGCCTTGGTCGTGATTAACACCCCGAACCATGATGGCCTGAGAGACCCCTTAGCATGTAATCATAAGCATAACTTGAATAATATAAAAGTGCGGAAGATAAACAAAAAATATGATAGTCTCGTAATCAAACTTAAAACTTCATGAAATCATATCAAAAGAAAAAAAATAAAATCTAAAATAATCTACGAAGCCTCTACTGAACTGAAAACAATAGTCTGTCTAAACTAGTACAAGGCTCCGGACTGGACCATAAGAGTAAATAAAACTAGCGGTTACATAAAATGTCTTCCAAAGTAAGGGAGGCACACCAACTCTGAAAGTGTAGAATTAATCTAATGCTTTGCGGGACTACGATACTGTACCTCAGAACCTGAAATATAAGGGGGACAATACGTCAAAAGTACTAGTATGCAGAACAATCCAAAATAGCTTATACTTGAAGTAAAATATTTGAGAGCAGTTTGAAATTAATTTAGCATAATATAGGTAAGTACATGGACATACTTCAAGGCTTCAATATATGTTTGTAAAACATAAACTCAACCATCTTTATTTTAGTTCTGAGATAGATGGTATGACCTACAACTTAGTACCCATGGGCTATATGGGTCCGTTATTAACTCGTCGGTAAAACCCCCAATCCAAGTTTATTGCAAGGGCTGGAGTTTCTGATAACTGATATGCCAAAAGCACATAGAAAGTTTATAATCCCTATCTAAAACATAATAATCTGGTGTCGGCAAAATACGGTTTCGGGCAATGAGTTATTTGAACTTGTTCCTTTTTTAGCTAACCACCTAGCTCTCCATATCCCTTTTTATTCAAAAGTATGTTAATGACCATCCAAATGATTTAAACATCATAGGAGATTCCTTATTTCAAATATCTCATAAAACATTTGCGAAACAATCTCTTTTAATACTTTAACATGGGGTGACCAACGCTTACATAAGACACATGGACTTCAATCATTTGGACACAAGAGTATTCATAAGTTAGTAAATCACCCTCTCAGTAGATCATAAAGCAATGAACTTTCACAATTTATAGAAAAAATTCAAATCAAACCTTTTTAACCATTCATATAAACATTCAGGACATGTTAGGTTAATGGATTTTGTTATAGGAGAGGGAATCCCGTAAATCATGCTCTCACATAAATTTTCAAAATCCATAACATATGTACACATGAAAATAATTCAAGTCTAAGGAAAAACTTATAGTTTATATAAGATTTTACCACAAAACGGGGTTTACAATACATGCTCTTCAAAAATTTCAAAACTTATCTCATATACATAATTATATACCTTAAAATCTTATTTAAATGATAAATTTATGACCATGAAATTTAGGATAGTCCCACATACCTTAATAGCAAAGAAATCATAGAGAAATTTGACCCTTTGACTGTTGGAAGTCTCAAGCCCTAGTTATTTTCTTTCTTCTAACTTATGGAATAAAACATAGTAATTTCACAAAGGCAATAATACATTTTGGGAATGTCTTAAATCGTGGGGAATGTTTTAAAAGGAAAATACTGAAAAGTCCCTCTAAGACATTTGAAAATAACCACAGGAAACATAGCCTCTGCAACACAGGGGCTATCGCAAGAACTAGACTCTGCGGCGCGGTACCGATCATGGGAACCAACCTTCGCAGCATGGCACCCATCGCGGGAACCAGCCTCCGTGACGCGGGGCTATCGTGGAGGCTTACTGTCTCTGTGTCACAAAAATGCCCCAAACCCATCGAGAAATTCTAAAATTCTTCCGAATTACCCTTTTAACAACCCCGAACATGTTTTAGGTCAAAATTTTATATTTAGAGCATGAGAAGGCCAATAATAAAATAGCCAAAATTTTAGGGTATTACATTTGTATTATTTTCTACTTTGCTCAGTTGACCTGTGATACCTATTGAGTACAAGTTGACCGCACTCATCCCTAACGTGTCCTTTTGGTGCAAATTTTAGTTCGAGTACTACACATGGAGGTTGAGTTCGAGTAGTGTTGATTAGTTTTTGAGGTACTGGTTTACTCTAGAGTTCAGGCCAGATTCCAGATCTTGTCCTATCCTTTACTTTGTCTTTATTTAGTTCAAAGATAGAGTTTGTATTTTAGATTCAAATGTTGTACTTAGATGCTCGTACATTCTTGATACCAGTCTTGGTGAGTTGTTGACATTCCTTTAATTTTTCGTTATTATTATGTATATGTGACTTGACTTCGTTCTAGGAGTCTCATTTGTCTTATTTCCTTTATTATCTCATATTTATTACATATTTGGATGATTGACTTACTTATCAAGGTTGGGTCATGATAAGTGTCATCATGACCTTGAGATTTGGATCGTGACGTGCCCCATCACGTAAAATAAATACGGGATATCACCCCCGCACTGATCATAGATTTGCAGAACTCGTAGCAGATCAAGAAGTTCATCACACATTTTGATTAGTCTTCCTAGAGGCCGATGCTTTCGTCCACGGACATTTGTAAGCATGTTTTTGAGCACTAGATGGAGGGCATGATCAATAATGTAGAGAAAGGGAACACACAGTGTGTTGAGTTATTGGATATTACAAAAGAGAATGACCCAGTGAAATATTGTACTTATGCTCACAAGATGATGCCCTGTAAGGACTATGCACTTTTTTGTGGAGATTTGTCTAAAAATCTTGGATTGCGTATTGGTGATGAGATCAGACTATATTGGGATACTAATCTAACAATTTTAAATTCAAGTTGATTAAAAAGGACATGTAAGGAGATTGAAAATTAGTTGCATTTAAATTCATATTTGATGAAATCTTGTGATGATTTCTGTAAGGAGTTATATCGAAAGACTGTTATAATTATATTTGAAAGAAGAGTCCTATTACGTAATAATGTTAAATTTACTATTTTCTTTTCCTGTTTCTAAAAATAAAATTATAGTCTATTATTTTATTTCATGTGTTTTAATTTAATACGAGATGAAGTTTAAAAAGTTATAAGTACTTTTAAATTTTGGGGTAAATGTACAGTATATCTAAATATCATAGATTTTTCGATTTTAAATAGAACATATATCTTATTAGAGTTATACATTGTTAAAAAAATATAGCTGTAATTGGCTTGTCCTATCAGGTAATGATATTTAATTTAGGAATCTTTCTTATTACAATGGAATGCTATATGTGACTCATTGATATGTTGTCTGACAAATAATGTGAATCTTTTAAATTGAGAATCATTGTTTATTAAAAATACTAGAAAACCACCACGAGGAATATCAAAAACATACAGAAAAAGCACAAGAAGATTAGGGTTACTAGATAGAAATAAAAAATAAATATTAAGTAGATATTAATATAAAGGCAAACCACTATAGTAAAAAATTTACTATGCTAATATGTGTTATTTACTTTTAAATAAAATTTGTAGAGAAAATACTCAATTACCCCTGAATTATATTCCAAAAGGCTATGACATACTTAACTTAAAGGGGGTCCTATTACCCCTGAACTAATTAAAAGTGTAATTTTGATACCCTTAGTGCCTACGTGGCACACACGTGTGCCTACGTGGACACTTCAGTGTGTTGTGCCACGTATGTGCCACGTAGGTACTAAGGGTGTCAAAATTACACTTTTAATTAGTTCAGGGGTAATAGAACACCCTTTAAGTTGAGGTGTGTCATAACCTTTTTGGGTATAGTTCAGGGGGTAATTGGGTATTATCTCAAATTTGTATTCAAATATGAAATTCAACAAGTTTAAACTATTTCTGAAAAATAGTAAACTCAAACAAGAAAGAGATGAATATATAATTAAGAATCAAATCTGTTGAATTCACAATGTGTCCTTAAGAAAATAGTTTCTCTCAAGTACTCAATGTTATGGAATATATCCTCCCAGGATAAAATGATTCATTTATCCGAATAATAGTACCTCAAATTCGCTGAATATCATATGCACTCAGCGGTAAATAATCTTACACGAGTTCTTTTTTCTTTTACAAGAAAGAGGATTTCTTAACCTTAAAATTTCATACTAATATCTAGGAAAGATGGGATATTTATAGCAAAAAAGTGTCCATTAAAAAAAAGTTAGGGACCGTGAGAGTTGACAACCTAGGGTAGTAACTCGTCAATTAGTAGAATATGAGTTAAATATACCCATGAGGCAGGTTGTGATCAAATTCTCCAAAGGATATTATTTGTGTTAACTTTTTTATGTCCTTTCATTAGAGAGGAAAATCATGTATGGAAAATCCTTAACATATATTGCACATCGGTAATAGATAAACATGCTAATACAACAATACATTGCTTATTTGATTTTTCCTATCTCAATTTTGAAGTCCTCAATTAATACTTTGAACATTTCATCGTATGAGGTCTCACCACAATAGAGTCCTTTAATGAGAAACAAGAGGACTTTAGAACAACTAATCACTATGAGAAACAGCTAACTTGTGGATATAATAATGGCCTTAACTCCAATGCATTCAACCAACTTTGAGATGAGAGTAGCCAAAAAGTTAGTACAAGTCCGAAGAGTTAGGAAGACATGCCACAAGATGAGTAGTAGCATATTACATTCCCTCTGTACTCAGTTAGCCCTAATGTTATGTCAAGAATGGACCTTGGGTCTAACTCAACCTCAAAAGCTAGCTCATGAGGAGTGATTGTTCAAGTCTATAAAATCAAATCACCAGTCCATTTCCCAACCAATGTGAGAATTTTTACCCACTCTAACACCCCCTCTCACGCTCAGGCCCAACTAGCATTGGCGTGTAGACTGGGATCCCAAAATGGGGATGGACCTGGCTTTGATACCATGTCAAGAAATGGATCTTGGGACTAACTCAACCTCAAAAGATAGCTCATAAGGGGAGTGAGTTAGGCCCAAGACTAATTTTAACATGGTATCAGAGCCAAGTTCATCCCCGTTTTGGGCTCCCGATCCACGCGCCAGTACCAGTTGGGCCTGAGCGTGAGAAGGGGTGTTCGAGTGGGTAAAACTATTGGAGATTCCACAGTTACTTTCAAACACGTGCACTCATAGCAGAAAGTTTAGAGGTTTCTCAAAGCTATTGCAAAAAAATAAAGAACTTAAGAAGAAAGGGGGAAGATATTTTTCTTTCACTTTGTTGGTGTTTTGTTTTGTTCACAAATATAGTACTTTATATAAGTGAGGGACAAAGGATGTTACAAGAGTGAGTTATTGGCGAATTGAATGAATTAACTCAAAAGTTATCTCACCAAATGAATTCAATCCATTCAAAGAGGATTGAAAGGATACAGTTACAAAAGAATTAAGAAGTTATATGTTCTTACTATGTATTTTGTAAATATTTTTGAAAACAACTTATTTAGACTTCTCTTCCTAGAAAAGCATTTAAAGAAGTTTAACATTGAATTTGCATTCTAACCATTTAATAAAAATGCTTTCAATCCACCATAAATGCAAATACAAAAGAATAGAAACACTTTTGGACAAATAGATGGAACATGTACTTAAGTGTCTATATCTTTCGATTTGAATTAACACGTAGTAATATAAGGCAACAAAAGATATCCAAAAAAGAGAAGTACTTCTGAACTAGAAGGACATAAGTTGAGACCATCATAACACATACGATATACTTAATTTAACAACCTCCATGATACTATAAAGTACTTTTATGGCTATGCACACAAACCTTGAGTCTCATGAGTGCTCTAGAAAGACGACCCATGTCTTTCATAAAAGGTGACTAAACCCTTTGCACTCATGTAGGTGATCCATTAAGTTTATCTCATAGACCACCTTAACACTATGGATCATTAAGAGAAAAATTAAGCTCAACCTTATAATACACTACCTCACTCCATAGAAATAGGATATGTAGTATTTATTGAAGGTCTACATGACTTTGTTTGATCATAAATAGGTATCCATCATATTACCTCAATCGATGGGCTTTAGCTCCATCTCTGTCGACGATTCAAGGATCATTTTCTTTTTAAACCCTTGGTCATAGGATCCACCAAATTTCTTTTGGACCTTACATGTTCCAAGAAAATAACACCATTTTTTAACAATTATTTAACTGCAACATGTCTGATACAAATATGTCTCTTTCTTCCATTATATACACTACTTTGAGCAATCTTATTACCACCTGTGAGTCATAATATAAAGAGATTGTTGACACTTGTCTTACCCATAAAAACACATCTACTAAAAGGTTTCTCAGCCACTCAGCTTCTTACTCTGCCAACTCAACAGTAATAAATTTAAATTTTATGTTAGAACATGCTATACAAGTCTAGTTTGAAGACTTCCATAACATAGCACCTGCACCCAAAGTAAACACATATCCACTGGTGGAGCAACTTCATTATTGTAATTTAAAAAGTTTGCATCATTAAAACCTTCTAAAATACCAAAAAATTTATTAAAATGCAAATACCGATCCATAGTACCTCTCATTTACCTTAACAAGCGATGAAGAACATTTCAATATTCACAATTGGAATTATGAGTATATTTATTCAATCTACTAACAACATAAGCTATATTAAGCTGAGTATAGTTCATAAGAAACTGAGTACATTCAGTTTCAATATAATGAGACCGACCTAAAGAGAAATTATTAACATTTCTTTTGATTTTAATCCCTAAAATTATATCAGCTTGTCCAAGGTCTTTCATTTAAAATTTAGTAAATAAAAATTTTTAGTCTCATTTACAACATTCACATTAGGGCAAAACATTAACATATCATCCACATATAAATATATAATCACACAATATGATCCGATAATTTAGAATAAAAACAAATATCGAATGAATTAGCAACAAAGTCATTATCCATTAATGTGAAATTAAACTTTTTATACCACTGCTTTGGTGCCAGTTTAAGTATATATAAGGATTTTCTCAATTTGCATGCTTTATCCTCATGTCCTAGGACCACAATTGGATCATATAGACCTCTACCCTTAATTCTCTATTTAAAAATGCAGATTTGACATCCATTTGGTGTACCACTAAAATATGACTAGTGGCTAGAGCAATAAGATTCCTAATGGTCGCTATTTTAGTCACATGAGAATAAATATAAAAATAATCAACACCTTTCATTTGGTTAAAACCTCCAATCACAAGTCTAGCCTTATATTTCTCAATTGTGCCATCAGACCTCAATTTCTTCTTAAATATTCACTTGCTACTTATGGGTTTACAATCTTCAGGCAAATCATATAGTTCCTAAGTGTGATTAGAGATTATAGAATCTAATTCACTTTTAATAGTCTCTGTCCAAAATATTATATTTATTGAACTCATTGCTTCATCATAAGTCTAAGGATCTTTATCTCATAAGTAGTAAACACTAATTCATCATTTAAAGCATCAATATCAAAATTTTCAGTCAAGAAGGTGGTGATAAAATCAGGATGAAAACTATTCTCAGTTCTACGTATTTTACTCATTCTCATGCTCATTAGCAACAACATCAGATGCAGGCATAACATGGAAGTTAACAGACATATATAGAAATATTATTTTGCACATCACTAGGCACATATTTTTTCAAAGAAAAAATATGCTTAATTTTCTTGCATATCTAGATTCACAAATAGAATAATCATTTAATGACATAAATCTATGCACAACACTATTTTGAGTATAATCAATAAAGAGAGAGTCAAAAGCGTAGAGCCTACAGTTATCCATACAAAATCAGGTAGACTAACATTAACCAAACATCTTCACATTATCAGAAATTTCAAGTTAGGGGTAAACACTTTCCACCACTTATATGAGGTCTTATCTAACTTTTTATGAGGGACTCTATTAAGAATATAGCATGCAGACAAGGAAGCTTTCTCCCACATGTGGTAAGATAGACCCGAATTTAAAAGCACAGAATTCATCTTTTCCTTAAGAGTTCTATTCTTTCGTTTGGCTACAACATTTTGTTGCGAAGTATAGAAAATACTAAACTCATGGATAATGCTATTTTTCTCAAAAAATCTTCTGGAGTTTTAGTATAAATTCATCGACCCTATCAGATCTAAATCTTTTATTTTTTCTATCCAATTAATTTTCTACTTCTGCTTTGAATTTTAAAAACATGCTTTCAGTCTCATCTATAGACTTTAGGAGATATATCCTAGTGTTCCTAAAAATTCATCAACACAAGTAATGTAATACTTTTTTCCACCTTTGCTTATAATGTCTTTGAAATCTACTAAGTCTCAATGTACTAGTTCAAACAATTTGGTCTTTCTTCCAGTAATATATTTAAAGGTTTCTTAGCATGCTTTGCTTCTACACACAGGACATTTAAAATATCGTCAATATCTACTATAGAAATTAATTTTAATTTTTTAAATCTTTAAATAAAAGCAATATTAACATGACCTAGTCTATCATGTCATAATTAATAGACTTAGTAATATAAGTAGAATTAAAAATACTTGCATTATAGGCAATATCCTGATCAATGTTCAGAATAAATAAGTCTCTACTAAGGTATCCCTTCCAAATAAAATTTCCTCTATGACAAATAATTATTTTATCATCTTTAGATATAAGTTTAAGGTCTACTTTGTTGAAAAATGCTCTAAAAATTAAGTTTCTACAGAGCGAGGGAATATACAGAACATTGTTCAAGGCTAATGTTTTAACAAAAGTTAATTTAAGTAAAAAAATTTCTTTACCGATAATTCCAGTAGTAGTTTAGATACCGATGTAGACACATTCGCCATCGGTGTATTCCTCAAAGTTTTTGAATACTTCTTTATTGGCATTGAAATATCTTGAAGCAACTGAGTCCAACATTCAATCAGTCTTGTTAGCTATCAGATTTGCCTCAATGATTACTGTAGAAATTACTTCATCATCCTCAGTAAGATGATCTTGGACATTATCTTGTACTCCCTATTTTTATTTTTGTCCCTTTCTTAGATAGCACTGGAAAATCCTATGACCAAGTTTTCCACAGGCAAAACAAGGTCCTTTTGATTTTTTAATTTGATTCTCTGGCTTATTGAAATGATATTTCTTCTTTACTTGTTCCTTATTCTAGACATTCTTTTGTTTTCAAAAGGTTAGCTTTAAAAGAATTAAGATAAAGAGCTTCCATCTTATCTTTGATATTATTTTCCTCCTTAGTCCCCACGTAACTAATAAGTTCTTGGAGAATAAAATATTTTTTCTTATGTTTCAATTTATTTTCGTAATCACTCCAGGATGGTGAAAAATTTTCAAGCAGAACATTAGCCGGAAGAATCTTACACATCTTCATGGCCTCATTGAGAACATCAACACTTAAATTTTCATATTCGTGAACTTATTTCATAATTGATTTATTTTCAGCAATTTAGAATTGAATCCACTATACAACAACATATTTTTCTTTCCTATATCATCAACACCATATTTCTTTTTAAACTGTCCCATATTTCCTTAGCGAATTTATAAGTAATAAATAAATTAAATAAATGATTAGTCATATGGTTCAATAAATGTCCTCTAACTGTGTTGTTATATTTTTCAAATTTCTTTTTAGCAACATCATGAACCACAATAATGTTAGAATAAGTAGTAATATTAGAACCATCATTAAATAAAATATAACCAACTTCTAATTGTTCTAAGAAAATCAAAACTTTTTTTAACAAATATTTAATATTATTTTCTGTTCAATGGCTCAAGTTTTGACAAATCAAGAATTATTTTGTTCAAAGAAATAGCCCTTTATCAATATTGTATGTAAGATAATCATTTTCAAATTGTTGAAAAAATTACTACAATATTGATATGGAACTACAATTTATAATTGTGATAAAATAGTCACAAATACTATGTCGTGATAAGCCACTGTCTTAAAAGCAATTTTGACCGACTCCGGTGCAAACTCTTCTAACCGGTCGCTCCCCAAGGTTCCACAGTTACTTTCATATACGTGCACCCATGGCTACATGTTAGGAGGTTGCTCAAAACTATTGCCTAAAAATAGAAAATTTAGGCAAAAAGAAGAAAGATATTTTTCTTTCACATTGTTGGTATTTCTTTTGTTTGCAAATAGAGTGCTTCATATAGATGAGGGACAAAGAATTTTACAAGAATGAGTTAATAGTGCATTGAATGAATTAACTCAAGAATTATCTCACCAAATAAATTCATACGTTCAAGGAGAATTGAAAGGACACGGTTACAAGAAAATTAAGAAGTTATATTTTATTACAATATATTTTGTAAATATTTTTTATAACAACATATTTTGACTTCTCTTTTTTGATAAGCTTTTAATGAAGCTTTACGATTTGATTTTGCATTCTAACCATTGAATAAAAATGCTTCAGTGATGACCAACTGACCATAGTCTATTTGGTTTCTCCAGTCTTATATCTTACATGCATTCTTGTTAGTAGTAGTAGCGGTACTTGACCTCATTAAGATCTGTAAGGTAACGATTAGTGACCCTTATATATACTTATTCTATTTAGGTTATTTTATTATAAATAAAAAAGCCATGAAAAGGAAAAGAAGAATATTATATAATAGAATTATCTGCAATTACATTTTAAGTAACCCTCTTGTGTATGAGAATGTCAAATTTAATTAATCATTAGCATTATTTAATTTATTATAACTAATTTATTATTATTATTTATAAAATATTTTATATAAAATTATTGTAATTATATTAAATAACCTACTTGTGTTTGGGGTAAATCAAATCAAGTAGTAGTAGTAGTAGGATGTGACGAGATCACAAATTGAAAAGACATTAAATAAATTCCTAAGAATGTTTATTTAATTGATGTACAAGTTCACACAAAGAAAAAAAATCTAATCATAATTATATAATCCAATAAAGAAGCTTTATTAGGAAAATAATTTATAGTGTCATACACTTACCAAATTTACTAATGAAACATTCCTATAAATTTCTGTGCACTTTTCTCCACATTGTAAAATTTTATCAACACAATTTTTTTACTATTATCATTATATTATTATTATTATTATTATTATTATTATTATTATTATTATAATTATTATTATTAAGACTTTAATGAACAATTTAACCCCATTAAAAATGGAAGAAGAAGCATACAATGATAATAACACTCAAAGGGTAGTGCCTCATCACGAAGAAGAAATACGAGACATCAACATTGCATCGGTCATGAGTCTACAGAACCCGTGGATGATCAAAAAGATCATCACCCATTTTGATCAGTATGCCAAGAGCCTGGTGTTATCGTCCACGGATATTCGCAAACATGTTTTTGAGCACTGGATGAAGAAAATGGTTAATCATATAGACAAAGGGAACACACAGAGTGTTGAGTTGTTAGATATTACTGAAGAGAACGATCCAATAAATTATAAATGGACTTATGTTCAGAAGATGATGCCATGTAAGGAATATGCACTTGTTTGTGTAGATTTGTTCACAAATCATGGATTGCTTGTTGGTGATGAAATTGGGCTTTATGGGCATACTAAATCTAACAATTTTAAATGCACGTCGATTAAAAAGTGTCCTTTTTGGACAAAATCTTGAGATGATTTTTGTAATGAAACTAAAATTAGTTATATCTCAATTCTAATTGGTCACGTTTGATGAAATCTTGTGATGATCTTTGTAAGGAGCCAGATTGAAAGGTTGTTATAATTATATTTAAAAGAAAAGAGCTATTAATCAGTAATATTAAATTTACTATTTTCTTCTTCTATTTTTCATTGATTTTCATGTTAATCTATTTTATTTATGTGTTTTAGTTTTACTTGGCTTGAAGTTTAAAAAGTTATAAATACTTTTAAATTGTGTGGTAAAAATTTGTATAATATATCTAAATATTGTGATTTTTTACGATTTTAAACTGATCATATTAGTTATTGGAGTGATAGATACTAATATTTGTTTTGAAATTGTAAAGATAAAAGGTTGCAAGGGTCATATTCTATGAAATCTTGGGATGGATTTCTATTAGTTTTAAAATTGTAAGGAGATTCAAAGCTTATTATATTTTTAGTTAAAAATTCATATAGCGATATTTGGCCTGTCCTATTTGGTAATAATTTTTAATTTAGAATTTTTTTCATTACAATGGAATGTCATATGTGACACACTTATATGTTGTCTGACAATTAATATGAAGCTTTTGAATTGGACACTTGTTGTTAATTCTAAAACAATAGAAAACCAACTCAAGGATTATCAAAAAATACAAAAATAGCATAAGAACATTAGCCTTACTAGACCGAACTCTAAAAAAAGTTTAGTGGATATCAAAATAGAGGCAAACCCAACATTGCAAAATTTTCTACGGTAATGCGTTTTTTCTTCGTTTTAGTAAAATTTGTATTCAAATATGAATTTCAACAAGTTCAAACTATTTCTGAAAAATAGAAAACTCAAAAAAGAAAGAGCTAAAGATAGAACCAAGAATCTAGTCCAATAAATTCACAGTGTGGGTGTTGATAAGAAGATTGAATTAATACACAAAGTAAGACAAATGAGAATCCAAAAGTGAAGTCAAGGAAACACAAATAAAAAATAATTGATGTCCAAAATAAATAGGGATAATACTCACGGAAATATCTGAACTTTGACCGAATTTTCAGTTGAGCATACTGAACTTTACGAGAGTCCTATTACCCTCCTGGACTTTTTTAAAGTGGAATTAACCCCCCCCCCACCCACCCACCCTAAAACTTTATAGCCAATTTTAAAGTGGAAAGTGTAATACACGCGCCAATAACATATTGACACGTGTATTTTTTATTTAAAATTAATTTTCATTTAATTTATTTTCCATTCTTAATTTTCTCCATTTTCCATTCTTATTTTCTTCTCCTTTTTTATTCATTAAGATCCACAAAAAATTAGTAGTAGCAGCAGACCACCATTGTTCTTCTCCAAAATTAGCAGTAACAGCAGACCAAAATAATGATCAAAATTCACAAAAACTTAGCAGTAGCAGCAGACCAAAACATTGGTATCCAACAATGGTATTGTTCTTCTCCAAAATTAGCAGTAGCAGCAGACCAAAACAATAATCAAAATCCACAAAAAAATTAACAGTAGCAGCAGACCAACAACACCATTACAACCAATACATTGGCATCCAACAACCCAAAACTCAGAAAGTTCCAATCTTTATACTCCCCAAGTTCAATTTAATGAAAAAAATAAATAGAATTTGCTTCAAAGAATCCAAATCACCATTCTAGAAAGAAACTTCAAAATGCATCATTTTAAAAAAAAAAGAATAAAAAATTCATAATTTGAGAAAATAAACTTCACTGATTTCTTGAAAATTCAAAATTTCAATTACTATTAAGATTGTGCCGAAAAATTCCCTTCTGATGCCAATAGTGGGTTGGTTGATGATGACAATGGTAGGTTAATTTTGCTAAAATTGAAGAAGACCCATTTGGTGTGTGTATTGAAATTGGGTCAAATTGATGTAATTGGATTGATTGTGTTGAAGATAACTTATTTGGTGTGTGTGTGTGTGATGAAATTGTGTTCAATTCAATTCCAAGTCAACAATGGAATGAAACACCATTGTAGAGAAGAAGAAAGAAAGAAGAGAGAAGAAAAAAATATAAATGAAAAATAAATAAAAAATCATTCAATTTATAAAAATACGAAAATTGAGGGTTGTTTTGACCTAAAAAAAGTTTTTTTAATGATTTTTTAATACTTTCACGAGCCCAATGCGCGTGAATTACACGCAATGGTCCAAGGAGACTGATATATACCATTAAAATACGAAAAAAAAAGTCTAAGGGGTAATAGGACACCCGCAAAGTTCAGTATGCTCAACTGAAAATTCAGTCAAATTTCAGGTATTTTGATGAATATTATCCCAAATAAATACCATAAACACACCAAAAGCTGATGTCATAAGTAAAAGAACATATAAAACATAGATGAGTCTAAAAATATGTAGCTTGTTTTTGAATATGAAATAAAGACATGAAAAAAGATAGGAGGAGGTCCATAAATCAACAATGCACTCTAGAGCATGGCAGTACCTCGAATCAACCACAAAATAGCATGATCAGCTGCCACATTTCATACTCAAACTAGGATCTATACCGAAAAGGCATAGTAGGGATGAGTATAGTTCATTTCTACTCCGTAGGTGTCATATAACGACTGCACAAAGTAAAAAATAATACAAATAAAAAAATACTATGAGCACATCACCTGCACATAGTAAAGTTTTAAACTAATAGCTCGCACCGTTTCCACTAACATAAAAGCAAGCATTCATGAAGGTACATAGGAACAAATTTCACGTCAAGAAAACATATAAAGTAAGCATAGAATATACGTATGCAAATGTAATGCCATGAATGATGAAGTGAATAGTTTAAAGTCATCACATGTCTTCCTGTATATGTTACAACATATTACTAATCTATGCAATAAATTAACCATATATGTTGCAACAGATTACTAATCTGCGTCACATATTAGTCATAAATGTTGCAACAGATTACTAATCTGTGCAACAGATTAGTCATATATGTTGCAAAAAATACTCATCTGTTGGATTCAAGTTACATGTTTTATCTATTCTTTAAAAACAGCAGTAGCAGATACATCCATATAAGAAATTCAACTAAAAAATAACAGACATTAAAAAAAATAACAAAAAAAATTCAAAAATAACAAACACCAACAAATCAAGTTCCTCATTTTCGTCATAACGTAAAAGCCCTAATTTTTTACTTGTGAAAATAAAAAAGAAACGATGAAGAACTCAAAGTTGTAATCGTCGGAGAATGTTGTCACGTCGACTGACGGTTGAAAGTTAAAAAGGAACGGGCAAGAACACAAAACTATTTGTTGTCAGAGATTGAACTTGCACAAGATTGAAGGGAGAAATTTGAAAAGTTGTTGGTTGGAAGAAGTTAGAGAGAGAAAGAGAGAAGAGAGAGAGATTGATTTGCAGAGGGAGGAAAGTTTTGTGGGTGTGGGTTAATTTGTATTTTTGAAAAGATTAAAAAGTTTAGAAAATATTAATCAGTTCACAATTAACCTAATCAAGTTTTTTAATTATGTTTGACCCTTTAAATTGGTCAATGTCACTAATCCTTCATTCAAGACTTAAAAGACATCTTTCCTTCAATTTTTTCTACTTACTAATATATATATAATTTATATATACTTACAAACATATATATATATATATGTATATATATATATACATACTTAGACTTATATTGCTTATATATATAAATACTAGTCACTATTTATTATTAACTTTGTTTATATATTATTAATATATCTACCTGTCTATTTTATATAATATTATTGTCTGTTTATTATTATTATCTATCTATTTTATATACTTACTATCATTTATATATATATATATATATATATATATTAGTATTACTATTATTATCTATATATGCCTATTTATTTATCTTATATCTGCTTAATACCTCTGTTTATTATTATTATCTATATATTCCCGCTTATTTATCCTATATCTGTTTAATACCTTTGTTTATTATTTATTTTTCTCTCTATTTTTATACTAAATATATATAGAAGCCGTGATAGGGGAGTAACCAGAGTAGAGACGTTGTTTAGGGAAAAAGTATCCAGATTACCATGCTAATAGTGACCGAAGAACATGTTATTTAAGAATAATCTAGTATATAGTGATCTAAGATGATCATATTTTGTTATGTATATGATTGGAGGGAATATTTTGAAAATAACATCATATGAAGAATGAATATTTACTTATCTTATGAAATGATAAATAAATTTAAAATACTTGTTTTGTATATACTTAAGAATATAGAAATAGTAGATATAAGAAAAATTATATACGAAAAGGTATTTCATTTTAATGGAGAGTTATTAAGTTCTATAGAAAACTTACACATATATAATGATAGCTACTACTCATATTTAGATAATTATTATTCAGACGGATATTATACAGATTAAAAAATGATAGAATATATTAGAAGAGTTAGAGAAAAACAAAGCTGGTCATATGAAGAAATTAATTACAGGAATCAACTTAAAAGATAAAAAAAGACAATTAGAAGAAAGATTATTTATTAACCTTAGAAAAAAGAGATACAAATGATAATTTATATAATATTATACATGAACAACAAATGTTAATGAATCACATAGATAACATAGAATCACATATTAGATATAGTACCATTAGAATAAGTTATTACACAGAAGTTTGTAAAATTACAACTACTATAGGATAAAATGATAAATTACGAATACTTATAATATTGGAGAACAGATATGGAGCAAATAAGATTAACAGAAATACTTATAAAAAAAAATCTACTTGACTACATAAAAACTAGAAATATGAAACTTATAGTAGATATGTTATTTATCAGAGCTATGTTTATGTTCGTGCTCACACGGTTCATACACCTCTCTCTATATATAAACAATAAGGTGTATATATACTAAATTTAAGAAAATAATTTTACTGTGGACGAAAAGTAAAGGGTTCAAGATA
>NC_061116.1:27390748-27464766 GCF_002878395.1 Capsicum annuum | reverse complement strand
GCTGGTGATTGGATAGGGGTTGGGGTAAGAAAAATAATTTTTTTAAATAAAAAAAATTTTAAAAAAATTATGGAGGGAAGAGGGGGTTGGTTGTGGGGGGGGGGGGGATGGGAGGGGGGGGGGGAGTAGGAGGTGGTGTATAAAAAAATTGAATTTTTTTTATAAACAGATTAAAAAAGTTTTAAAAAAAAATTGGGTGTGGGGAGAGGTGGGGGTTTGGAGATCACGGTAGGAATGAATAATTTTGAGAGTTATATGAACATTACAATTTATTTTTCTATTTTGATTAAGGCAGTAATTTTTCTTAGTTTGAAGAAATTTGTTTTCTTCAGAAAAATATTATCCAAAATTTAGTGAAATGAACACGAGAAAATAAAAAAATACTTTTCTCCATTTCAAACATACTCTTAATGTGAAATAACTAGTGTTGTTTCTTGATTAGATCAGAACTTACAAAAAGCTTATAAAAATTAAACATAAAATCATCTGTATCATACTTTTGTTATTAAAAATGTTGACATAAGTTGCTTATATAAACTCACTTTATCCAAAAAAAAATAAAAAATGTTCACTATAGATTTGATTATATCAATTTCAAAAATAACAAAAACAAATTTAATAAAATTTCATAGGATGATTTAAAAAAAATAAAGTGTACATAGATTTTATTCCCACTTTATAATGAGGGGGATATTGTTTTCGAAAGATCCAGCTATAGACATCGAAAATTTGCAGGACTCAACAAGATGAGCCCAATTTTATTAGGGTCCTTGGAGGCTACTTCGCCCTAAAATTTAGCTTGGAGACTACTCTATTATAAATCCTAAATTATGTCTATTTAAACGGTAACATATTCCCCTCTAGAGTCATATCCAAAACCCATAAACTCATTAAATATTCTCAAAAGGAGATCAGAACTCTCTTTTTTTATAATCAAATATTCAAGAAAATCTGCAAAAACATCATTTTATGAAGATCAAATTCAAATCTTCTTATGTTTGAAAAATAATCTTCTAATGACTCTTAAATTACGAAGAAAATTCATGTCAAATTTAAATCTTCCTACATTCGAGAAATATGCTACAAGGAGTCTTCGAATTACGGAGAAAATCCATATCAAATCCAAGTCTTCCTACATTTGAGAAATACGCTACTAACAATCCTTGAATTACGGAGCAAATCAAGAGAGAAGAATCAAGAAAACAAACAAACTTATATTCACACAGTTTAGCAATAAAACTTTTGTTCTTCATATTTTATCTGTGAATTTAATTCACTAGTCATCACATTAAATTTTATTGCAAACACCACCACTCAAGAATAGATTAAAAAGAAGCAGTAATAACAATAAAACATAAAATAAAGGAAACCAAAAAAAAAAAAAAAAACAATTAGACAATACTAGAGATCTAAGAATAAGCAAACACAAAACTACTTTGTTGGTCCATTTTTACTTTTTCACATTCTTATTGACACATGAATTAAAAAATGATAAATGATAGGGGTCATTTTATCATACTATCCTTTTGTTATAATAAATTTAATATTTTGAGAAATGCATTAGATGATAAATTGTAATTAATGATAAGAATAAAATTAAGTAAATTATTCATTAATTTTATTAACTGGATAAATATTATGGAACATCACAAAATAAAAGAAAACGGACAAGTCAAGATGAACGAAGAAAGTAATATTAATGCTTTCGGTACAGAAAAGAAATACCTTCTAAACCTTCCTAAATCTCAATCCTAATCAACTTGATCATTTAAACCTGGAAGTGATTTCAATATTTTATTGAAAACCAATATTTTAAAAAATATGTTGTAAATTTTTTTATATGTGTTGGGAAACAGTGGTAAGACACCAATAACAATATTATTTAACTGTTAATAATAACAATAATAGTGTATAATAATTATAATAAAGAATATATTAACAATATAATAACATAATATATATAATATATTGCTACGACAATAATAATGGTATTATCAACATAATAATCCTAAAATATTATAACTGTAATATAATTATTTATTAGCAAGTTTATGATACTGAATATTAAATAAATATTATCATGATATTCTTAAGTGATATATTAATTAAACTTGAGTAGTGTTAGGCACTGTCCTAAGAAACTATTTCAACAGTGATATATTAATTAAACTTTAGTTGTACTAGGCACTATCCTAAGAAACTATTTCAGCAACATGAAATGTTTCTCCAGGATTAAATATGCACTTTCCTAATTAAGTAGAGGGTATTCAAGATTAAATAAATCTTTTTTAACTAATTAGAGGATACAAAAATCAACACAAATATTAATACCGATGTCAGCAAGTCAAACTAGAGATTTACTAAAAGAATAACCAAAATCATTGAGTAAGTGATCTAAAAAGAAAGAGGGAAATAGAAGAGGAAAATGTTGAAAAGAAGGAGATAGAAACAGAAATGTTGAAGATGATTTTGAAGCCTAAAATGTAACCTATTTATAATAGTTTAATAGGCTCAACATGTTGACAAGTGTTCAAACACTTGTCCCAATATCTTCATGCAAAATGGCAAACGAAAGACAAGTGTCAAAAGACATGCATGCATACTGCCAAAATTTTTAATTTGCCATTTCTCCAAGTAATATTATTGACTTCTAAAATGAACTTTAGTGACATGACTTCTCCAATTATTTTAAAATAAATAAATAATTTTTTCCACAATCCCCACATTATTTCAAAGTAATTTATAGGGAAAAGAGTTTTAACTTACTGGATTTGCATGGACAACATGTTGTAAGTTTGGTGTCTTCTGGACTATGAATCAAACTTAAATCAATAAAATTTAACTTACAGAATTATCAGTGAAATATAATATTTATATGAATTGAATAACTCTTATTGTAAGTCAAAGACTTTATCAATCATATTTTGATCGAAATTTTATTGTTCAATGTGATTTTGCGTCAATAAGTCATGCGCGCGCCTGATATTCATAAGAGCTCTAGAGTCTAGGTCAAAAGTCTCATTGGAAGGCCTCATTCCACTTCTCATATATGTACATTCATCAAGTGCACACTGCTTTAAACACACCATTCATAAGGACTATGAATTCATTAAGAGTTAATAATTCATCTTATAATTTTAGTAGTAGCTCAAGCACTCTCAGTTAGTACATAGAGTCAATATCGACTTATTATTACTCATATGAACCTCTTTCATGGTATTTCCAATCATATAGATAGGGTTACCATCTCTATTGACAATCATATTGGTTTTAATCCCATCTCTTTTGAGATTTGAAGAATTAATCTTCTTCCTATAGGTTTAGTCAGTGAATCGGTCAAATTCAATTTTGACTTCACATAATCAATGAAAATTATTCCATTTATGAGTAGATACTTACCAACATCATGCCTATATTTTATATGTCTACTCTTACAATTGTAAGATTTATTCTTCACAATAATAATTGTGGCTTGACAATCACAATATATATACACAAAAGAGGCATCAGATCATGTTTTTTAAAGGGATATCAGACAGAAGATCATTCTTTCTCAAAGGGACATTAGGCAATATATCATCCTTTTTAAAAGGTCTATGAGGCAACAAATCATCCCTTTTAAAGAAATATTTGCTAAGTAATTTCTTAGTCATTCAGCCCCAGTACCCGCTAACTCCAGAGCCACAAACTCTGATTCCATAATCGATCTAGTAATGATTGTTTGTTTAGCTGATCTCCGTGATACTGCACCCCCACAAAAGGTAAATACATAACCACTAGTGGATTTTGTCTCATCTAAATCAGAGATCTAGTTTGCATCACAATACCCTTCTATAGCAGAAGGAAATTCACTATACAGGATACCATAATTTACGGTTCTTCTAAAATATTTCATCAGACGCATTAATGCAGATCAATACTCTTTATTGGTATTATGAGTATATCTTCTTAATCTATCTATAGAATAGGTCATATCAGGCGTAGTAAAATTCATTAAATGCATTAGACTCTCAATGATTTGTGCATACTTAGACCGAGCAACCGGATCATCATTATTCTTTTTTAATTTATAATTAGCATCATAAGGAGTGGCTACAAAAGTTACCTCCCAACATTTAAACTTCTTAAGAAGTCTTTCCATATAATGTTCTTGTGACAATATTATACCATCTTTATTCCTTTTAACTTTAATTCTCAATATCATATTTACCTTACCCGGATCTTTCATATCAAAGTTAGTAGACAAAATACGTTCCACAATATTTAAATAAGTACCAAATATAAGCATACCATCAACATATAAGCAAATTATCACATAATTATCGTCTACCACTTTAGTATAGGCATATTTATCCACTTCAACAGAAGAAAACTCGTCTTTTATTAAGTCTTCATCAAATTTCTCATGCCACTATTTAGGATCTTGCTTAAGGTCATAAAGAGATTTAATTAATTTATAAATTTTATTTTCTTGTCTAGGAACTAAAGATCCTTCAGGTTGGACCATATATATTTTTTCATCTAAATTACTATTTATGAAAGTTGTTTTTACATCCATTTGATGGATAAAAAGCTTATGAATTGATGACAAGACAATTAATATTTGAATAGAAGAAATTTTTCTCACTGGTGCAAATGTATCAAAATAGTCAATATTTTTCTTTTGAGAAAATTATTTGGCTACTAACCGAGCTTTATATTTCTCAATTGATCCATCAAGTTTAAGTTTCTTTTTGAAAATTCATTTACAACTAACTCTTTTTTCACCAGGAAGTAAATCTGTTAAAACCCATGTATTATGATGAGTGGTGAATTTACCACTCATTCGCACTCAACATTTGTGCATATTACTATGTTTTAAAAGAATAAGTGAGACATATTTGTGATTAAATGCATTAATATCCATATTTTATAGGTACATAGGTAATGAGATAAAAATATATAGATGCGAACTGAAAAAGATCAAAAAAAGGAAAGAAGCATTGTTTGAAGACCTGGAGCAGAACATAGCATCAATTACCGCGATCGTGGTCAGTCAAGCAAGTCAACATACCACGATCACGCAACTCTAAGCGTGGTCACAGTGACCATAAATGGGGACAGGCTCCCACGGTCGCGGCTTAGGGGAAAAAGCAGCAATAGGCAAAGATGTAAATGCATATAACTATTCCCAAATTTCCCTTTAAGAGACTCAAACCCTATCCCTTTGGGGATCATCCTACGATTCCTAATTGTTGGAACTTTGTTTTAGTTCTTAATTTCCATTCTTGGAGCACAAATATTGTATTAATTTTGGGTGAAGAATAAATTGGAGTAGCTTCTAAGTGGAGGATTAGCAAACTCCTATTGAAGATTTGTTTAAGCTCAAATTTTGTCTTTCATAAATCAAATCAATGGAGATTTTGGGTATTTCTTTACTTATTTATCTTATGAGTAGCTAGTTCTTCCTCTTGGGCTTATGTATGAATAAGGGTTAAAATGTGTGTGGGTTGTTATTGTTAGCTTCGATTAGCAAATCATGTTGATGGGTTTTGCAAATGCTTGATGATAACATGGAATTTGTTGGTGAAAGCCTCAAATTTCCTAACCCGTATATCATCCTTGACAAAGAGATGTGGGCAACCTAGATCCTTCAACTATCCTTGAAAGAGGGGTTGTATGTGACGTAAGTACTTGTGAACAATTACTTAGATTGTCGTTGTTCCTTTTTTGTTATCTTAAAAATAAGGATAGATTGTTGAATGGCTATGTTTTAGGTATCATCCTAGAAATAAGGATGCCTAAATTGAGGTTTGGTTAACAATAGTTGAGCATACCTACTTAGTATTCGAAAGAATTAGTGGGTGATAGTTTGGTACTTCATTAAAAGGCTAGTACCGAAACCCCTAACTATGACTACCCTCACTTAATTTACTAAATGTGAAGTTGATTGCTTGCACCCACATACTAGCTTCCCCTAGTAAGACATAACCCCAAGATTCGTGCCTAACTGATTATACTTTAATTATTCGTAGCCCCGAATTAGTACTTAAAAAATCCAAAAAAATATATTAGTTGTGATATCTTTGAACCTCCCCCCCCCCCCCTTCATTTTTACATTCATGTACTCTAGGTTTGAATTTAGTAAGTATCTATTATTTCAAGATAATTCAATTGCCACTCACATTATTCCTCGTGGATTAGACCCCGACTTAAAGTTGGGTAAATATATTAACGACGACCGCCTTGCACTTAAATTGACATGTACGTTGAGCGTTATAAAAAATGGCACCATTTTCTGAGAACAATTTGGCATATCGAGTTAGTTTGAAATTTTAGTTTACTTGCTTAAATTCAAACTTGTAAATAAGTGTGTGTAATTTTCTTTTGTTTCTAGTGTTAGGTAGATTTTTATTTTTGTTTACTTTACTCTATGGCATCTTGGAATTAATATGATTTTGGTAGTTAGAATTCCTATCTTGACGATTGATGCGTGAGATAATGCTAACACATTTGAGGCTTTTAACTAAGAATAATTGCCAAGTCTTAAGCAACTTTTGTCGTTTTTGATTGTTTTATGTTTGATTTTGCAAAAGAAGCTAATATGTTAGAGAACCAACAAGAATGGAAACAAATGAGATGAAATCTGAAGTAAATAGAGGCAAAGTGTGACTGACGACATTTGTGATAAGTCGTCATCCCTGTGATAAGCTATCAGCTTCATCATCAGCCATAGAAAGAGAGTTGGCATAATTTGAAAGCTGTGACGACATTTTGTGATAGGTCATCAAGGAGTTGATAAGCCGTCAAGAATTCCATCAGCCTAAGGTAGCACATGAGAACTAAAGCAGAGACTTAATGACATTTGTGATAAGTCATCAAGGAGCTGATAGGGCATCACCATTTGTCATCAGCGTTAGGCAGCAAGTGTCCAAAGCAAAGAGGAAGCTGACGACATTTGTGATAAGTCATCAGCCTCCTGATAATTATCACACATGGTGTCACCTAATTCGAAGAATTTTTGAATTTTATTATTTTGTTTCCATAATTAGGGTGACTTATTTAAAGCCTTGTTTAGGGTTTTCTTAAGGGATCCAAACCTTGAGTTTTGAGACACGATACTTTGGTATTTTTCTCCCTCTTTTTTTGGCTTGAAAAGACAATTACTTTAAAGAGACTATCATCATTATTTTGGTATTTTCTTTGGTGATTTAATCGGAGAATCTCTAGTTTCTATTCATATTTTGGTAAGTTCATCTTTCAAAGCATGAATTCATCTAGTTACTTCTATTATTAAGTCATGAGCAGTTAAATTCCTTTAACCTGAATTATGGGATCTAGGGGTAGGTCTTGATAAGGTGTTGAGTGTTCAAGATTCAAAAGGTGGTAGGACTCCTTGATAATTTTGATGTTTTAATTATTATCTGTTGGTTGCAGAACACCTGCTTTGATTTGCTTAAGAAAGAAATCAAATATAGTGGGAAGTGAAGTATCAATAGGGACTTGGAAACACTAAACTTCTGTTTAATAATCAGCACTGTAACAAGGTTGGTTAACCTGAGGTAAAATCTGAGCAGTAAATATAAATTCCCTAAGTACAAGAGGATTAGGTAATTAAATGCTTAAGTAGGTCGAGAGACATTTAAGCATAACTTTGCTAAAGATAACTTGTTGTACTACCTACCGTAAGAATCTTGAACCACTAGTAGCATCTGTCAAGTGCCAAAACCCGTAGTGAACATAATTCTGGTTTTTCATAAACTCTTGATTACAAACATTTAAACTAAAGTGACCAACAATTACTTGTTAACTAAAAGACCCCTGTTTCTGGAAACATCCAACTATTAGTTGATTAAATTGCAAAGGACTTACGTTCACACCATATTCCCTGTATGATTCGACCCCAACCTAGTTGGATTTTATATTGACAACGATCGCTTACATTCTCGTTGAGAGGTATAGTTTGAGCATTATCAAAAATGGCGCTGTTGCCGGGGAATACGGTTGAAAACTGAAGTTTATGTGTGCTAATTGAATGTTAGTCAAGTTTCCTATTTTTATGTTTATTTTTTTTATTTGTAGGATCTTTATAGTGTATGCCAAGAACCATAAGTTCCATGAACCGTTATTACCACCTAATACGAAACCGCAACGAATTGGAAGAATGGCAGAACAGCAAGAGGCTGACAGATTGGCAGCCTTAGCTAGAGCTCAGGTGAATGTGCAAAATGTCGGGCACCAAGTACGACATCCAAATCCTGAGGACGAAGATCTGGGAGACGAGGAGTTGCTGAATCCTAGTAACCCAAGGCGTGCAGAGCAAATAGCTGCACCAGTACGGCGTAATTTTAAGAAGAACCGTCCGTTCCAAGAAAGGCAAGAGTACCAGCCGGTCCAGTATGATATCAATGATAATGATGATACAATGGACAAAGCAGGTACAACGGGTGCAATTATTCCTCTACCATTGGCACCTGGAGCAAAATTCAACATTACGAGTACTATGCTTCAACTCCTAAATCTGAAGGGGTTATTTGGTGGCCTTCCTGGGGATGACCCAAACTTGCATCTGGTGAATTTTGCCACCATCTGCAAATCTTTTGATAACCCAGGAGTGGTCCAGAATGCTATTTGGTTAATATTGTTTCTGTTGTCTCTGTTTGGGGAGGCAACTACATAAGTTGACACCCAATTCTATAACTAACTGGAGACAATTGAAAGGAGCTTTCCTAGAAAGGTTCTTTCTGCTTTCTAGGAGGGTACAGTTGAGGGACAAAATCAGCAACTTTAGGTAGCTCCCAACTGAAGCCTTGCATGAAACCTAGGAAAGATTTAAGAATAAGGTGACACAGTGTCCGAACCACAACATGGCGGACATACATTTGATGGAGATTTTGTACAGGGCCCTTAACTCTGTTACAAATCCAATTATAGACACTGCTACTGGTGGTTTGTTTGTTGATCTTACATTCGTAGAGGCTTCATAGACGCTGGACAGAATGACCAAATAGAGTCGGGCATGCCATACCAAAGACTCTATGGTGGCCAGCTCCACTTCTTATGTAGGTATTACTGTGGAACAACATAAAAAAGAAGAGGAGTATGACCAAGACATGGCTCATCTTAAAATACAAATAGACTTACTAACCAAGCACTTGCTATCAGGAAAGATTGAAAAGGTGAAAGCTGTGGGATCTCAGGATAGAAGTGAGGCTGATGCAGATAAAGAGGCTAACTATGTTAATAATCAGGGAGGTTTTTGAGGCAATATCCAAGGGAATCAAGGTTGGACTTACTATGATAAACCTGGTTATAAAGATAGGGATCAAAGAAATTGGAGGAATAATAATGACATAAGCGGGTTATATGTTTCTTCTGGAAATCATGAGACTGCTTCAACAAGTTCTGAAAATATGTCCATGGAGGATATGATGGCTAAGTTGTTGAAGTGAGTGGAGGCTACCAACTCTGGTGTGACCACCATAAAGACCAATCTGACATCTATCAGTCAATTGGTACACTCATATTTACCGTAATTAAACAGTTGGAGCAGCAGATGAGCCAACTCTTCGCAGCATTCAACCAGAAAAAGAGCGAAATGTTACCAAGTGATGCGGTCCAAAATCTATGGAATGATGGCTCATGCATGGATATTGACATTAGAAGTGGTAAGATATTACCTGGCCCTTGATATTACCTGGCCCTTCTGTGGGCAAACTTGTAGTTGATGAGGTAGTTAATGTTGAGCCAGAATAAAGTAGTCCAGTAGAGTCTGAGAAGCTGGATAATTCTGATGATGTTCTGGAAAAAGGAGAAGGAGGTAGTGTTGAAAACTATCCAAAAGCACCACCTCCCTTTTCTCAATGATTGAAGAAGAAAATTGATGATCTAAAATTCAACATATTCATGGCAATACTCAAGCAGTTGACAATAAATGTGCCATTGGTGGAGGCACTCGAACAAATGCCAGGATATGCTAAATTCATAAAAGACCTTGTGACTAATAACTGGAAGGTTAGACATGAGCCGGAGGACAATCTCTTTCGTTGTGGCACTATCTCTACAAGGTCTTTAGTGCAGAAAAAGGCAGATCCGGGAGCGTTTACCATCCCGTGTACTATTGGGTCCCTGAATTTCACAAAAGCACTATACAATATGGGAGCCAGTATAAACCTAATGCCACTCACTGTGTACAAGAAACTGGGTTTGTAGGATCCTACCCCGACGAACATACGATTGGTGATAGCAGATAGGTCTGTAAAGCGGCCAGTGGGTATATTACATGATGTATCGGTAAAGGTGGCTGACTTTATTCTGCCTACTGATTTTGTAGTCCTAGATTGTGAGGTGGACTTTGAAGTGCCCATCATTTTGGGTAGACTATTCCTTGCAACTGGGAGAGTGATAGTGGATATGGAACTAAATGAGCTGAAATTCAGGTTCAATGACAAGGAAGCAAGATTCAAAATACCCTCATCCATGACACCGATAAAGTAGATGAGTGTTTTATCAATCGTGGACGTATTCTATGAAGATGGTAAAGGGGTATTAACAGGTTGTCTTGGCGAAGTCTGAGTAGTCAAGATAACTAAGTTGTGCTGCAACAGTAAATTAGGTGTTATTAGGAGGCAACCCAAAATTTTTATATTCCAGCAAATTATTTATTTTTGTAGAATGATCTAGTTCAAAAAAGGTGGAATCCATATATCCAGCCAAGTGCTCCTGATGACATTTTTGACCGGTTGTCATAATTGTGATAAGTCGTCAGCTTTGTTGTCAGAAACAACAGCTCTGAGACAATTTCTGTTAAGGTTGACGATATTTGTGATAAGCTATCAAAATTATGATGGCTTATTAGAAACGTTGTCACAAAAATCCCAACATTAGCTGGAACTGTGGGACAAATTCAAAAGATCTGACCTGGCCCATAGCTTGGCCTTTCCACCTTCCCTCTTAGTTTTTTTTAAGTTATTCTCTTTCCATCTTTGGTTTATTTTCTTTCCTTTTCAAAGACTCTCCAACTAAAACAAAAGAAAGTTTCCTTGTATGTGTGGCTTTGCAATCAAAATCAAGAACCTCTCTTTATTTCCTCTTGGTCGTGTAATCACATTAAAGGCTCCCATCAGGTATGCTCGAAACCTAGCCTTTCTTTTTAAGTGGTAAGTGATAAATTGATGAAAACCTAAGTTCCCAAGAAGATTGAGCCAAGTTCAGCTTGCAAAAATGGCTAAAAATCAGAACTACGGTTTACTGTGCAAGCTTAAGATTTGAAAGTTCAGCTCAAAACAAATATCGAGTGGATTTTAAGAAAAAAATGGGACCAAAAATTGAGTTAAAATCAAGTTGGGGTTCTATTTATAGCTGACGACATTCGTGATAAGCTATCACAACTGTGATGGCTTGTCAGAAATGTTGTCATAAGTCGATAAGAATTTTGTGGGTTCTGTTTAGGGCTGACGACATTCATGATAAGCTATCACAATTGTAATGGCTTATCAGAAATGTCGTCACACCTGGGACTTAAAGTCTTACTAAATCCTTTCAAGGGGTGTGGAATTTCAATGATCGATGTGTTTGTGTCTATACTCTTGAGGGTTAACTAATAGTTTTTCTCTTGCTACAGGTCTTGAAATGGCACCCAAAGGAAAGAACTCAAAATCCACAAAGAAAGTGACCAAAGAAAGTGTACCTCGGAGACTCTTCAACGAAGATTCTGATTATGAAGAGGAAGAGCCTCTCCTCAGGAAGTAAAAGAAGAAGTAAGGCCCTAAAAAGACTCCACCACCCCCACCAGTTAAGGTAGAGGAGAGTGAAGAAAGTGATATTGAGATAACAATATCCGAGCATACAATTTTTTAGCAGATGGTCTCTGAGCAATAAGAATCTAAATATGCTGAATCTGAAGAGCATGATTTAGATCATCCTGATTTTGAGGGGCATGAGTCTGAGGGACCATTAATTGAGTCCTCTTCTGCTGATCCAGAAGATGATGAAGACTCTCCGATTTAGGAAACTATGGTCAAATGCAAGAATCCTAAAGTACGATATGGCACTAGATGGTAGATTCCTAAAGCTCAGAAAATCTTATTTGATGGGCTTCGTAGAGCTAACAAAAGAGCTGTCAAGAGGCCAATCTTTGAGGAGAAGAGAATCATCACTAAGGGATTAGCAGGTACCTGAAGGTAGAGCAAAAATTTCATGGCTATGATTTGGGATGGACTACACGAGGAGAAAATTCATTTTTCCCTACACTAGTTAGGGAGTTCTATGCAAACTACCATGCTCACTTAGAAGACATGTGTAGAGAAGAAGAGAAAGCAGCTGACCAACCTTTGTTGGATAAAGTTTCGGTATGGGAGTAATGGTAGATGTTTCTGAAGCAATAATCAACAGGTTCTTTCATGGCTTGAACTTCACTCCTCAGGTCACTTCACCTACTTTCTATGCCTGGTTGAAGCATTGGGAAAATTAGTAGAATTGGTTAGCCACACTCATAGCCAATGGAGAATCGAAATGGCTAACAAATCCGAGTGAAAGGATCTTTAAGGCCTCCTAAACTTCAGAAGTAAGATTTTGGTAGGGTATTGTACGTACGTGGTTGATGCCCACAGATGGTGATAATATCCTTGGGGATAACAGAGCAATATTAGTCGCAAGTTTTTTGGCTAACCTCAAATTGAATTTTGTAGAAATTATCATCGAAGAGATAAAAATTTGGGTCTCGAGCTCTAATACAGCATATCCCTTCCCTTGTTCGATTACAAGGTTGTGTAGGGCAGCAAATGTGCCAAAGATTGTAGGGTTAGAAGAAGAACTCTTTGCCAGGAAGACACACAATCTGATTCGAAATGAGGAAAATCAGCCAAGGCTAATGCTTGACAGGGGCCCAGAGATTCCAAATGATCCACCGGTTACAGGTACTGGTTCAGCACCTAATGCAGAGGTACCTGATTCTGAAGTTGTACCTCCAACATTTGCAATAACGGCAGAATCATCAGTGCCTAGAACTGAGACAATTTCTCTGGCTGCAGCGCCTACAACAGAATTTGCCTTCAACCCTATGAATTTCAGGACAGTAGTAAAGCAGTCCAAGTGGTGTGAGGCTCAGCTTAAACTCTTTGCCAAGCAATTCAAAGCCGCAGTTGAAAAAAAGTTAAGGTTGAACTTGAGCCTTATAAGGTTCTGCCGGGCCGGATTAATGAATTAGAGAACCACTTTAATGCCCAGTCGAGAGAGAGGTCAGCTCTAGAGATGGCATTATTCAAATAATACCTAGACAAAGTAAAGGCGCAGGTTGGAAAACTACAGCAGCACCACTTTATGGTGTCAGTAGATCCAGTAACTAAGGAGTCTAAGAAAGAAATCCTGATACTTGATCTCATGGAGGAGCCAGTGAAGAAAAAGAAGAAGAAAGGTAAGAAAAAAGAAAAAGGAAAGAGAGAGAGGTCCGGTAGTGATGGAAAAAGAAAAATAGAAAAAAGGACAAGAAAGAAGTCTAAAAAAGAGGAGATAAAAAAGGCGAGAATTGAGTCCTTAGTGGATAATTAGAGATGGGAGGCAGCCATCCGAGCGAGAGCCACAGGTGCCTCTACTAGTAGGACTTTAAAGACAGATAGACCAGCTGCACCAAAATAGAGATAGGCTCTTGATGGAGATGCGGAAGCAGGGTCAACAACCCATGTCCCTCGAGATTGATCTATTCTTGGTATACTCTAACCCTTGGTTTAGATTTTCTTTGATTATAAGTTGAGGGTGTAGGGTAAATTTGTTGTTGTAAAACTTTGTAGTCAAATAGGAGAAATACTTGTACTTGAGGTGCTTGGATTGTTTTTGTGATTTTTATACACCTCTTTAAGTAGTCTACTACTTTAAACTTAGTGATTTGCATTTAAGTATGACCACCATGCATCTTTGTATGACATTAGTTCTAGTAACATAATAATAATTGCTAAACAGCTGCATAAACTAAATGAGTAGTTGAGTACGATATACCTGTGTACCAAGTGTGTGTTTGAGATGTTACTCAGTTCCCTCTATATGCTAAAGCCAGAACTTTCCCGGTTAGTCTTACCTAGGTTGAAGGATAGGGGTTAGGAAAGGATCATAGGCCATTTTAATATTATCATTCCCTTGATCCCTGTTTGAGCCTAATTAGCCTATTTCTTTATATGACACCTGTCACCTACTCATTTAGATCATAATAAACCTATTTTGTCCCTGGTTCTTCTTGAACACTGTGCACCTTGACTTAGGCAAATGGCCTAAGATAACTTTGCTAATAACTTTGCTAAAGATAACTTGTTTTCCTACCTACCATAAGAATCTTGAACCACTAGTAGCATCTGTCAAGTACCAAAACCCCTAGTAAACATAATTCTGGTTTTTCATAAACTCTTGATTACAAACTTTTAAACTAAAGTGACCAATAATTACTTGTTAACTAAAACCCCCCTGTTTATGGAAACATCCAACTATCAGTTGATTAAATTACAAATGACTTACATTCACACCATATTCCCTGTGTGATTCGACCCCAACCTAGTTGGGTTTTATATTGACAATGATCACTTATATTCTCGTTGAGAGGTTTATTTTGAGCGTTATCAACGATCCATGTTCATATTTTAATGGACCCCACTTTCAGAAAGATTATAGATATGTTTCTCGAAGAGAAATGGAATCACCGCTTCGATCCTATTAGGAGTATGATTATTCTTTATGTGGTAGTCACGATGGATATTAGAGTGATTGTCTAAATGCCCCTCCCCTTGTTATGCTAATCTAAATGCTAGTTCTTCTTATGATTTTGATAGATCTCATGATGAAATCAAGGAAGAACAATATGTTGGGTACAATAGTTTTGAAGAAAGGCCTCAAACTATTTTGGACCGGGTAACTACAATAGGGGAGAATATACTCGATATATATCAATCCAATGAGGTATTTGGAAGGGAGATTGCCAAGATAGAGGAAATGGAAAAGGAAACAGATCTTGTAAATACCATCACCTTAACCACTTCCCAAGTGGATGTGAATCAAGAAGAGAACCAAAGATATGTGGTTTATGATAAGCTTGGTAGTGAAGAGCCCTCGGTGATTGCCCAACCAATCAAACCAAAAATTGTTGAAGATGTCGAAGTCAAGGAAATGGTGCTAGGGTCAAAATAAGAAGCCAAGTAAATCTCTTATGAAAACTCTAGTTTATTTTGAGAAGAAGATATGCTAATAAGAATGCAACCCCAAAACTAAGAGATAAACCTCATTCAAACTATTTTTCAACATCCATCTACTTAAGCAAATAAAGGATCATGAGGAGAAGGAGTACCATCCCTACATTTTGGAGTTTGTTATTCCAAAAGAGCACATGGGAGCCCCACGCTCGAAGGATAAAGATCTCAACTTTTGATGTACAACTAGTATTCTCTTAATGTTCCCTCCATTACCCAAGGAGCTAAACAAAAATTTGATGTGAAGTTGGGTAAAAGATTCAAGTCTTTAAAGCAGTGAGATAGAAGCTTTATCATCACACCCTCATCTGTATCATATTTCACCTCAGAAGATTTGAATTTTTTGTCCCTATATCGCTCAACTCATAGTGAGCAACAATTGGGATGGAGATTCAAATATTCCCACAAGTGATAGTTTGAAAGGTGTTTTGCAACTAAATATAGAAAACAACTCATCACGCCATGAGAGTGGCATGTATCCTTTTGTTTTTGCATGGTAAAGTAGGTTTAATTTTTGTTTATGCATAATCCATGAAATTGTGGTCGTATGAGAAGTGTTGATTGAAATTGGAAAAAGGAAGGTGTGAAATTATTGTGTTTTAGACTGTGAAGAGGACCTAAAAATTGGTCTCAGGTACCATAATCATAGCCTATGTCACTGAATTTGTGGTAGACGAGTGTCTGTGGTCATAGAAAGAGGATCGTGATCATAGTCAATGAAGTTTGAGATACCATCCGACTGCTACTTCTTTCCTACACACCCTTTTTAAACTCTCTCTAAGTTCGCTTGATCTTAATCATGTGTGAGTATCCAAGTTGTGCATTTCAATTCATTTTCTCCGTCTAACTCGATATATGGTCTCAACTCCCTCATTTTTATGTCTGTTTTAGGCTTGAAACTTATTTTTAGGAGAAGATCGAAATAGTGTTTCTAATGCTAAATCTATACATGTTTGTGGCTATTATTGTGGTTAGCTGTTGTAGTTGGTGTACACATCAATATAAAAGTCTTGAGTACCCAAATTTTAGCCTAAATAGGATATGATTAGTATGTGCACCATGTGTTTGATTGAATGCCATGTGTTTGATTGAATGCTCTAATGAACTCATTGTAGATTTCTTCACTTTTCATGAGCATAATTAAGCACTTAGGGTTTAATTTTCATGAGCATGATAAGCTATGGGTTGATTGGAACTTATTTTGGGGTTAAAATCTGGTGTTTTGGTGATGTTGCAGAAACTATCAAAAATGATCTCAGTTACCGCAATCGCGGAACCATAATCACGGTCAAGGCTCTGAGATCGCCATAACTGAGACTAGTTTTTTGTTGAGACCAAAAATTTTGCACTCCCATTTCTCACCCCTAAACACACTATAACATTTCCATACATGTTTATCAGATTAATCTATCATGGGTTTTGTGTGAGAATGCTAATGATGGTTTAGATTGTTTTGCTTACAGGTACTTCGCTAAAAAATGGGAGACTATGACTACATCCATTTCATGGCTCCAAAATGTTACATCCTCTACTACAGTGACCTCCAAAGGACTAAACTACTCCTAGAAAGAGGTATCTGTATGGACAAGGTGCCAGAGAAGTTTCCTGAATTCTTCAACAGGCTTGCGGCTACCGGGTGGATATGTTTTGTCCCGGATCCCTGCATTGCAAATGAGCACTGGGTATGAGAATTCTACAAAAATCTTTGTGTAGTCTCCCTCTTAGAACTAGTGATGGGGATTAAGGGAACGAAGATGCATTTTGGAACAGAGCAGATCAATAAAATATATGTGCTCCCAAATGCCAACATAGCTGAGTTCCATACAAAGAGTTGTAAGCCAGGGACCTGGATCTCTAGCATATTATGCCCTGGTAGAGAGGTCTCCTGGGCCTCCACCAAAATAGGAATCTTCATGAACGAATTCATAGTGGAGGGTAGAATCTGGTTAAATATCATCTGCAGCTGAGTTTTGCCATACAAATATTTGACTGCTGTCGCAGATCTGCGAGCACAGATGGTGGATTTTATCCTATCTGGCATTTCTCTGAACGTGGGCAAGAATGTGATTTTAGATTGGAGACATATCACTAGTCAGGGTAGTATACTTCTTCTATTTCCTTCTCTTATTACTGAGTTGTGCAGAAGGGCTGGGGTAGAGGAGTACCCATCAAACACCTGGGTGAAACCAAACCCCCATATCACTCCACTCAAAATTTAGGGTGATGAAGCATTTGGCCAAAGTAAAAAAAAAAGGTTGACTTGGGCAAGTCGACAGCTGAGGAGTTTAAGTCATGCAAACTATCCACCGCTGGGCCTATGAAAGATATTGATTTGATATTTAGGTTATCAAGGAAATGGTTTTATGATTGCATCAATGGCCAGGAGAGTCATCTACCAGACGTCACTCTTATGTATCCCACTTAGACTATCAGAAGTATAAGAAGGAAAAGGAGAAGAAGGAGGCCACAGTCTTGAGACTGAAGAGGGAGTACTCAGTATTGCCAGAGTCTCATAGAGAGCTTCAGGCTTCCCATGAGAAGATGAATAAAAGGGAGAAGAAGCGAGATAAGTTCTTCAGCAAAATGTGGAATAGGGTCAAGGTTCTGTGGAAGGTCCTGAAACCTCGTGATAAACTACCGTCTTCCAGGGTTGAGAGTGATGACGAGGCACCTACTGAGTAGTCATAGATTGATGTTGGTGGAGATGATGCAGAGTTTGTAGAAAAGAGCAGTTCTTGAGGTTGTTTCAGAGAGCATTCATATCTTTTATTGTGTGTTTTATTGCTTATGCAGTGAGGACAATGCTACCTTTTTAGTTAGGGGTGCCCCTAGATTTGTATTGTTTTAATATATTGTTGTATGTTTTTTATTTTGTTTTGTTGATGTTTTAGATGATCTTTATTTTTATTTTCTGGGATTGCTATATTTGGGTATTTTGATGGTACCCATATTTCATAGATTGGTCATTTTGTTTTTGTTTTTTAGATTTTTTGTTCACTTTAGTTTTATTTTGATTATGGTGATGTCCGACGAGCTTTTCCCTATGATAGATTGATTTACGACATTCTTAAGAGAAAAGCATCGTGATTTGATTTTGAGCCATAGATGCAGGGGAAGTCTGAGTACCCATAGCATCGATATCACAAATGCAAGGGAAGTCTGAGTACCTATGTCATTGTGGATTTGGGATTGCACGCATGCCATTGGCAAAATATGAGTAGCCATATGGTTGCTTGGCCCATATTAAGCCAAAATATAAGACAAAGGCTTCGGTTTTTGACATAGTTAGCAAATTGTGCATGGTGCAAATGCAACTTAAACACCTCCCTCCATTTTTCAAACATCAAGGGCATAGACATGAGCAACCTTGTGACAAAACTTTTTCCTTTTTTGTGACTCTAAAATTTTTAGCTTGTTTATATTGATAGATACTCTATTTTTGTCTCTAATGTGAGGCGTAATTGAGCCTCCTTGGCGAGTCCACATGCCATGTGTGGTGAGTTTATTTGTCTAAATCTCATGTATACTTGTGTTATCTAGAACTTGCCTCGTTAGTCCCTCAAGGCTAAATTTTGATTGTATTTGGTTGGTGAGATAATATTATGCCATCTTTGTGACATTGGAAACCCACTCAGCCTAAAAATCCTATTCATGCGTATATGTTATCCCTAGTCACCCATGTTGAGCCTTTGGACCTTTCTTTGGCAAACACATTACAAGTCGTGAGACTTTCAACCTTTATCCCTCTTTTGAACTATACCCTCCTTGAACTTAAAAATGCAACTTGAAGCTAAAAACCTAAGTTCGGGGTGGCGAAGATTAAAGGAAGAAACTTGGGACTATGAATTTGTTAGTGAATGCCTACGTGCTTAAGCATTGAAACAAATGAATTAAAAAAATTCAACAAAAAAAGATAAAAGTCATGAAAGAAAAAGAAATAGAAAGAAAAGTGGTGAAACAAGGGAATAAATGTAAGCATATTTACTACCAAAAGAAGTGGCCCATAGTTAAAAAAGTGGATCAAGTACTGTGATGTAGATGTTCAATGAGGGTATAAACCATGTTGACCTTAAATGATATCCTACCCTACCCCGAACCTACGTTACAAGCTCAAAAATCCCTTTGAGATCTCCAACCATTTATTTTAGTTTTAGTGGTGATTGAAAATAGTGGCAAGCCTATAGTATGACACTTGCTAACATAGAGAGTTCTTGAGAAGAAGAGAGCTTTGCATTTAAATTACTTGTTGCACATTTGGTAGCTTGGGGTCTGGCATTTTCCTTCTTGTGAGGAGGCATATGAACAAGTTAAGGTGGGTGATTTTGTCATCCTTCGAGAAAAGAGGCAAAAGGAGTATAGTGTAGTTGAGGTAAAAAAGTGAGTCACTTCTAGAGTATCGGTGATTGTTACATTGTTGTTCTTTGAAGTCTTTTGCATCCTTACTTATTGCATTTTACGTTGAGGGGTGTCGCTAAAATAGCTTTGCCCATGTTTGAAGAGCTACTTGAAGTAGTAACTAATCTCGATTTCATTGTCATCATTGGGTCGTCTTAGGTGGTCATAAAAGTGCATTGTATAATAGTAAGAGGTAATGTTTCTTGAGGACAAGCAAGGCTTTAAGTTGCGGGTATTCATGAGTGGTAATTACCACTCATTCACACTCAACATTCATGCACATTACCATATTTTGAATAAATAAGTGAGACATATTTGGGATTAAATGCACTAATATCCACATTTTGCAGGCACATAGGTAATAAGATGAAAATATATGGATACGGGCTGAAAAAGATCAAAAAAAGTAAAGAAGTGTAGTTTGAAGACCTGGAGCAGAACATAGCCTCAGTTATTACGATTGCGGTCAGTCAAGCAGGTCAACATACTGTGAACGTGTGACTCTGAGAGCGATCACGGTGACCGTGGTGCGGACAAGCTCCCGCAATCGTGGCTTAGCGAAAAAAAGCAGCAAAGGGCAAAGATGTATATGCACACAGCTGTTTCCAAATTTTCCCTTAAGAAACTCAAACCTTATCTCTTTGGGGATCATTCTACAATTACCAATTGTTAGAACTTTGTTTTAGTTCTTAATTTCCATTCTTGGAGTATAAATATTGTATTAACTTTTGGGTGAAGAATAAATTGGAGTAGCTTCTAAGTGGAGGATTAGCAAACTCCCATTGAAGATTTGTTTAAGTTCAAAGTTTGTCTTTCATAAATCAAATCAATGGAGATTTTGGGTATTTCTTTACTTCTTTATCTTATGAGTAGCTAATTCTTTCTCCTGGGTGTATGTATAAATAAGGGTTAAAGTGTGTGTGGGTTGTTATTGTTAGCTTCGATTAGTAGTTCATATTGATGGGTTTGCAAATGCTTGATGATAACATGGAATTTGTTGGTGAAAGCCTCAAATTTCCTAACTCCCACATCATCCTTAACTAAAGGATATGGGCAACCTAGATCCTTCAGCTATCCTTGAAAGAAGGGTTGTAGGTGATGTAAGCATTTGTGAATAATCACGTAGATTGTAGTTGTTTTCTTTTTGTTATCTTAGAAATAAGTATAAATTGTGGAATGGCTATGTCTTAGGCATCATCCTAGAAATAGGGATGCCTTAATTGAGGTTTGGTTACCAATAGTTGAGCACACCCTCTTGGTATTCGAAAGGATTAATGGGTGATAGTTTGGTACTTCATTGAAAGGCTAGTACCGAAACCCCTAACTAAGCCTACCCTTACTTGATTTACTAAATGTGAAACTGATTGCTTACACCCACGTACTAGTTTCCCCTAGTAAGACATAACCCCAAGATCCATGCCTAACTAATTATACTCTAATTATTCGTATCCCCAAATTAGTACTTGAAAACCGCAAAAAGAGATCAGTTGTGATACCTTTAAACCCCCTCTCCCCCCATTTTTACATTCTTGTACTCTAGGTTTGAATGTAACGAATATCCATTATTTTGAGCTAATTCGATTTTCACTCACATTGTTCCTCGTGGATTTGATCCCAACTCAAAGTTGGATAAATATATTGATGATGACCGCCTTGCACTTAAATTGTCGTGTAAGTTCAGCGTTATCATATTATTTTTCATGATAGAATCAATTTCAACTTTTATTGCCTTCTTCCAAAATTTAGCATAAGAAGAAGATATAGCTTCAAAATAATTTGATGGTTCATTAGCGACAATAAAAGTTTGAAAATTATTTTTGTAAGAAAAATATTCTTTTCTAGGTCTTTTACTTCTTCTCAATTCCTCAATATTAGAGGCGGATTCATTTTCTCTATCAACAGGTGCATGAGACTTTTATCACATAGTGAAAAAACATGTTTAAAGAATTCAACATTATTTGTCTCAATTATAGTATTGTTATCAAGTACATTACTTTTCAAAATAAGAAATATGTATGCAGCACTATGTTTAGCATATTCAATAAGCATGCAATCAGCAGTCTTAGAACCTATTTTTCTCTTTTTAGGTTCAAGCTGAAGAACTTTAGCAAGGCAACCACACATTTTAAGTATTTTAAATTAGGTTTATAATATTTTCAAAATTCATAAGGAATTTTGCTAGTTCTTTTATGAGGAATTCTATTTTATAAATGACATGCAGATAAGATAGCTTCACCCCATAAATTATCAGATGCATTAGAGCTAATTAACATAGAGTTCATCATTTTTTTTAATGTCCTATTTTTTCTTTCAGCTATACCCTTAGACTCGGGAGAATAAGGCGGAGTTACTTTATGAATAATTCCTTTTTTTTCACAAAAAGTATTTAAAGATGCATATTCTCCACCTCTATCAGATCTAATTCTCTTGATTTTTCTACTATGTTGATTTTCAACTTCATATTTATATGACACAAAAGCATCAAATGCATCATCTTTATTTCTAAGCAAATACAACTTAGTAAATCTAGATAAATTATCAATAAAAGTTACATAATATCTTTTACCACCTCTAGTCATAGTTTATTTTAAATCACCCAAATCAGTATGAATTAAAGAGAACAATTCAGTTTTTCTATTAACTGAGAAACATGACGTTTTAGTAATTTTGTCTTCAGCACATATTTTAGATTTATCAAAACTATTTATCTAAACCAGATATTAAATCAAGTGATTGCATAATTTTATATATTTAATATTAACATGTCCTAATCTGGCAAACCATAAAGAAATAGATTCAACCATATAAGTAGAAATACATGCACCGTCACAAATATTATTAAAAATACTAAGCACAAATAAGTCATGCTTGCATTGCCCACAAATATACTATTTTTAGTTAATATGACTTCATTATTTTCAAAAATAACCTTCATCCCAACGTTTCTTAATAATCCCACAAAAATCAAATTGATTTTGATATTAGGAACATGCAACACATTACTCAATGCTAGAGTTTTATCATATGTAAATTTGAGAAAAAATTTGCCTTTTTCAAGAACTTTAGTGTTCCTGAGGCCTCAAGATAAATAATTTCTTCTCCTTTGTCAACTTGGGTTTATGACACAAAATTATTTTTATTTGTACAAACGTGTCTCCTAGCACCAGAGTCTATCACTCAATTTCTCACATTGACCTCAATATTCATTTCTGAAATGACCGCAATAGTTATATCATCTGTTTCAGTCAAATTTATTTTTGACTTAGCGGGATTGCAATTTCTTTAGCATATTTTCTTGTTGAGTTGCATTATTTATGAAGGTTTATTGTTAGCATTGGGGATGAAATCATATTTATTTTTATACCGATATTTTGTCATACCATAAACCTCTAGCAAGATGACTGAAACATGATAAGGCAGGGCAACACCAACATCAATATCATCGATAATTTCAGGATCAATGTTATATGCCATTGTTTCTCAGATTGTTGTGGAACAGTGGTAAAACACTAATAACAATATTATTTAACTGTTAATAATAACAGTAATAGTGTATAATAATAACAATAATAATAATAATAATAAAGAATATATTAGCAAAATAATAACATAATAGATATAATAATATTGCTACAACAATAATAATATTATTATCAATATAATAATATTGATATATTATAACAGTAATATAATTATTTATTAGCAAGTTAATGATACTGAATGTAAATAGATATTACTATGATATTATCTTAAGTGGTATATCAATTATACTTGAGTAGTGCTAGGCACTGTCCTAAGAAACTATTTCAGCAGCGTGAAATGCTTTTTCAAGATTAAACAAGCATTTTCTTAATTAATTAGAGGGTGTCCAAGATTAAATAAGTCTTCCCTATTAATCAAAATGTACAAGAACCAACATAATTATTAATACAAATGCCAGCAAGTTACCCTAGAGATTTACTAAAAGAATAACCAAAATCATTAATAATCTAAAAAGAAAGAGGGAATGGAAGAGAAAAATGTTGAAAAGAAGGAGATGGTAACGAGAATGTTGAAGATGATTTTGAAGGCTAAAATGTAGCCTATTTATAATGGCTTAATAGGCTCAACATGTTGACAAGTGTCCAAACACTTGTCCAAATATCTTCATGCAAAATGACAAATGGAAGAAAAGTGTCACAAGACATGCCTGCATGTTGCCAAGTTTTTCACTTTTCCATTTCTCCAAGTAATATTATTGACTTCAAAAATGCACTTTAATGACATGGCTTCTTCAATTATTTTGAAATCATTCAATCAATCAATATATATATATACATATATATATATATATATATATATATGAGAGATAGAGAGAGAGAAATATGAGGCTGTTGATGTAGCATGCCTCAAAATTCAACATTCTTATTTATTTATTTTTAGTTTTTTTAGCTTTTTCCCAAATTAATTTCTTTTTTTTAATTCTATTCATTTGTTTCTTAATAAATTTATCAAATATCATTTAATTTCACACGTTACAAATAGCAACAAAACAGATAAATTCTACCAGTTCGAACCAATTCTCGATCTTCTCTTATTCCCTTCACTAAGTATCATTAACAATTCTTATCAAAAAAAATTTTCTAAAAATAATCAAATCTCCATTTGCTTTCTTCATCTCTTATTTGAGCAGATAAAGAACGAGGATTTGATTCTTGACTATTAATTTTCTTCTCTTTGTGTTGCTAGCGGCTTGTGGGAGTGTATGCTTTAGATGGTTTCAGACTGATATTAGAGGTGTTCATATCTATGAAAATGGATAAATATCGAAGTCTTTACAAAATTTCACCTTCAACAATCACACCATCTTTCAAAAAAAATACATAATTAAAAGAGTAGAACATCCCATCATCGGATCTGCTATTTTCAATTGTAATGGCCTCTCTGCTTTCGAGAAAAAGATAGGTTGCCGGGCTAGCTTTTACATTAGAAAATTTTAATTTTCTGTTCTTCGTTCGGCAAAAAGATTTTACTCCAACTACTCGGAGAAATTAAATCGCTTATGTATCATTTCAATGTGCATCTGTATCAGTTCTTTCCAACTCATAAGTACTATTTTCTCTTCTTCAACATTTTGTATAAATCTCACTTTAAATTGTTTGCCATCTTTCTTTCATAATTTTAAATTTCTTATGAATGAAGAGATCAATCGATGAGATCATACGTTTCTGAGCGTGTTGAAGGCATTGATCCTATTTGGAGAGGCTAAAATATCTCAAAATTGTACGCTTACTTTTGCCTACTTCATAATATTAGCTTTGAATAGTTATTAATTAAGTGATCACTTATTGTATGAAATATGTATTTGATTAGGCTGTTTCAATACTAAAATTGTGGCCAGCTCAAAGTAAGTTGACTGACATTTTGATGAAGAAAATATCATACTATTCAAATAAAGATACTAATTTTCATATTATTATAGACAATTTTCAATACTTGTTTGTCCTGGGATGTGAGAAAAGATTAAAGAGATGGTGTCATTTGCAAATTACTGATAATATGTATGTCTATTAATATTTGTGATGCAGGCGGACTCAGGTGGTGTTACTTGGACGTTTAAAGTACTTTATAATTCTTCAAATTAATAGTGGATTAAGAGAATATATCAAGGCTTTTAACAAAAGAAAAAAAGTAAGAGAGACTTAATGATGGAAAAATAAGAAGAAATATTGTGAATATTTGTTGTGTATATCTGATAATTATCTGTACAAGAATTTATAATACAAAACTAAAAGTAAAAACCAATCATATGCATACATTTGTCCTATTTCTATTAGCTACCTAATAACAAACTACATAAAAATGTACAAAGATAAATACTTGAACTTATCCTAAATCCCCTAAGTGTGTGCGTTTTACATCGTGTGAATATGTGCAGAAGTCATGGCATATAATAACTCCTATTTACAAAGGTAATAAATGAACGGTTGTGATTTAATCCATCATAATATAAATGGACGGTGATGATGAATAAGGATATAAGTGTCTAATTCTTCTTACAAAGTCCATATATCTCCTGTGTCATCTTCATTTCATTTTCATTCTTTGGATTAGATATCTTGCTCACCAACACCCCTCCTCAAGTTGGAGGGTAGTGAAGCAATTCCCAACTTACCCAAAATTAAAGTGTGAGCCAGACCAAAAAGAGGTTTGGTGAACACATCGGCGATTTGGGATTCTGATGGAACATAGCTTACAGAAATAAGTCTAGCGAGGAATTGTTGACGCAAAAAATGACAATCAAGGTCAACATGCTTAGTACGCTCGTGAAATACTAGGTTTTTGGCAATATGTATGGTAGCTTGGATGTCGGAATAGAGAGGCACCGGCAATGAATGTGGAATTGAGAAGTCATCGAGAAGTCGAACCATCCAAGTGATTTCAGCCATGACCCGACGCATTGAGCGATACTCAGCTTCAGCAGAGGATAGAGACACCAAAGATTGCTTTTTTGATTTCCATGAAACTGGAGATCCGCCCAGAGTTATGAAGAATCCACTGATTGAGCGATGCGAATCAACACATCGACCCCAATCAGAGCCACAAAATGCGATTAAATTAAATGTAGAGGAAGAAAAAAGAAAAAGCCTTAAACTTGGATTGAGCAAAAGATAACAAAGACACCGAAAAGTTGCTTCAAGATAGGGTTGTCGCGGTGCTTGCATAAACTGACTCAGGTGTTGCACAGTGAAATAAAGGTCGGGTTGGGTATTTTTAAGAAAATTGAGTTTGCCTAAAAGCTGTCTATAAACCGTGGGATTTGATAAAAGAGTACCAGTATTGAGTTGAAGCTTGGAAGCTGGATCGAGGGGAGAAGAAACTGGTTTCAAATCAAGACAATCAAACTCGAACAACAAATCTAAGGTGAACCTTTTTTGACTTAAAATGATACCTTGAGGTTCTCGAATAATTTCCATGCCTAAAAAATAATGAGCTTTTCCTAGATCTTTTATCTGAAATTTTGAATGAAGAAAAAATTTGAGTGTGTTAATTTCGATTTGGTCATCACCTGTTAATAGAATATCATCCACGTAAACTGCTAGGATAGATATACGACTTTCTAATTTCTTGAAGAAAATGGAATAGTCATTTAGAGAATGGAAATAACTTTTGAAATTGAGGGCTACAGTGAGTTTGGCATACCACTGCCTTGAAGCCTGTCGAAGCCCGTATAGGGATTTCTTTAATTTGCATAGATGAACAGGACTAGGAGGCTGCATACCATTCGGAAATTTCATGTATACCTCTTCCTGCAAATCACCGTGTAGGAAGGTATTATTCACATCTAATTGAGAAATTTTCCAATTTTTCTTGACTGCCACTGTTAATAAACATCTGATTATAGTCATTTTCATAACAGGTGAATAAGTTTCAGTGAAATCTATGACTTCTTTTTGTATGTCTTCTCTCATGACTAATCTAGCTTTGAATCATTTAAATGACCCATCTTGATTATATTTGACTCTATAAACCCATTTTGAAGGCAAAGCCTTCTTGCCTTTTGGTAACACCACAATATCCCAAGTCTTGTTGGCTTCCAAAGCTTCAAATTCCTTGGTCATTGCCTCCTGCCAACCTGGGTACAAAGCAGCTTGGGAATATGTGGTTGGCTCGTGAATGTAGGAAGTGGAGTTTAAAAGAGATTGATTAGAAGAAGAAAGAGTTGAAAATGGTAAAATGGTAGGAGAAACTGGTGAAGCAAAACAACTAGGAGTAAGATCTGTTAAAATTACAGAATTGCAAACTTAATCATCCAAATACTTAGGCACATGAGTCACCCTAGTTAATCTTCTAGGAGATGTTTCAGAACTTCTCTTAGGCACAGAGGAAGGTGTAGGTTCAGGATGCATTGAATCGAAAGAACAATCAGATTTTTTAAGTAAATGAGAAGAAGAGAAAATGGGAGAGTGATATGAGGGAGAAGAAAAAGATTGTGGAGATAAAGGTGATGTTGGATCACTATCTGATAAACATGAAAGATCTGTAGGAGTTGAATGAGGAATAGGAAATATAGGAATCTGATTATTAATGGAGGAAAAAGGAAAGACATTCTCATGAAAAATTACATCCCTAGAAATAAAAATTTTCATAGTCTCAAGATTAAGTAATTTGTATCCCTTTTTTCCAAAAGGATAACCTAAAGAGACACATTTGATTGATCTTGGATCTTGTTTTGATCTATGTAATGAAAGAGAAGATGCGTAGCACAAACATCCAAAGACCCTTAAATTTAAATAAGAAGGTGCATGTCCAAACAAAAGCTCATATGGAGTTTTCATTTTAAGAAGATTGGAAGGGAATCTATTAATCAGAAAAGTAGCTGTTAAGAGACATTCTTTCCAAAATTTGACAGGCAGATTAGATTGAAATAAAAGAGCCCTACAGGTTTTAAGCAAATGCTTGTGTTTTCTCTCTACCACTCCATTTTGTTGAGGAGAGGAAACACAAGAAGTCTGGTGAATGATTCCCTGGGAAGCTAAATATTGAGAAGTTTCATGACTGCTTCCTAATTCCAATGCATTATCAGATCTAATAACTTTCACCTTTGCATTGAATTGTCTTTCGATTATAGCCAAAAAATATTTTAAAATAGTGAAAGCATTTGACTTTGTGCTCAGGAGAAAAGTCCATATTCCTCTGCTATAATCATCTACTATGGTGAGAAAGTACTTAAATCCATTGTGAGTGTATGACTTATAAGGACCCCAAGTGTCCACATGAATTAGATCAAAAATGTGTTTAGTAGAAATAGTACTGGATGGGAAAGATAACTTAGCTTGTTGGGCTTTAGCACAAACATCACAAGGAGGTATAATAGAAGACATACGATTAGAAAAAGTGGCAGAAATATTTTTCATATTAGAAAATGGCATATGCCCCAATCTATTATGCCAAGTGATTACATTAATAGAAACAGAACCTGAGAACAAAGCTAAATCAGAAACTAGTGCTCCAGTAGCACTTTTATTACAGACAGAATGAGTAAATTTATTTCCTAAGCTAAAGGCGGCAACTCTAGATTTGATGAAGTTAGGATTGATTAAGCTTAAAAGATAGAGACCTTTGCTGACTTTACCAAGAACCACTGGCCTCTTTATTTAAGGGGCCTGCAAAGTAGCACCAAAAATAGAGAAGATTAGTACATAATTGAATTTGAGACATAGCCTATACACAGATAAGAGATTGTAATGAAATCTAGGTACAAACAGGATATTTTGAAGGGTAAAACCAGGTAATACATTTACAGAACGTAATTGAAATACCAGAACCTTAAGAGAATTAGGCAGGGTAACAGATATTGGGTTAGGAAGCATTTTGATATTAAATAATAGACTTAAATCAGATGTCATGTGTTCTGATGCACCTGAATCTAAAATCCAAGTAACTGATTTTAAAGACACTATTATATGATTTTAAAGATAGGATTTTGAAATACCAACACAATTGGCAGTGGCATTATCCTCAGTCACTTAATCAACCCGTGAACCAACTTTAACATGTTGAAGAAGCTGGTATAAGCTATGAAACTGATCTTGGGTCATTGGTTTGTCACCGTTGTGAACTGGTTGTGTGACTGTATCTTCATGGGAAAAGCTGCATTACTCTTTGGTCCATCAATAAATCTTTTTAACTAAGTAAATTTAAAATCGGTAGGGAAACCAATTAACCTGTAACCATTCTCTATTGTGTGATTTTGTTTCTTGCAATAGGTGCAAAATTGAGATCCTTTGTTTCCCTCTGAAACTACTCTCTTTTCTGAGTTGTATTTTTGATTTCTATAGGACTGTTTACCGGTATAGAAAGATACTTGCCCTGGATGGTGTGAAACATATACCTCTCTTTGTTTCTCATCTCTAATAAGCAAAGAGTAGGCATAGTTTACTGAAGGCAAAGGGGAAAGCATAAGTAAGTTACTCCTTGGTCCAGCATAGTTGTCATTCAGTCGCATAAGGAACTGAATGAGTCTCCCATCTTATTAAGACTTGACAAAATTTTCTTTTCCACCTCAGGAGCAATCACAAGTGCAATGTTGATAAATATTTAAGCTATCCAGTTCATCCCAAAGCCTTTTGAGCTTAGTGTAGTAAGCAGCAATATCCAGACCACCTTGAGCTAATTCAGTAATTTGCCATTGCAGTTGCAAAAGTTGAGGTCCATTGCTTGGCCAAATCTCTCATCGAGTTCATTCCAGATCTCCCTTGCAGACTTGGAGTAAAGAACACTTTCAGCTATCTTTTTAGATAGTGAGTTCAAGATCCAAGAGATCATCATGTCATTACACCTAGTCCAAGCCTTGAAAGATTCTGAAGCAAAATTAGGTTGGACAATGGTGTCATCGATGAATCTTATTTTATTTTTAGCAGACGATATGATGAGGATTCCCCTGCGCCAACCTCCATGACCTTTTCATCAAAAATGGAGTTCACCAAGATCATGCTAGGGGAGTCAGAAGGATGAAGGTAAAAAGAATGCGTGGAATCAAAAGTTCCAGTGCTTGATCCAGATTGAACAGTAGGAGCGATGATAGGTGGATTTTCAGGAGAAGATTTTGTGGTTTCTATCGTGGAATTCACCATGATTGAAGTATAGGAAAGTTGAACAAATATTGAAAGAAAAGAGAAAAACAACGTTGAAACAGACCGTAGCCTTAAAGCTCTAATACCATGATGGAAAAATAATAAGAAATGTTGTGAAAATTTGTTGTGTATATCTGATAATTATTTGTACAAGAATTTATAATACAAAACTAAAAGTAGGAACCAATCATATGCATACATTTGTCCTATTTCTATTGGCTACCTAATAACAAACTATACAAAAATGTGCCAAGATAAATACTTGAACTTATCCTAAATCCCCTAAGTGTGTGTGCTTTACATCGTGTGAATATCTGCAGAAGTCATGGCATATAACAACTCCTATTTACAAAGGTAATAAATGAACGGTTGTGATTTAATCCATCATAATATAAATAGATGGTGATGATGAATAAGGATATAAGTGTCCAATTCTTCTTACAGAGTCCATATATCCCCTGTGTCATCTTCATTTCATTTTTATTCTTTGGATTTGATATCTTGCTCACCAACAGTTAATAAATTCCATCCTTCAAATTACAATGAGCAATCCAAATCGATAAATTCTGACACCCTTGTAATGTCTCTAAGTCTATAACTTATTACTCTCATGGTTTCTACATGTTTATACCTTATGTTTAAGAAGAAATCAGTAGAGGAGAGGAAGTTTATTCTCTATGAGAAAATATCACAAGGTAAAACTTCATATTTTTGCGGTGTTTTCTTTTATCTATTTATGTATTATATTCTGCCTTTTTGTATCGCGAATGTCTAATTTAATACTAATAATAATTATAATTATCTAATATATTTCACCTCAATATTTACTGCAATCTTCCAATCCTTATGTACTGCAGTTTCATTGCTTGCAACTGTGCCTTTTATTGGTCATTTTTTATATTATTCTTACTTGTAAAGTATGCATACTTATACTTTTGTTTTATTGCTTACAACTATGCCTTTTGTTGGTCAATTTTTTTTCTATATTATTCTTATTTGTATGATATCCGTACTCATACCCTCATGCCTTCCTGGTTTACAGCGGTTTACGACCATAATTCATTTGATTTTTTCTTATTTTCCCCAATCATGTAAATTGAATAATTATAAATCTTCTTTATTTTTGTATTCTAAACAGTTCAACGCGCCAAGTAAGAGAATTTAATTCTAAAAATTTATATTGTCTATCGATGTGGACCTTTATATTATCCTTCGTTTACTATTAAGCTATCTTCTATGGTAGAGAAGTTGTGATATATGCTCTAAAGTAAGACTAAACAAAGTAGCATCAAAATCAACCTCTTGCATGATCTTTCCTCTGGATTTTATTTTGATCCACCACCTTTGTTCCTTCTTCCCGCTGACATTTTTCCACAAAATCTTAAGAGTTTGGCTTTAAGCAGAATTTCATTGCAATGAAATATTTGAACACTGTCAGTTATAAGATTTTTAAACTCGGAGTTGTTAAATTAACATATGTTTCCAACAAAGGCAAGTACTAAGAAGTAATTGAGAAAGCATTTCCTCACCTAAAGTTTTGCTACTAAAATGTTTGGCCATTTTTACTGAAAAAATATATTGTGTTCACTTTCCATGCTTCGAACAACTATTTGTTAAAGCTAGCTTGTACTTGGATTTCATCTCTCAAGATTTCTCAGAAATAACCATATATGAGTCAATAGATATAAGCAATTGTGCACAATCTCTTGAAAACTCCACTAAGAAGATTCAGCAGGACATTAAAGACAATAACACAAGATCTTAGGATATTCGTATCAGTTATACCAGTTAGGATAATTTTTATTGTGTATCCGTGTCCAATTTATGATTAAAATAACTATTTGTGACTATATTTTAAGGAATGAATGTTGCTCTTCAGTTTAGTTGTATACATTTTTGTAATGTGTATTCCTTGGTTGAGTCTTTAATTAACTTGCCAAGGAAGATGAAAAACTAAAACCCCCGTGGCCCTAACGAAGTTGCACTAATTTACTAAAAGCTTCTCAAAAACTGATAGAAAGATGTGATATCTATTGAATTTAGAACATGTAAGAATGACAAGCTAACACAAACTTTTTTTAATAGTTCGGCAACTTTATAAGACATGACCCTAGATAGAAAGATATAGAGGGCGAAGATTTGGATAAAAAGTTAGTAAATAAGTAATCATGTAGTTTTGGTTAGTAGGCATTTTCGTGATTTTATAATAATAGAAAAAACTCCCCTTTTCTCTATTAGCAAATTATTTTTTTTAGCAAATATAACAGAAATAAGATATTTGGTCTTTGGATTTCTAGTTGCTTACTTGAAAAAAAGTTGTCTATTTTTTTTCTGTTTTTATTTGAAAAATTGGTCAACTATCAAATTAAAAATTTTGCCTTTTTATGCATTAGCCTCTGGGTGTAGATCTTATCGAAAGAAGTTATTATATGAAACACCCACGAGAGGAAGAAAGAAGAAGAATGTGAGTTATTACATGTCTTATGAGCATTCAATGCAAATTACTTGATTTGATTTGCAGTTGTTCTATGAAAAGGTTTAACTCCTTTAGAGCTACTGTGGATAAGCCTGCAATATAATAAGTAAAAACGATATAGCGGCATTGACAATATTAAAACCTGAACTCCTAGAGCAAGCATGCAACATAGAATATATGGTTGTTTCGAGAAAGCCTTCTCAGTAGAAACTATAAAAGAAATGAATTAGTGCTTTGTAGGAAATGAGTTTTCTCTTGGAAGAAGTAGTAGATGCATTGATTCCCATGAAGCATTAGATGGCAATAAGGGTTCAGGTACAATAATAATATTCAAAATTCAAAAGGAAAAAATTTGTCTCCTGCCTTACTATCTCTACATGCTAGAGGGTAAGAAAATGTGATGGTTGGCCATAAAAATTAATTAGAGACGAGGAAGGGTCAACTTGGTGGAGCAGAAAGGGGACTAGAAGTTGTCTCTATTTTAGGAACACGAGTCATCTACAAGACAACTTTGGGTAACAAAACCTATGACGGTCCATTATTTCGGTCTCACTTTGATATTACCACAAATGTTACTATTTCCCAAATGTATTGGGTAAGGAATGTACTTATAGTACTTTTTCCTTTAAAGTTATGAATCATATGATGATCTTGATGATGGGCAAACCGACAACAAAAGCTCATAAAAGATCAGAGATACTTGATAGTTACTATGACATATAGACTTTAGGAACTAGAATGATGTAAACAATATTTCCGGGTCTATAATAATGAAAGCTGAATACTTTGGCTATTTAAATATGAAAGCAGTTGAGTACACTTCAAATTAAGTAAGAAATGTACTTATAGTCCTTTTTTTTAAAAGTGATGAACCGTATGATGACCTTGATGATGGGCAGACCGACAACAAAAGCTCCTAAAAGACCAGCGATACTTGATAGTTATTGTGACATATAGACTTTAGGAGATGTAATAATGTAAAACAATATTTTTAGGTCTATAATAATGAAAGGTGAATACTTTGGCTATTTAGATATAAAAGCAGTTGAGTATTCTTCAAAAATAACTACATTAAAGTGTAATGGAGGAGTTCTAGAAATTGTTGAGATCATGTTTATCAAAAAAAAAATCGTGGTCACTCATAAGTTTCTTTTGAAACCTACGTCATTGCTTACGAGTTAAAGAGAAAGAAAGAAAAGAGATATCTACAGTTAAAAAATAAAGAGAGTAAGAAAGAAAAACATTCTGAAAAAAGAAGACGGGAAAAAGTAATAACTTCACCAACATATTATATATCCACGAAAATGAATCAAAATAATAATTTAAGATTATTTGTAAGTTTAATGAGGTAATTTATTATCGCACAAAGCGCGGACAAGTAACCTAGTATATATATATATATATATATATATATATATTATTTTATGGAAATTTTGACTTTTAGAGTCGCCACTTAATTTATTTGAAAAAGAATTAAGAAAAAATCATTTAAGTTTTGAAATTCTAGGTAAGCGGTTCTTATTAACATTTTAGGAAGGTTTTTAAGGCACCTAAAATATCCGCTAACTTGCGGTTATCCAGACTGTTTGAAAACTTATCTTCGACTAACTTTGAAAAAAAAAGAAGTTGATTTTTTGAGAAGAAAATGATTTTAGGAAAAGATTTGTATAAAAAATAAATTTTGATGACTTAGTAGGGGATTTAACCAAGTTTAAGAAAATGAAAAGCAAATAAGCACATAAAAAGGAAAAGGGAGGAATTAGAAGATTTAAGTCGTTAGGCCTAAACCAATAAACCTGTCCTAAACTAATTTGGGTTTTCGGCCCATCATCACCTGTCCTAATCTATATTCTCGAGCCCTTTTGACCCACAATCTGCTTCACATGTATTAGTTTACAACTTTGACTTCGAGACCCAAATAAATGAATAATAGAATAATAAATAAATAAATAAATAGATAATAAATATAATAAAAAAGACAACAAAATAAAAGTGAAAGTTTCAAGTCTCTTAGATGCTTCAACAATGGGACTTTAACCCATTTTCTTTCTTCCTCAAAAGGATGGGTCTCATTGGCCTATGATGAATATGCAAATGGAAAAGAGTCCACGTGGAGCTCAAACGATTTTCATGCATAAAAAAAGAAAAGTAAAGCACATTAATACATATAAAAGAAAAAGAAAAGGAGGAAAAGTAAAGGAAGTCAACACATGATCAATCAAATCAAAAAAAAATGCTAAAGATGGTTATTACATGATCAACCAAAGAAAATATGAAGAAAATTAATACATAGTTAACTATAGGCAGTAACATGACATAATTCTTAAATGATCAAAAGCCAATCACAAAAATAATAGGACATGTTCATATCAAGTCGACATTGAAAGGCAATATTCAAAAACAATGGACCATACATTTAAACTAATCTAACATTTCTCAAAATGTCAAAATAGATTCAAAAGCACAAAGGTAGAGCTTGTAACACTTTGGAACAGTCATTTTAGTCATGTGAAGATAAGATGAACCCGAATTCGAGAATACCAATCAAAGACAAAAGGCCATAAGTATCTAGGCGGAAGTTATTTAGTCCAATCAAAGATTCATTCTTGGAAGTAAAGTCATACAATGGGCGAGTCAATTTCAATATTTCAGACCGAAGCTAACAAGCCTTATCCTTATATTGATACTAACTTACTCTTCACATATTCAAACTTCAAAGGAGAATTTTTTAGAAATAGAAGAAAGAGAAATTGATGAAGAACGCCTTAACCAAAGAGATGACTGAATAGGCACTTATAAGAATGATGCACAAATAAGAATTTTACAAATCCAAACCTAATATGCACATAGCTACCTCCGACGCTATTTGCATTGCTTAACTAATAATTTCACAAGAGAATTAATAGAAAAAATAAGTTCAAAGAATTTATGAGTATATGACACCACTTCAAAAATTTATAAACGCCAAAAGGACTTTGCTTTATAAGCAACACTACTACTTGAAAACCTCATTTAAAAGAGGTGAAAATTCAACAGTTGTATTTGAAACTTGTCCTAAAAACTAGCGACAACTAGAATTAGTAACGAGAAAAGAGCGGAGGGTAAGTTTATTAAATGAGGGCAGAAATTTCAGCATGAACATATAAGACATTTCATCACCAAATCTAAAACTGGAGTTTGAAAACATAGCGTATATAACGTAGGTGGAAAGAACCAAATGAACATGGATATTAAACAAGCCAACTACGCAGGGAAGGAATCGAATTCAAAAAAAAAAGAACTTATTTAGACTGACTGCCGAGAAGATAACGGATTATTATATGAAATACTCCTACAAATGAATTTGACAAATTTAATTTCCACAATTCAACTTTAATCATGTAGCTACTACCATCTTTAGGCTATTGTTAGGATAAATATGAGAGACTATACCAGGAAATGAAATCAATTTACATATTCAAGTGCAACAGACACGTAGATACAAGTAAAAATGTCAAGGAGGTGTTTATAAAAAAATGGGTTAACATCACAAAATATATTAGCGCTGAATAAGGACATCAAAAGCATTCCAAGCTTAAATAAACTCAGTTAGCTTATATAGGAACAAGTCATATATTTCAGAGCATATTCACTATCACAAAAAAAACATATATGGTAACAACATGGATAATAGACCTAAATGAAAAAGATCTACTAAAACAAAACCACTACAGCAAAAGGGGAACACCGATTCAACAAGCGGCATAACAATTTATATCACATACAAATCCTACGGCCATCGAGGCCTCTATATCAAATAATTCTTAGCCTCATCACGATTACTACTAAACGACTATTGCTACGGAGAAAGAGATAACGAAATTAAAAAGGAAAAGAGTATGTTTACCTTTTTTGGGACAGCAAAATAAGACTACGAGCTTCATTCGAAATCAACCACCACCGAAGAGAGTCGTCATCATCAACTCAGGAACTCCGTTTAGTCGAAGAACTTCACGAAAAAAAATTTACTAAAAAAAATAGACTATGGATTTGCTCAAAGGCTTTTTCACCTTCCACGACTTGGTTTTCTTAGCTCTTCAAAGAGATTTATATAGAAAACCAATTGGGGGAAAATGGATTGCCTTCGTTGATGTGGGAACAAAAATTTCAAGGGTAATTCAAGGATTTTCAATGGAGGAAATATAAATTCAAACCAAAGATAAGGATTCTATCTAACAAACTGTACCAATTTGGGATTATTTTTTATGAAATACAAAAATGAATTAGCTAATAGAAAATAAATTCCCCCCAAGAACCAATGAGATTTCTCCACAAAGGTATGAATTTGTACCCTTTTCTTCCAAATTCACAGATTTTTTAACGTAGGGTGAGCCAACTCACCCATTTCTAAAACATTGCAGCACTTCTCAAATAAACCCACGTGAGGGGCACGTGACGGTCGTACAGATCAAAAAAGAGGGTAAAGATGATCGAGTTAAGGTCGGGTCGACTCAACGGAATCTGGGCTAGTGTTGGACGGCGTCGAAGATGTTGTTGTCGCAATTGTGTTGTTGTTGTCAATGTATTGTTGCGTATATTTAGTGCTTACTGTTGTTTGTTGGTTAAATAGAAAGGATAAAGGGACTGGGTCGGGTCGTTTAAGAGGTTTGGCCCACTGGTGATGTTGTTACTAAAGAAAGGAATGGGTTGAGGCGTGTTTGGTGTTGGGTTGTTATGAGATGAAAGTGTTTTTAGGCTGGTAACATAAAAAGGGAAGAAATGGGTTGTTGTGGTGGTCTAATAAAAATAAGAAAGGTTAGACATTTTGTTCATTTAAAAAATGTCCAAATTAAATTAAAGCTTTTAGTTAATTTTATTTAAATGTAAACCAAATTGGATAAAAATTTGATCAATTGCATTGCAATTGTGGTCTCTTCGATTTCAATTATGGTTAAATTTAATAAATTGACTAAATTAAATTGAAATTCGATACGAATGAATACCTTATTTAATCTTGAGTTTCTTGATTTAATAAAATCAAACAGATATATTTATTTATTATTTTTAAATAAGTTATTTTCAAGAACACATGACATTTAAATCAAGGTTTCAATCATTTAAATTTATTTTCAAGATAAACTTTGATTAAAATCTTATATTTCATAAAATAAATATTTAAGTAACAAAATTATAAAATTTCATATAATTGAATACAATAATATATAATCGTTACTTAAAATGACAAATTCATCCAAATGAATATTTTGAAAAGCTTTTTATTCAGATAAAATAAATGTTGTAATTTTATTCAAAAATCAAAGAAACTCGAAAATAAACTTAGTCATGGAGGAAAAAATTAGGTGTCAACAACTGCCCCATCCCTTTGGGTAGGGTGGATGCAAGTAACCCTAGGCAAAGGGAGTTTGACATTCCTAATTTTTGTCCGACCATAAATTTATTTCTGAAAGAGGTTGGATTTCACACGAGTTTTGGAGTGTTGGCCGAACCTCGGTATCAGATTTCCTACATATCTCAGGTTACATGAGAATTCAGGCCACTTGTAGTTCATAAATCTTGATTCAAAGCACGATCTCAAAAAATTCACAAGCTATATCGATTTTGGAGTTTTTGATGAAACCAAAAATCCAAAGAATAAAGGGATTTGGAGGGAGGTTGGAATGCAGTCGGGTTCTCAAAATAGATCCCAGCCTACATATCCTTGAGACTCAGGGAATCAAACTTCTTGTAGTTTGACTCGATCGGTAGAAAAGATAGACTTTTATTTCAAATGATCTTTGGCTCAGGATGAGTGACAAGTTGATCGAGTTGCGGAAAAGAGGCTTGTCACCTCTTAACCATGAATTTGGGATCCTTCACATCCCTAGGCAAGAACTTACCTGGACATAATTTTCAAAACTCTAAGTATGTTATCACCCGAATTTCAAAGAAAGAGAATTTTACCCTCAATATGAGTTTAGAAATATCCCGAAGGCGAAGTTAAAACCAGAATATCGCAGAATACCTACATGCCTTCTAATAGGGGTGTAGTTGGATGTGATGGCGATCATCCTTTAGCTCGCGTCTTAAAGATTTTCACGTTCCTCTCTAGACTATGTCTCATTTTGCTGCTAAGAAAGAGTTCCACGTTGTACTGCGTCATTTTTAGAGTCGTCCGCACCTATGGTTTTGAGTTGAGATTTTCATCCTCTCAGATTCTCTCGACAATATCTCAAAAAAAATCGTTAGTAATAAGAAAAATTCACGAAAGGGGTGTATAGTTTTTTACCATATCTCCACGTGAGTTGTTGCCTAAAAAGCAAAGTCATCTTTTCATGTACCTGTTTGGAAGAAAATAACTTACGAAAACAACCCTCTTGATTGTTTCATAAGTAGCTTGTTCATCAAGTGAATATGTCTTTAAAGTGGGGTGACCCTTTTGGACACCAACGACGCTTTATGTAGAACGGTCCCTGCAATCGTGTAATCATATGCTGAGGTGAACCATTTTGGTTATCTATGATAACCTTTCTGGTTATTGAAAATAATTCTTTACATGTGATCTCGAGTAAGTCTTGTGCATTTTTTGTATCGATACAACTTATAAATTTCCCTCGAATTATCAATCTTCGGATAATCTTGCGTATTATTTGATATTGGATACGAGGTGACTTACTGATATACTTTGAATTTCTAGCATCTAGGTGATCCTATATATTATCTAACCTTGGATAAGATATGGCTTACAGATATCCCTCAATCGCTAGCTCTCAGGTATTTCTGCACATCATCCGACCTTGGATACAATATGACATATAGATATCTCTCAAATTGCTAGTCTTTGGGTAATCCTGCACATAATCGATCTTCGATATGACGCAGCTTATAGAGAACCCTTGGACTTATCAATTTGATAATCTCGTATATTCTCTGGTAAGGATTTAGTTACGACTTATGGATAACCTTCGGACTATCAATTTTTAGGTAACCTTGCACACTATATGGTTAGGATGTTGTTGCGGCATACGAATGACCTATGGGATATCAACTTATAGGTAATCTTGAACAGTATCCTATTTTAAATAATATGACCTATAGATAACCCTCAAATTGTCAATTTCTAGGAAATCTCATATATCATTCGTTTTTAGATAGAGACTTAAAGGTGTCCCTTCAAATCACATGCTCTTGATGTATTTAGATATAGATTCATAAAATAATGAGATATCCTCGACGCCAGCATATGCTATCTCGGGTGTCAATAGATATTAAATATTGATGATATCCTCGACGACAGCGTATGCTATCTCGCGTCAACGGATATTAAATACTGATGATATCCTCGATGCCAGCATATTCTATCTCGTGTATCAATAGCCATTAAATATTGATGATATCCTCGATGCTAACTTATGCTATCTCGCATTTCAACGGATATTAAATGGCCCTCTTAGCGATGGTATGAAATGGCCCTCTTGGAGATAAATGAAATGGCCCTCTCCGCGGTGGCATGAAATGGCCCTCTTAGTAATGGCATGAAATGACCCTCTTGACAATGATATGAAATAGCCCTATTAACAATGATATGGAATGTTCCTCTTGACAATGAGATGATATGAAATTGCCCTCTCGGCAATGGCATGAAATGGCCCTCTCGACAATAGCATGAAATGGCCCTCTCGGAAAATGAGATGATATGAAATTTTTCTTCAAGTGATTTGAAAACCATTCATCTGAATTTGTTTGTCTGCGTTTGGATTTCTACATGTACCTGTACTCAAGGTAGACAATTAGTAGACACAATATCACTCTCACTGGCGACCAGAGTCAAGATTTATGACAAATACTGAGCATTATAATTTGAATGACTTATTTCGCTATTAATCTTCTCTTTTTGAAGTATTAATTAAATAAAAGAGCCACCAAATGCAACTAAATGGGGAAAATCCTTATTTGGGGATTACTCAAACCGTTTGCTTCACTTCAAGGTGAATTTTGAGGATGACTTTCTATTCTCTCTCCTATTGAGTGATCTTTTTGATTGTCGTATTTATTATGCCGACTCTCTTTAATGCACCTGCACTCAAAATAAATATTTAGTATACACAAAATCGCTTTTGCTAGCGACTATTTTATAGAAAAAATCTAAATACAATAATCATAAAGAAGATAAGCTGCCTTTATTTGTCCTTCATGGTTTGAAGAAATGAGATGAACAATTCAAAAGGTCTTCGATAAATTGGTATTAAATCCGTCTTTGGGGATACCCAAAAATACCATTCTTGAGAATTATATGCCATGGTGTGGATCCCAACTCGCTTGGGGATGTTTGAAAAGGATTCCTAGTTTTATGTATTGATCCCTCATCCACAGAAAAATTATTAGTTTTGAGTGAAACTACTCTGTGTTGACCTCCTTCGATCCCCGGTCCACTCCTCGCCATCTTTTGGGTACTTCTTCATGTTAGGACTTCCACCCTAACTCCCCATCCCAATAGATGTCTAGGCAACCACTAAGTAAAAGATTTGTCTAGATTTTTGAAAGTAATCTTAATTTTAGAAAATAGTTTTGAAAATTTTTGTAAAAGCTTTAGAAAATCTCTGCCATTCATGTCATGTACAAGCCCGACGAACGTCTTCCTCTTAGTTCTGACTATGTCTGACTCTTGATTCTAGGGATTCAGCATCGTTGAGGCTCTCTATCAGAAGTTCTATCATAGCCGGAGATTTAGTCTATCAAGACTTTGTCGCAACTGGTGATTTCAAAACTTGACTTTAACCACTGGTGCTGGGGGATTTGAAATATATTTCAATATATTAGTGGAAATTTTGAGGACCTCCTTAAAATTTCTACCCCAGTTTAAAGTTGTTTAAGACGATCTCAGCTTGAGATGATCCGAAGTCTTTATTAGTCTTTGTTCTCTTTATTTTTGGAAGATGACCTTCCTCTTGTCAATTTTTGAGATTCCTTCTAGAAAATTTTGCCCCAGTTTCTATTTTCTGGGCTATATGACCGAGCCATTGGGGCACCTAGGCATCCCGTTGAAGTAGAAATCAGGTCAAACGTAGTTCAAGACTATGCTAGGGACATACAGAAAAATCTAAAGGGTTGACTGAAGCCGACATATGCCGCCAACGTATCTCACTCTTGAGAATTTAGGTCATCACGTAGTTCATACATAAAAAAAGGATAAATTATCCTAAAGGGTTTACTGACGCTGACATAAGCAGTCTACGTATCCCTTTCTTGGGAATTCAGGTCAAACGTAGTTCGTACATAAAAGGAAAGGGATTCTAAGTAATTACACATCATAAAACAAATACTATCATAAAGGCGATTACAAATAACCTAAGGAAATAAAACTAAAACATCATTCAAACATAGTATCTCTTTACCGTATTAGAATTGTGTGTACTTCTGCTAAGTGATCACTAACACTAGTCTCTTTGATTTCATCATGATCGCCCAAGATGACTGCTTTAGTTTTGTCCAAGTTGGGCTTCTCTCAGTTTTTTCAAATTCCTCTATATCTTTCACTAATTGCTACTCATCACTTTTTTTCTATTCATCATCATTCCCCTCGCTTTGTTCGTCTAACCTTTAACATGATATGACATTGGCAGGCCTTAAATTATTGCTACTGAAACAAACCAAGTTAGATGATAATGAGATAATAAAAGATAATAACATAATTATATTTCAAAATAACTTCTTAAATAAAGGGAGGACTTTTGGGGAAATAAATACAAACTATGGCTTATGACTCACATAAATGCGGGCCATGCCTTTTTTTTAAAGCAGTAAAACATGAAAAAAATTGATACATAAAAGGGTGGATCACGGGACCTCCTTCGGATCATCACCGATTTTTAAAACTACTAGTAATTGCCCTGTTATCTATCACGATGGGCGACGAGTTATGATTGGAGTGGAGGTCTAGTTTTGCAATGCCTCTCCTGGTGCAACCTTCCTAACCCCACCAGAATTTGGGCAATCCTCAGGTATGACGTTACATCCCACGAACAGATTTTCCATCCCATCCCCAAGACCATCATCTTTTGACATTTCGCGCATAAGAAATGACTGTTACAGTAATGGCAACAGTTTGGACATACTCATCTTTGACTTATCTTCAATCTCATCTTCCTTTCTTGGTTGGTACCCTATCTCATGCTTAGATGCTTTTTATGGGACCATAATGGGATTAATAATTCTTTTCCAAATTCTTACTCAAAAGACTCAAGGCATCCATGACTTTCTCTATCTTTTCCACTTCTTCTTTCTCTTTGAATTTTATGAATCCACCTTAGTAATAGTCTTGCTAGATACCCATTCGTCTGCTATTTCGACCATGCTAACCATGGCTCCACCGTGATTAGGCAACGGATTATTGGTGACATTTGGTATTGGTGCCCGAAGAGTGATGATCTTCTGATTAATTAAGTCTTGGATCTTATCTTTCATATTGATGCAATCTTCAGTATTATGCCCGGGGGCTCCTGAATAATAAGCACAGACCTGATCGGCCTGAAAGAATCAGGAATTAAGATTGGTAGGCTTTGGTAGAATAGGCTATAAATAACCAGCTTTCATCAATCTTCTGAAGAGCTGGGTATGACTTTCAGGCAATGGAGTGAATTTTCTAGGAGGTTTCTTTTTGAGGTTTATACGTGGGGGGTTATACTAATTTTGACTAGTGGGAGGAGGTACTTGATGATAGTTTGGAGGCACTTGGACATTTATTTAGTTGTTTGGAAGAGTAGCTTGAACATGAGAGTAATAATTTGGCTGCGAAACTTGGCACTGGGGTAAAATATTTGAAAGTGAAGCTTGATATTGGGGTTGGGCATAGAATACAGGCTAAAAACTTGGTACCGGTGGTGAAGAAAGAATATTCCTAGTCTTGAATTTTCTCTTCAATTTATCAATAAAATTAGTAGAGACCGCAGTCACATCCTTTCATTTCTTCTTTGGAAACATGGAAAACCCCGATAATGTTGGTTTCCTGTTCGAATACCTTCCTCTAGCGATTCCCCAATTTTTACCAATCTGTGAAAGTTTCTCTAACTGCGGATACTATCCTAGTGTAAAATTCTCCCTTCTGAGCGCAAGAGAAAACTAATACCATTTTCTCCTCAGACATGGGAGGTTGTACTTTGGTAGTTTCCTTCCTCCAACGAAAGGCATAGTCTCAGAAACACTTATCATTCTTCTGCTTGATCCGGTCTAGTGATTATCAGTCAGGGACTATCTCAACGTTAAATGCAAATCTATCGAGAAAACTTTTAGCCAACGCCCTCCAACTATGCCATCTTTTTAGTTCTTGAGATGTGAACTAATCTAAGGCTTCATCGCTTAAGCTTTGGCAGAAAAAGGGTATTAATAACGCCTCATTTCTTTCTACTCTAACTATTTGGTCACAATACCTTCTCAGATAGGCCATGGGATTTCTGGTACTATCGAACACTTCAAATATAGGGACCTTGTACCCTTCTGGTAGATCTACTTCGGGGTACACACAAAAATCATCGTACCCCAAAGCATCATTATCACCTTCCCCGTGACATTTCTTGATTCTCATGATCTTTCCATTCATGGCTAGCAACTTCTTTTCATGCTCAGTCCCCCACTCATTTTTGTTCTCCTCGTAATGGTCTACCTAAGGATTAGAAAAGGGATAATAGATGTCAGGGGATATGATGACATAATAAGAATTTGGACCGGTAGCTTGATTTTGAGGATGAGAGGAGTATGGATGGTAGGGAGAGAGGAGGTTTTGGAAATTAATAGTGCTTTGTGGAATTTGAGAATAGTTTGGTAGAATTTAAAAGAGATTATGTGGATTTGGAAATGAGTTTTGTGGATTTTGAGACAGGTTTTGTGGATATGGGAGTGGATTTTATGGGTTTGAGAGCGGATTTTATGGATTTTGGAGCAGATTTTGTGGATTTAAAAATGGGTTTTGGGGATTCGGGAATGAATTTTGTAAATTTAGAGATGGATTTTGTGGGGTTAGGGATGGATTTTGTGGATGGTAAGCATTTGGATTATTTTCTCGATTTGTATTTTGGATAAGTTGAGGATCGGAGACGGATGATATGTTATTTGGATGGTCCCCAAGAATAGGCGTACTGAGGGGAGGGATCTGGAGTGGAGTCCCGTGTCCTCCTAGAGCGGGAGCATTGATTGTGATGGCCAGATTAGCCAAATCTCGACTACGATTCATCTCCTCCTAAAGTATTTTCAATTTTCTCACGAGTTCAACAATCATCTCACTTTGCTCCGCTATTACACTATCCCTGATGGTCAATGCATTTTCTTCGTCACTTTCAGTTATATTTGAATAACGGTTAGAGGATGGGATCTTATGCACTTTTGACCGGGTGAAATAAGGATATTCTGCCAGATTATTTCAACACAAAGTAGTTTTCTATTATCTATAAAGTAAAATAACTCAAAGGCAGATATTTTAGATCCCATATATGATAGATAATACAAGATACTTGACAAAAAATAACTATATAGAGTTGTTTGTGTCATAGCCAAACTGATCTACAGGAGCATAGTGGATAAATTTTCCTTTGATTCAAACAAACGCACATAAACACATAAGGCATTTATATCACATAAAAACATTGTAATAATGCGTATCCTAATTGGGGTGACCCTTTTGAGCCAAGGGTTTGGGCCTAATGAATTTTGAAGAAAATATACGTCTTTTAAAGCCAATCCATTATCCCCCAAAATCCTCATAGGTGTACATAAATGCCTACAAAAGTTACACAAAAGGGATACAATCTTTAGTAAAAGGTAAGAAAATAACATGAGAAAAAGAACAATGTTCCACACAGGGGATAGAAAATACTAGTTCCCAAATGCTCTTCTATCGGCCTCCGCCCTCTTAGCTTTGTCCACTTCTTGTCATTGGAGACATCCGTTGATGATCAGGAGATTTCCGTATAACTGTTCTCTAGATACAACCATCTAAATCGATCAATTTCTTGCTTGGCTTGCTTCGACTCCTCCCTCATTTGTTGTATGATTGAGGCATCATTACACGAAAGTAAGCAAAGCAAGCCTTCTCTCGACCCCAAAGGATAATGGATTGGATTAAATAAATATATATTTTTTCAACACATAAATATGATTCATCTGTAATTGACTCGGGGTCAATAGACGCAGGGCAAGTTTTCTAATTGGCCCAATACTCTCTCGGGTATTGGGTCGTCTTAGGCTCATACCTAAAATGGGGTTTTGGTTTCGCTCTATCCTAGGTGTCTAGAGTGACTTTGAACCAAGTTCCCAAGCGGACGACTTGAGTTTGAAAATACGAACAACCATCAGATGCCTCACGCGCTAATAAACCATCATATTTCCAATAATTTATTTAGAGTTGAACAACAGGGGTCAGGACATCCACGAAACCCCAAAACAACAACAACAAACCCAGTGTATTCCCACATAGTGGGGTCTGGAGAGGGTAAGATGTACGCAGTCTATACCACTACCTCCAGAGAAGTAGAAAGGCTATTTTTGATAGACCCTCAACTCAAGACAGGGAATAATAATCAGATCCATAACTATTGCCATGAGATGCAATAATTAAATTTCGCAGAATCGAAACATGTAAACAGGTAAACAATTTAAATAATTAGTCAAAATTCAAACATTTGGTTAGAACCTAGTTAAGAATTCCCAACAGAGTCACCATTTCTGTTTTGCAAAAATTTTGACTTTTAGAGTTGCCAATTAATTTATTTGAAAAGAAATTAAGAAAACCTTTATAAAGTACTTAGATGATTCAAAATAGAAAAATCATTTGACTTTTGAAATTCTAGGTAAGCGGTTCCTATTAACATTTTAGGAAGGTTTTTAAGGCACCTAAAATATCCGCTAACTTGCGGTTATCCGGACTGTTTGAAAATTTATCTTTAGTCAACTTTGAAAAAAGAGAAGTTGATTTTTTAAAAAGAAAGTGATTTTAGGAAAAGATTTGTATAGAAAATAAATTTCGACGACTAAGTAGGGGATTTAATCAAGTCTAAGCAAATGAAAAGCAAATAAGCACATAAAAGGAAAAGAGAGGAATTGAAAGATTTAAGCCTTTAGGCCTAAACTAATTTGGGCTTTCGGCCCATCATCACTTGTCCTAATCTATATTCTCGAGCCCTTTTTGGCCCATAATCTGCTTCACCTATATTAGTTTACAACTCTGGCTTTGAGGTCCAAATAAATGAATAATAAATAAATAAATAAATAATAAATATAATAAAAAAGACAACAAAATAAAAGTGAGACTAAGTCTCTTAGCCGCTTCAACAATGGGACTTTAACCCATTTTTCTTATTTCGACTTCTCGTATTTATGCTTCATGTAATCAACTTAGTATTTAATCTCCGGGCTTAACTCAAAAGGGTGGGTCTCATTGGCCTACGATGAATATGCAAAGGAAAAAGAGTCCATGTGGAGCCCAAATGATTTCCATGCTAAAAAAAGGAAAAGTAAAGCACATTAATACATATAAAAGAAAAGGAAGAAAAGTAAAGGAAGTCAACACATGGTCAATCAAAATTGAAAAAGAAAACTAAAGATGGTTATTACATGATCAAATAAAAAAAATAGGAAGAAAATTAATACATAGTTTACTATAGACAGTAACATGACATAATTCTTAAATGATCAAAAACCGATCACAAAAACAATAGGACATGTTCATATCAAGTCAACAGTGAAAGGCAATATTCAAAAACAATGGACCTTACATTTAAACTAATCTAACATTTCTCAAAATGGCAAAATAGATTCAAAAGCACAAAGTCAGAGTCTGTAACACTTTAGAATAGTCATTTTAGTCATGTGGATATAAGATGAACCCAAATTTGAGAATACTAATCAAAGGGAAAAGACCATAAATATCTAGGCGAAAGTTATTTAGTCTAATCAAAGATTCATTCTTGGAAGTAAAGTCATACGTTGGGCGAGTCACTTTCAATATTTTAGACCGAATCGAATAAGCCTTATCCTTATACTGATACTAACTCACCCTTGACATATTCAAACTTCAAAGGAGAATCTTTTAGAAGTAGAAGAAAGAGAAATTGATGAAGAACGCCTTAACCAAAGAGATGACTGATTAGGCACTTATGAGAATGATGCACAAATAAGAATTTTACAAATCCAAACTTAATATGCACATAGCTACCTTCGTCGCTATTTGCATTGCTTAAATAATAACTTCACAAGAGAATTAACAAAAAAAAATAAGTTCAAAGAATTTTTGAGTATATGACACCACTTCAAAGATTCATAAACGCCAAAAGGACTTTGCTTTATAAGCAACACTACTTCTTGAAAACCTCATTTAAAAGAGGTGAAAATTCAACAGTTGTATGTGAAACTTGTACCAAAAAATTGCGACAATGATAATTAGTAACGAGAAAAGAGGGGAGGGTAAGTTTGTTAAATGAGGGTAGAAATTTCAGCTTGAACATATAAGACATTTCATCACCAAATCTAAAACTGGAGTTTGAAAACATAGCATATAAAACGTAGGTGGAAAGAACCAAATGAACATGGATATTAAACGAGCCAACTAAGAAAGAAAGAAATCAAATTAAAAAAAAAAAACTTATTTAGACTGACTGACGAGAAGATAACGGATTATTATATGAAATACTCCAACAAATGAATTTGATAAATTTAATTTCCATAATTTAATTTTAATCATGCAGCTACTACCATCTTTAGGCTACTGAGGTTCAATAGAGAGACTATACCAGGCCATGAAGTTAATTTACATATTCAACCGCAACAGGCAGACAGATACAGGTAAAAATGTTAAAGACGGGGTTAAACAAAAAATGGGTTAACACCAGAAAAGATATTAGCACCGAATAGGGACATCAAAAGCATTCAAAGCTTAAATAAACTCAGCTAGCTTACATATGAACAAGTCATATATTTTAGAACATATTCATTATCACAATGAAAACATCTACGGTAACAACATGGATAATAGACCTAAATGTAAAAAGCTACTAAAACAAAACCACTACAGCAAGAAGGGAACACCGATTTAACAAGCGGCATAACAATTCATATCACATATAAATCCTACGGACACCAAGGTCTCTACAGCAATAATTTCCAGCCTCATCACGATTATTACTAAACGACTATTGCTATGGAGAAAGAGATGATGAAATTAAAAGGGAATAGAGTATGTTTATCTTTTTTGGGGTAGACAAATGAGACTACGGGCTTTGTTCGGAATCAACCACCACCGAAGAGCATTGTCATCGTCAACTTGGGAACTCTGATTAGCCGACGAACTTCACAAAAAAATTACTAAAAAAATAGACTATGGGTTTGCTCAAAGTTTTTTTCACCTTCCCATATTTGGTTTTCTTAGCTCTACAAAGATCTTTATATAGAAAACCAATTGGGGGGGAAATAGATTGCCTCAGTCGATGTGGGAACAAAAATTTCAAGGGTAATTCAGGAATTTTCAATGGGGGGAATTCAAATTCAAATCGAAGATAAAGATTCTAGCTAACAAACTATACCAATTTGGGATTGTTTTTGATGAAATACAAAAATCAATTAGCCAATAGAAAAGAAATTCCCCCCAAGAACCAATGAGATTTCTCCACAAAGGTATGAATTCGTACCCTTTCTCCAAAATTCGCAGATTTTTTAATATTGTGCAAGCCAACACACCCATTTCTAGAAGATCGTGGCTTTTCTCGAATGAACCCATGTGAAGAGGCACGTGACAGTCATACGGATCAAAAAAAAGAGGAAAGATGATCGAGTTAAGGTCGGGTTGACCCAACCAAAGCTGTGCTAGTGTTGGACGACATCGAAGAAGTTATTATCGTGATTGTGTTACTGTTGTTGATATATTGTCATGTATATTCGGTGTTTGGTGTTGTTTGGTGTCTAAAGAGAAAGGATAAGGGGACTGGGCTGGGTCGGTTTGAGAGGTTTGGGCCGTTGGTGATGTTGCTGTTAAAGAAAGGAGTTGGTTAGGGCATGTTTGGTGTTGGGTTGTTGTAGGATGGAAGGGTTGTTGGGCTGGTAACATAAAAAAAAAGGTAAAATTCATAAATAGCATATTTAAGACCATAATTATGAGATTCATAGCAACACTTTCATAATTACTTAAACTAGCAACTTGTATTTTGTATTTTAACAAACTATTGCTATAAAAATACATATACAAATCATTTTACTGCCCATATTTAACTCAAATCAGTTGAGTTAAATATGATATAATTAGCCATGAATTAAATGTGGAGATTCCTTTTCTATTAAACCTCTTAATTAACATGATTTCTGTTATTTGTTACCAACTGAAATCAAAATTCAAATTTCAGTTTTACATTAACGTTTTCATCCCCAAAAAAAATCAAAATCAAATTCAACTGAAACTTCTTCTGTTCAATATCTTCAAAAAATTCAATTAAACCATTATTTTTGTTGAAGGTATTTAATCGTAATATTATTTTCTTCTTATATGAATTTCATCAGTCGTTTGAAATCGATCAAATTATTTTCGTTCTGAATTTTGTTTGAACCATTACTGTTATTTCGTTCAAATTTTTTTGAGCCATTACTGATGTTTCGTTCAAATATAATGATCAAAATCGATTTTTTGTTAAATTATTTTGAATATTTTGATCCATTAACAATTTTTCGTTAGAGTGATCAAAATCAATTTTTCGTTATGTTGTACAATTTAATAATTTATTTCATTAAATTATTTTTGAATATTTTGTAAACAAATTTTGAAAAAAAAGTAATGCAACAGTAAATTGAACTGATCGAACAATATAGTGATCAAAATTGATTTTTCAAGATGCTCAAACTCAATTTTTTTCTCTTTTTCGCTTCTTTTTTTTTTGTTTTTTTCCTTTTCTAGTTTTTAAGTTTTTCTACTCTTTTATCTCTAACTTTTATTTTGAAAATACAAATATGTATATCACATACACATATTCAAAAAAATATACAAAATACATAGTCATACAGATCTGGATATATATTTACAGTACAAAATATGCATATGTATCTGCATATGTATTTACAAAAATACATATCTCACTCATATGTATATATAAACATATAAGACACAAAATCTCTACAGTAAAAAGGAAAACTATATATATATACATATAGGTAATCAAAAAATGCATGATACATATCCTATATGTTTATATATACATGTGAGTCAGATATATATTTTTGTAAATACATATACAGATATATATGTATTTTTTTACCGTAAATACATATGCAGATCTGTATATCTATTTATTTTGTATATTTTTTGAACAAGTATATGTGATATAGATATTTGACTTTTAAAAATACAAAATAGAGATAGAAGAGTAAAAAAAAAGAAAAAAATGAAAAATAAAAATCTGAAGAAAAAAGTGAAAAAGGAAAAAAAGGGAAGAAAGAGAAATAGAAACTAGAAATAGAAGTGTAAAAGCAAAAGCGAAAAAAAGAAGAAGAAAACGGAAAAAAAATATGAGAAAGGAAAAAATAAGAAAAAGAAAAAAGAAAAAAACGAAAAAGGAAAAAAAAAGAAGAGAAGTAGAAGAGAGAAAATAAAGTGAAAAGGAAAAAGAAAAAAGAAAAAGAAATTCACATTAAAAAAAAAACTAGCAAGAAAAAAAAGTTAGAGATACAAGAGAGTGATATTTTGAAATTTTGAATATCATGAAGATAATAATCTTCATAATTGAGTTTGATTTGAAAAAGGAATTTACTAATTTAAATAAGAGTAATTTATGGGAAAGGGAAAAAAATGAAAGAGAAATGTAAGAGATTTCAAATAATAAAAGGTAAAGTAAAAATCGGTTAAAAGAAAGAGAAAGAGAAGTGACATGAAAAAGGGAACCTTATACATAGTAACTTCTTAAAGAAAATATGTGGGGGCCACATTTAAAATAATGTTATGTTTGCTACACAATGTAATTTCATTAAAGTGTTGCTATTTTTCATAATTTAAGTCTTAAGTATGCTATTTCTTGTAGTTTTTCCTAAAAAAAAAAAAAAAATGGGTTGCTGTGGTAGTCTAATAAAAAATAGGAAAGGTAGATATTTTGGCCATTTAAAAAATGGCTAAATTAAATTAGATTTTTTAGTCAATTTTATTTAAATGTTAACCATATTGGATATCTATTTGATCAATTGCATTGCAATTGTAATCATTTTGATTTCAATTATGGTCAAATTTAATAAATTGACTAAATTAAATCGAAATTCGATACGAATAAATACTTTTTTTAATCTTGAGTTTCTTGATTTAATAAAATCAAATAGATATATTTATTATTATATTATATTATTTATTTATTTTCAAATAAGTTATTTTTCAAGAACACGTGACATTTAAATCAAGGTTTCAATCATTTAAATTTATTTTCAAGATAAACTTTGATTAAAATCTGATATTCATAAAATAAATATTTAAATAAAAAAATTATAAAATTCCATATAATTGAATACGATAATATATAATCGATACTTAAAATGACAAATTCACCCAAATGAATATTTTGAAAGGTTTTTTATTCAGATAAAATAAATGTTGTAATTTTATTCAAATATCAAAGAAACTCAAAAATAAACTTAGTCGTGGAGGCAAAAATTAGGTGTCAACATATATATATATATATATGTATGTATGTATGTATGTATATATATACATACATATATATGTGTGTGTGTGTAAAAGAGAGTTATAAATATGCCTATATGGCACTTTTCTAAGGCCAAGATTTCAATTTATCTTTTTTTTATTTTTTTAATAATTTAATTCTTTTTTTTTTTTTTGCTAAAAAGTCAATAATATTTTATGAAGTTATAGCAATATTTATTACACAATTATGTTATTACAAGAATAATTATTATTATCCCACCCTTTCATATGCAATTCTACCATTTCAAGTCTGCCTATAAGTACCACCATTAATATTCATTATGAATATTAAGAAAAATATGTAAATACAATTTAAATATCTATTGAATTGTGTATAAAATGCGTATAAAAAAGGATGAAAAATGTAACATCTCTATTACTTTCATTCAACTTATTGAAACTTTTGTTTTAGCATCTTTGTCTCTTTATCTTTTTCATTTTATTCTTCATCTCCTTTTACTTTTTCGATTTGTGATTTATTTTATGATGTTTATGACATATGTATAAGGTTATGAAAAATTTTGTATTTGATTTGTAGAAGATGATGACCATAGTACTCAACCCTATATGCGCTAAAGTATCGATAAAGACAAATAGAGAAAGAAATAGAAGTGTCATGTTTCAAAGTCTTAAGAGGAGGGTAGTATGAAAATATTTTCAAGTAAGGATGTATGTATTTAATTGCTTTTTCTATTTAATTTTTTTTCTACTTTTTTTTTCATACTTTTAAAATTGTCAACCACAAATTACTACAAATAGACCATAGAAAAAGAAACGAAAGCATGTGACAATTGTTATGTATTCATTAGATTTTTTTGTCTTATTTTTGGGTGTCTAATAATTCATATATCCTCTCTTTTTTTGCTTTTTGTGATTTCTTCCTATGATGTGCGTGCAAGGTTATGAAAAAGTTCTCATTTGATTTGTGGAAGATTATGACAGCAAGCTTCATATTCTAAACTTTTAGAGAGGGAGGAGGGCACTATGATGGTAACATGAGATATGTTCAACTAAGAATATATCTATTTAATTAATTTTTTCTATTTTTTGTTACATTATTTTTCAACTTTTGAGTAATTGTAATCAACCATAAAATTCGACGAAGCGACCATAGGAAATAAAAAGAAAGAAGGTGATCGTTTTTCTTTTATTCATTAGCTCTTTTTGTTTCTTTTTTTTTAATATCTTTTTTATACCTAACGATACATATATCTATATTTATATATGCATATAAATCTGAAAATAAGAAAAATGATTTAATTTGGTGTTGTCATTATTCTCTCATTTTTTGACATTTTCTCTCAACTTTTCCCTAAACAAATTGCTAAAAAAATAAAGATATTCTATATATCTATTTCTTAAACATGTCACATTATTTTCTTCCTCTATTATATTAGTCATACCAAAATATTGTAACATATGAGTTACATACTATAACTTGTAATTCATAAGCTCTATAACACTTTGCATATAATTTTTTCTGTGAAATAACAAATTTGAGATTTAGAAACAATGTTTGATAGAATATCTTTATAGAAAATTGAAAGGCATTCAAAATTTCAAAATCAAAATTTAGTATAAAATTAAATGGGATAACGTCTTCGGAAAAATAACTTTATTAACTTTAAACACGTCACATCTCTTTTGCTAAAAATGAGATTTTTGCCCCTATATATCAATATCGTTATTAGCTAAAAACTCCAAGTGATGAAAACTATTGAAAAAAATAAAGTGAAGTGTTAACAATAAAATTGATAAAAACTTAAAATTTCATCCTTTAAATTTGGAGACTAAAAAAATATTTAACATATTTTCAATATTTAGTTATTAGAATTTTCTTAAAGAAAATAAATACAATATTTTTAAAGACGTGCTAAGCGCGGATAAGTTGTTTAGTAAATAAATAAATTTTCCTATAATATGATGGTACCAAAACAATTGAAACGAAATTCTTTTAGTTTTTATTTTGGATGTGAAATTACCAGCAAGGTTCAATCGATCGTAGAGCAAAAGTTGAAGGGCCTATTTTGCAAATCTTGGTATTTATTATGATGCTACATCAAATTTCAATCATCCAGAAAGCATTACTAATATATAGAAGTGCGCTAAAGTAGCCAGCTTAATCTAAAGGATATTTTTTTCATTTTACTAATCAACTATATACGTGTTACATCCTCAACGGAGCACCAAGACAACAAACGTGTTGCCATTCGGTCAAGTTTAATTGCCACTTCTCTTTCCGCCGCTTCTTAGGAGAACACCAACACAACAGGCGTGTTGCCATTCAGCCGAAGTTTAATAGACACTTTTTCGTTTCCACCGCTTCTTTTTGAGATGAGATCTTGACTTCAAATTTTGTGAGTTGGAAATCTTTTAATTTTTATATTCAGTAGGATTATTCGACTGAGGTGTTATTTCTTGTATCGGTAAAATAATTCTCGAGTATTTTTTATCACTTCAGCTACGTATTAGCTTTGGTCAGTTTAATTACAAAGTTTCTATCTAATCTGAATTTTACCCTCAAATCGTTGTTTGTTAAGTACCCCAGTTGTTGCTCTTTCTTTTGATGATGAAATCTGTTAGTTCCTGTGATTTGATAATTTCTTGTTTTTATTGTGTTCTCCAAAGACTTTCTAGTACTTCAGCAGTTGTTCGCAGACATTGATTTATGACTGATTAATTAAAATTATTATGTACAATGTATTTTTTTTAATTTTGCTTAAGTTGACTTAGATAAAATTCTTGTGAAATATTTCTTGTTTGATTTTAGCAAAATTTAACAGAACACAAATCTGTTAGTTTTCGTATTAGTTGTAGTTGGTTATTCCAATTTTTACATGCATGTATTGTGAACAATTGTTGGGTCTTATAAAATCCCTAAAGAAGGCATAAGGAGGTTGTCCTGCCAGCTAGCCCAACTGCTACTTTCGTTATTCCAAATGAACTTTACATGTGTAAAATTAGTGTCATGCATTCTGCTATATTGTTGGATATTTTGCTTATAAATGTATTCATATGTCTAATCTGACACAATTGTTGGAACATGTTATATATGCATTGCACATTTGTATATTACATGTCTAATCTGACATTTTAGTTATTTTTGAAGTTTATGCTGTGCAAATTTTTGGATTTACAAAAGCAACTCCCAGATTAGTACTCAGATTAATGGACTTGAAAGGGTTACCACTATATCATCTGAAGAGTCATTTAGAGGTACCTTCTGTTTCTTGATCACCTCTTATCAATCTGTCTTTTCTCTGTAATGACTCTTAATTCTCCTTCTACTATTCAGAAGTATAGACGTGTAGTTTCTTGTCCTTCGAATTTGATTTTTGTCTGCGTTGTTTTTACATTTCAGTTATTATTTTATTTTGTTCTAACTAATGTTTAGGCTGATTTGTCAAGTTATTTAATTTTTTTTAATATGATCGTCTGCTTCTGTTAATTTTTTTCTTTACACTATCTGAAACTATTTTTTCTTGAGATGAGGATCTATTTAAAACAACTTTTCTACCTCTTAAGCCTCTACTTCATTCGATCACACTATTTTATTCTATTACACTAGGTATGTTAAAGTCGGAACATGACTGCAAGTTCATTGGACCTTTTGTATTTGGTAATCATTAAAGCAGGCCTTAAAGATCTATGAAAGTGTTAGTACAAATCAATTTAGAAGGACCAAATAAGTTTAAGAATTTGATGTGAAAATGTTAGCCATGTTAATAGCTACTGGAGCAAAGATACTAATTTCTCTCTTGCTAACATGATAATGATGGCCGAAAACATGTTGCAGCTGCCTATTCTTGAGCTTCTATTTTAATTTTCTGATAATGCCTTGTGAGAAATTTCCACCAGAAAACCTAATGTGCCGTTGTAGACATTTTCTATACATATATTGTTGCCACTATTATTAAGGTTTATGATGGTAACATAATGAATTGCTTAAATACTCACCTTATAAAATGTTGTCATAGAAATAGTCAAGTTTGTTAAACAAAATTGGACATAGGTTTTTATATGATCTTTGTCCTTGAGAACAGTTGACTGTGCCCTATATTTTGTACATTATTTTTTTCTATTTCATCTTGACAGAAATGGTGTCACATCCATCCCATGCTCTTTTCTTGATCTATATGCTTTATTGAACCAAATCGAATGATAACACCTTCCATCGACTGAAATTTTGCTCTAAAATCTACCTTGAGATATTAGTCTTGGTATTACTTCATCTGAAATTAATCTTCCTTTCACTATTTCTTCCCCATCATTGTCTAATAGTTATTGTGTTTGATTTTTCCTTTTTGTTGTTTGAACAGAGATACTCCTGTTTATCATGAACAATTGAAAGAGCATTCAGAGTGCTGCGCCTTGTGAAATCATTTCTCTCATTCCTACAGAAGTTCATACTATTGACAAGAAGATTCAATTTGAAGTATGACAACCCATCAACTAAATCTCCACTTCATCATCTGATTTCTGCCATCAATATTTGTATTTTAACATACTTCATACATTTTTCAGCTCTCTTTATTGTTGTTCTAAAAGAAGTTTTTCCGTGTTATTCAATCACTTTCAAATTGAACTAAAAATGAGTAATAGAACTAACCATTAAAATTTATTTGAATCTACAACACAACATCAACACAAAACATTGGGCCGGTGGTTGCATGGGCTCTTGTGTCTAGTATTCCATAAGAACCTAATCCATATTGGGAGATTGAACCTTTTTCTTTTAAGTGTGACTAGTTAGGAAAATCCCGTGCTAGCATCTAACTTAATATTATAATAATAATTAACTAATTAATGTGACATTTTTAAAATTTTAAAATTTAAATAAATTTATTTTTTAAAATAATTTTTACATATATTCTTAAAATAAAAAAAATTATATTTAAATAAATTTATGTTTAAAAATAATTTTACATATATTCTTAAAATATTTTAAATTATCAATTATTATTTAAATATATAATTTTATTTCAAAATTTAATTCATGATTAAAATTAAAATCTATAAATTTATAAATTAATAAATAGTATGAAAAGTAAAATTTGATAAGCCTATATTACTATTTTTCAGATAATATAGGCTCAATATATGTTTTTTTGTCTCAATTTATGCGACACAAATAGAATTTAGACAATCAATCATATTTTTAATATATTTTTAGATATTTTAAAATGTTAACTATTGAGATTTATAATTTTTTTTATGTAGTTTTTAAATAATATACGTTACTCTCTCTACCCAAACTTCTATGGCGTTGATAGTCAATTATATTTTAAAAATAATTTAGCTTTTAATTATTATTATTTATAATACTTTTCTTCTATTCCAATTTAAGTGGCTTATAATCTAAGAGCCAATTAAATATTTATATCTTCTAATTTTTGAAGTTGTTAATTATTGTGATTTATAGTATTTTTATGTATTTATTTTTTTGAAATATATAACATATTAATTTTTTTTAGATATTTTAAGTTGTTAATTATTGTAATTTATAATAATTTTTATGTTATTTTCAAATAATATATGTTACTCTTCTTGTCTAAACTTTTGTGGCATTGATAGTCAATTACATTTTTTAAAATAATTTAAGTTTTTATTTATTGCAATAATATTTTTTCTTCTATTTCAATTTAAGTCACATAATGCTTAGATGGTCATAATAATTAATTAGGGGTGATATAGTAAAAAATCACAATTGAAGCAGCGAAGCAGACATGTCTTAAATGACTGACAACAACAAATTAGAAGTGACACAACAAAATTACTATAAAAAATACTTGTGAAAAAAATTTAAGTGGGTCTCATATAAAACATCTAATTAATTTAAAATATCAAGAATTAACTTATCATTTTATATCTATTTTAATTTTTTATTAAATATTTTTTTAACGTTTAGATGACTAATAATAATTAATTAGGATTGATTTAGTAAATTGCGATTGAAGCAGCTGAAATAAACACGTCATATTTTACTTTTTTAAATTAAATATTATTAATTTTTTAATATATAAATAATTTATAATAATTAATTAGAGGTGATATAGTAAAATCACGGAGGAAGCATACCGTATAACCAGACATTTTGAGATCAACCGTACGCTTCTCTAGAGGAACGGAGGATTAGTCTCACAGCTGCCGGCTGTGGATACTTGAGAAACCAAAAAAAAAAAAAATTGTACGGTTCTCTTGCTTTTTCCTCTTGGGTGTGTTTGGTATGATAGAAAATATTTTTCATGAAAAATGTTTTCCTGGAAAATAAGTTGGTTTTCTACTTATTTTCTCATGTTTGGTTGGTGAGTGAAAAATATTTTTTGAAAAATATTTTATGGTGTTTGGTTGGTGAATAGAAAATATTTTTTAGAAAAATATTTTTTAGTGTTTGATTGGTGAGTGAAAAAATATTTTTTAGAAAATACTACTAATTGTTAACTAGTATATCAGTGCCTCTAACAAGTCAATAATTTGTAAGAAATAATTTAACCATAACAAATAATATCAATATCGAATTCTAAAATACTACAATCACTAAATTTAAGCAACTATTAATTAGCAAATATAGGAGACACTTTTCAACATTTTGTCAGGACAATCTCAAGATACTACAATCAATAGAAATATAACGAAACGACAAGCTTATTCAACTTTGTGAAACAAGTTACATTGATGACAAGATGAAATATGCAATTAGCAAAAGTAACATAGGTAAGTTTTTCTCTATGAATATGAAAATAACAATACATTCAATGAACATTGGAAATAGAAAATATTCGGGTTTTACTTTTTTTATTTCAAGTAGTGAAAAATTAAAGCAAAGCACAGTGAAAAATATTTCTGAGTAATGTAAATTTTTTAGAAATGTAAATTTTTTGAGTCATGTGAATATGAGTGTTGTTGGGGTGGAAAAAAGGGATAGGGGTGGAGTCATGAGTCTCATTTGTCATTTTATGAAAAATGACTTCCCTTGACCCATGAGGGAAGTTATTTTCCATCAAATGGAGGAAAATGAGTTGTTGTGGAAAATGTTTTTCCAACATTTCATTACAACCAAACAAGGAAAAATTGAAAAACATTTTTCAGAAAACATTTTCCATCGTACCAAACACACCCTTATAGTAATATTCTACCTTAATAGCACTCAGACTATTTCAATCGATATGCAACTTTCTACCGATATAAATATCAATATTATATAAACGAAAACATATCTAAAAGTTCTTTTCGTCCCTACTAAAATTTGAAAGTTAATTTGTGTATATTTTTATTTCGTGGATGTTCCATTTACAAGTCCTGAATTTAACCAAAAAAAGGAAAAAAGTCCTGAAACATCTTATTCTTGAATTTTCAGTTACATATTTAACCAAAAGTAATAAAATGCCATTTATTTACAATCTACAAATTGGTTATATAATGTCCCACCACATTGGCCCATCTTGTTCTCCTGTACCTTATCAAAGTTGTAATGAGTTTTCTACAAACTTTTTCTTTCTCTTATTGCCTCCCTCCAACTTTTCCTCTTTTCTTTTTGACCTTAATTCTGTGCATTGACATTGTAAAAGTATTTGCGCAATCAAATTACTCATAAGATAAATATAGGTAAATCTTTGTAAATATTTAGTGATAACCTGGAAAAGAGAGAAAAGCCTACCAATACAAGTTAAAACTACATTGATAATGTTAACTTTTTACATTGTCCATATATGAATAATTTCATATGGGATGACAGATCGAACTAAAACAAAAAACAATTTTCTTACTTAGCCACAAATGCAATGTTTCACTTTTTGGATTCCTAGAATTTCTTTTCCTGTTCCTGAAGTATCAGAATGGTGCAGCATGCCTGGATATCTTGTCTATCCAGTAAAATGGTTGACAAGACATCAGTATATATAACTTAAATTCTCTGTTTTTCCGCCGGGAAGGGAAGGGGACAAAGGCAACCTACCAAAATGTATAATAATTGGACATATTTGACAATAACACGTCAGAAACAGTAGTATTGTAAGTACACAAAATGAGCCAAAGGAAAATAATCTGTATGAAACAAAAATTGTAGTCTATTGAAACTTTTTATGTAAAGTTTCATCATAACAACTACATCAACTTTTTCCCTTTCTACTGCACAAAGTGAACAATAAACTACAATACCCTATTGCCCAAAAAACAAATTTCTGGTCAAAAAACCAAGAATTTAAGCAGACTACAAAACCCCTGATACAAAAATTGTGTGTTAGTAAGCACTTTATTATCAAACATGTACAAGTGCCAACCCCCAACTCCCCTTCCATGAAGAAAACTAAATGTAATTTAACTAATTTACTTCCCCCTTGTGCTATAATTTTTACACTTAAAATATAGTATATTATTAACAAAACAAAAAAATTGTCCAAAACCCATCTACTTATCTTCTCCAATTACTGCTGCAGTTTATCCTTTACAACCATCTGAAAGCAAAAGACGCGTCTCGGAATGATGTTTCATCTGTTGCCTAGCTTGTTGTTGGGACCAGTAAGCATGCACAAGGAGGACCCTGTCAAGGAGTTCCTGAGGCACAGGCTCACCTCTCCTTTGCTGAGGGGATATTCGCGCTGTGTGCACCAGTGTTTTCCATTTGTCCTGAAGGATCATAAACCAGATAGTCACGCGATTATTAAACATACATAGAATGAACTTAATTTTCAAAACAAGATTTGCACGCTTAATTGGCTGAGCAGAATGAGTCATGCTGAGCTGATCGTGACCAAGCTCAATCGAACCCAGACTCATTTTGAAACTAGCCGTACCAGGCCGAGCCCCAGGTTGGCCCGGCTCTTTGCCCAGTCCTAATCAAGAGGATAACTTGTAACTTCATTTTCCTTCTACTTTCCAGCTTATACACAGAATATTTTTTCAATTATTGTTGGAGATGCATAAAATACAACACAAAATTGAGATATGATACAAATATGGTAATAATATCATATATCGCTTCGTATTTATAGTTAGCTGTTTAAGGAAGCAACAACTTGAAACTTCATAGCAAGATTCCTCCAGAATTCACATTTAAATGTGGAAACGAATAACACTATCTAACTGAGAAAAGAAATCTAAAGTTGACGCATAAGGGAAAAGTAACATATTAAGAGTCTAGTGCCCTTGATTTAAGTAGGCAAGCAGCACTTGGAGAGTGAGTTGTCGAAATGCAAGATGTTTAGTGCAGTTTGTACCTTTAAATCAACATAAGTTCTGTGTTTGGCGTTATCAAAAGCTCGCATTTTGACATCACGCCACCTGTAAGATAACAAATCCATTATATGACAGGGAAAAGGAACTTTGAGGTCAGCACGAATCTACTGCCTCATTAAATATACCTTCCAGTTCCAAGCTTCTCAACAGCTTGAACAAGTGCTTCCACTTCAGAAACAGAAAAAGGTCTGCGGATTCGACGCTGCGCGGTTTCAGAACGCTTGGGCTTTCGCATTGGAACCACAGCCAAGGCTTCTGCATCTACTGCAGCAACTGGAACCAATGCTCTTGAATCTGCAGCATTTTTCTCCAGAAAGGCATCAGGTGGGGACGGAGCTGAATCGTGATCGCTATCAATGAAGTTACTCAAATTTGTTCTTGGATGATCCGTGAAGCCATTATATGTCCCCTGTTGTATGCCATTACGAATAACAGTAGGAGCAGGTGAGCACCTGCTAAGAAATATATGGCAAGCTCATCAAGTCTTTTTTTAGAAGGTTCTAGGAAGACCAGAATAAGGACCTGCCACCTTCCACAAAAAGCAACAGCAGATAGAGAAGAAAGGGGGATGAGAGACAAGAAAGGGGGATGAGAGACTAACAGGGTTAAAGAGAGTAGCAATATCTCAAGTGTCCGGAGTTGAAAGCAAACGGAGATTTTAACTACACAATAACGACATGCATACATTTACAAGAATTAATTCATCCATAAAGTGAAGCAGCACCAGCTCCATTGACTAACTACAGCTAGTTGGATGCCAAAATTAAGCTAGTGAAACTTAAGACTACACCATAACTAATAACAATCAGAGATCATCGAGCATATGAAATACCTTGTTAGTGGTTGAGCTGTCTCACAAGGAAGTACACGAGAACGACCTTCTGGAGCTAGAGGTGGGGAAGCTCGAGAGGGGCTAGGTTCCAGGGTAAAACCAAGAGCATCAAGTTTGTCCTCATGTGAAATTCCAGCCTGAAATAAGGTCTTGTTGTCATCTCTAACCTTCTTACCCTGAAACACAACACCAATCCGCAGCCCACCACCAAGTATTGCCGTCACTGCTTCCATTACGCTCCTCTGCAGAGTATAAGAGGCATAAAGACTGAATTTTTATGCTTGAATCTGGAAAAGAGAAACAAAGAATGCTGCAGCACTACTAAAACTAGAACCTTATTTAGGTGAACAGATTATAGTATTTAAAATTAACACTTTTACATGCCTTTAAAGAACCAACAGTTGCATTTTCCGGAATCTCAACAAAAAGCTCAGGAACTCTGAACGAGTTGATCTTGAGCTTCACTGAGGAAAATAAACTTTGTATCATCAGAAACTCTTCAAATGAAAAATCGCCATGAATACAAAAGAATCATTAATTATTCCATAAGAAGGACTTCTAACCATGGGAATCATTAGACCTGAAGGATGCACGAGCTCCTTTGGGGATTGACGTCCCAGCTGCTGCATGGGCTGTCGGAGTCCATATGCAGAGGGGGAATAAGTACCAATTAGAACAGGGAATGCATACACACCACCATGTGCAAGTAATGACCATGATTAATGTTCATGGTTTCACTATAGGCAAGGTTTCAGAAGACAACAAACCTTCTTCTGAGGATGCTAGACTATAACCGGATGCATCTAGACTTATGTCTTTTGTTGGAGAACTACATATTCCATCACTACTCCCTCCATTGGAATTGGAAAACGAGTTACAATAATAGAGCTTTCTTTTCTTGAAAGGAAAATCCCTCTGAGACCTTTCATTCGTGTAGTCATTTTTCCTGTTCTGGTACACATGCCTTGTTTCATTATCTGGAGAGATGCTTGTTATGTCAAATCCAGCAAGTTAAAGAACCAAAACAAACAATAAAAAACACTCACCGACATTGACGTGTCCCTCATCATTAGATTGTGGTTTTACTTCCAAGTATTTGGATGCCTGTAACTTCCGCTTCCTCCAATCTCCTACATGTAGTGCTGGCCTGAAGGCCTTATTGCTAGTTCTAGGTTGAGTGCACACGCAAGATTTTTCGTCGTCATCTTTGTTAGCTAACTGTACATCATTCCGGATCACCGGAAAGGACCCAAAAGGATCAGGGTCCGTAGAAAGAGAGAATTTTACAGTATTGTCCGAAGCAACAAGCATCGAATGCTTCCTATCCCAAAGATCAGGAAAATCTAAACTGCTAATTGCAGCATTCTTATTAGTTGAAATCTTTGCATAATTAGACAGGTCGATTTTCACTTGATTTTTGCTTTCAGCGCCTAATGTACAACTAGAAAAATCTCCACAACCAGATGCCTCCTGTTCTGCTTTGGTAGAACAGTTTACCTTTTCAATTTTGCTTTCAGCATTTATGAATTGTTCTGCACAACCCAACTTCTCTGAGCAATCGGAACTTGTAATTGCAGATGCTGGTCCAGCTAATGTATCTGTCGATTTGCTTAAACAATGACTCACTGCAGGAGCTTCTGAGACAATCTGAGAAATGAAGAACCCCCTCTCCTGGCAACCTTCAGTATACAGATTTTCTTTTAACGATGTATCTTCATCCTCTTTAAAAGTCTCAGCGGTATCTTTCATGACTGCAGACCTATCTTTTAAACTAGGATTTGAAGTGCTTTCTCCTTCCAACAGTAACTTCCCCGCTACACTAGTCAACAAGTCAAAAGCACACATTTCATTGCTATCAGATTTCTTCCTAATATTGCCCCTTCCCTAAGAAGATCGACCACGAAATAAGATTAGAATGAGCACCTCAAGCCAAAAGCATTAAGGCAAAATAATAAAAGCATATGAAAAGTAAAGTTACCCTAGCTGATCTGGTAGCTCGGGGAATATGAGGCACCTGATAGCCATTGAATCCATAATCTAACCTCTTATGCAACACCATATCTCAGAAACCATAGGATTAAACATTCAAAAGACATAAAATACAAGCAGTCTTTTATCAACTTTACAGTATAAGAACATCAGATCTATACATCCCTCTGGTCAAGCGGGCCAAGTACGCCAAATAATCTAAAGAAGAAACCTGCAAGATCACAAATCATGAATCAAGACATTGAGGTAAAACTATTGGAAGTCAAGAACAACGGTATAAAAGATCAGGGGAAAAAAGGTAACATAACAGAATGCCCACACTTCCATTAGTACCAGCTTAAGAAAAAAATTCCTAAGAGACAGGCACTTTGTACTACAGAACTTTAAGCTGAATTCAACCCACAGAAAAGTTATTGTCGTTTTTCAACTGACACTTAAATGATGGTTATAAAAGGAATAATCTTAGATTTTTAATCATAACTATAACTGCCGCAATATCCTAAAAGCCATAATATCCAATCCAAAAGCATACAAGAAAGTCTGATTTCAACTTCAAAATTAAAAGAAGCCACCCCTTCCAATTAATATTTTACGGAAAATGGAAAGATCTCAATCGTTCAAAAGCACTTCCATGCATTAAACACACAAAGGTAAAGCAATGTTCGGAAATGCACTGGGGAAGGTATCACAATTTCATTAATCATAAGAATCAACAATCATTGAATAGAAATGTAAGCATCACAAGAAAAATTTTCACCAACATTACAACAAAAAGGAACATGTTTTAATTTAATGAAAAAAGGCACCAACACACTTCCAACATGACATGTTTGATGAGAAGTATTCGTATAAGGCCATACATGAATCAAGCTAGATGTATTGATAACCATTTACCAAATCTGGTTTGTTCTCTTAAACTGATTCTTTTGGTTGAGGGTGAAAGAAACCTGTTGGTTTTTTTCCTAAAAAAAAAGAAAAAGAAAAGAATAGGAGAGAAAAGAAGCCATTTTCTCATGACAGTAAAGTAATTATGATAGATAAACTGGGGGAGATAAAAGAAGGGGCCAAAATCCTTCATATTCTAGGATCCACACAGAATAACACCTCAAAGGAAATCCATGAATCCCAACCCCAAATAGAAAATTAAGAAAAATGAACTTAAAAAGATGATAAAAAAGGAACTATTAGATCAGCACCAAAACCAAACCTGCCAAATTCAGAATTCCTTGGGAAAGATCAATAGATCTAATCTAAGGACATCCTGAAAAAAGAAGCTTCTGGGCGGAGGGGACCAAAATTCTGAAGAAAGGAAAAATCTTTAAGGTGAATAATTCTTGAAAAGTTATTCTTAAGGAACTTAAAGAGCAAAACTTCAACACTTTCTTCTACTTTGTCAAGATTTTCTCCCCAATCCAACCAAGTACCAAACAAAAGATAGGAACTTTATTCAAACTGTGTACATAGAAAGAAGAAAGAAATGAATGACATCACCTTAAAACAACCAAATTTTCTTTCACCACAATTCTCCCATGAAATACCATTCTTGAAAAAACTTTAGTAATAAATTCAACAGTTTCTCCCCAACACAACAAGGCTTTGAATTCAAAAATTGAAACTACAAGAAAATTTTGCAATCAAAGAAGAAAGAAATGGCTCATTATCACCATCACATCATCACCTTAAACCAACCCAAATTCCATCAAAATTCGTCATAATTCCCTGCAAAAACCATGAAATCCCCACAAAAATACTGTATTTATCTATTTTTTCCATTTTCTCGACCAACCAAATAGGGTGTTCAACTATAGAACAAACAAAGATAGAAACTTTATGCTAACTACATGAAAGAAATATGTCACATCACCTTAAAGCAACCAAATTTTCATTAAAACCAAAATGCAAAAATAAATAAATAAATAAAAATAAAGACAATGGCAGGATAATTCAACAGAAAAAAAAATCAAGAATTTCAATGATCACCCAAAGCAAAACCAAAATTTTCATCAAAATCCATCATAATTCCCTTCAAAACCCATGAAATCCCCACAAAATTCTGAATTTATCTTCTTATTCATCCAGTTTTCTCCGCCAACCAAACAGGGTGTTCAACTATTTAACATAAGATTGAAATTTATACAAACTACAAGAAAAAAATGTCACATCACCTTAAAGCAACCGAATTTTCATCAAAAACCACCAAAATGCAGCAAAAGAAGAGAAGGATAATTCAACAGGAAAAAAAAATCACGAATTTCAAGGAACACCCAAAGCAACCAAATAATTCTCTTCAAAAAACATGAAAATTGACACTTTATACTAACTGCAAGAAAAAAATTATGTAACATCACCTTTAAACAACAAAATTTTCATCAAAACTCTCCCAAAAAAAAAATGATAAAAAAGAAATTTCAAGAATCACTCAAATGAAAATTTCAAAAAATCCACCAACCAAACAGGGTGTTCAAATATTGAACAAAAGATTGAAACTTTATGCTAACTACAAACAAAAAAATGTCACATCACTTTAAAGCAACAGAAAACAACAAAATTTTCATCAAAATTCACCAAAAAAACGATACGAATAAAAATTCAAGAATTTCAAAAATCACAGAAAGAACCAAAATTTTCATCAAAATTCACACAAAATAAAATGATTAAAAAAAGTGAAAATTCAAGAATGTCAAGAATCACCCAAATTGTGTACGCGTACTTAGTAACCAAAATTATTTTTTCTTCCATTCCATAACCTCAAAAACCCTGTGAAAAACCACCCACAAACATTACCTTAAACCCCAGAGTTCTTTATACACTTGACAAAGGTAACCGGTACTATCGGTAAATATCGGTGAGTTTACTGGTAATATCAGGTCACTGGTGAAAAACTATCAAAAGACCGGTTCAATGCCAAATGGTGGGCCCATATGTATCCTGATGGTGCCACGTGGAAGCTCAAACGGATCGGTTGGTTTTGGTTGGTTTATATCCTATCAAGTAAAATTGTTGGGTCAGGGAATTTTCAAGTACAAGTTTTTTTGTGTCTTCGAAATTATCCCTTCATGCACAATCCGACAAAATTGGAAGAGGAAAAAAAATGGTCTTAATTTTTTCTCGATTTACTTTGAGATAATTACGATCTACTGTCTTTAAATCATCTTTATCTATAATATATATTTATATTTATAAATTTATAATTTATATAATATTAAAAATATTACACGTGTACTTTTTCTTAATAAGTTCAATTTTATAACATTTTTTGGCGAGATATTTGTGTTTAACTAATAAATTTAAAAATCACTTTCGAGAAACTATTAGTATTTGATTAAATTTTTAAAGTGTTTTTAAATATATTTTTCTCAAAAATACTTTTAGAACAAAATTACATTCTTTAGATTTTGAAATTAGTAGAAGTTAAACTTCATTTTGTTTGTTAGATTTATTTGAATCAAATCACTCCTCCTTGGACCTAAGGTATTTTCAAACATACACTTAATTTAATGCATTATTTAACCACAGTATCTTTCATGTTAGTTAATCTACAATTTTATAATTAATTAATTTTTTATTTAAATCTTTTTTATTATGTAAATTAGTTTTTTTATGCGTGATTTAACATAGATTGCAATTTTATGTAAATGATGAATGAATATGATTAAATGAGTAGCAACTTAACATATTAAACTCAAACTAATAGGAAATTTTTTTTAATCTATGAAAAGAAAAAGTCAAAAATTAGTCTCATAATCCTTTGCATGAGGTATTAACATACGTTATAATTTAATACATGTCCACACCCATAAAAAATTTAAATCGTTCTATTAATCAAGCACAAATAAATATAGATATTTTTGTCCATAAGAAAACAAATTAAAATCACAAAATTGAAGATCCATTCACAAAAATTACAGCTCTAATTCATAAAGTTTTATAATAAGAAATATACTCAAAAACCTAGAAAATTGATGAACTTGAAGTTGAAATAACATGGCGTCAGGGGCGGACCTACCTTGTATTTTGGGGTGGGCCGGCACCCACTAAACACGACGCGGAATAGGTATAATTACATAAAAAAAATATATGAAAATAGATATAAAACATAAAAAAGCACACACTAGAACAAAAGTTGGTTGGGTGCATTGACATTTAAGTTGATTTTAAGGTCATTCGTTGGAAGGAGTTCCCGAGTTCGAACCTCGTTGAGGTTATTTTTCTTTTACTTTTTTCAATTTTTAAATTTTTTAAGCACCCGCTATTCTTAAATTCCGGGTCCGCCACTGCATGACGCTATGCGCGACTTACATTACAAACATTCACAAAATAAGATTACAAAGAAAATTATAATAAAAACATCAAAAGATTTAATATGATTTAGTCAAGTAACCTACTTATTGAAAAACTAATATTACAAACATAAAACCTAGAGAGAATAATCTCTCCAAAACAAAACTCTTTATTTGTGGATGCTATTGTATTATTTGAAGCAACAAAGAATTCTCAATTTATAGAAGTCCAAATTTCTTTCCTCCAAGAAAGGATTAATCAAATATGGAAGAAATATTTTTAAAAAAAAATCCATACAAAAACTTTAATTATGGTAGAAAATATGAGCAAATCATAATAAAAAGGAAAAACTCTTAAATTTGGGGAAAAAAAACATGACTATTGATATTTATTATAAGTCAAAGTTTTGTTTAAAACCATCTTTGATTAGAAAGTCCATAAACTTCAAAAACAAATATTTTAATGTACTATTAATTAATATGCCTTTGAAAAGAACTCAAGTTGAATAATATTTTAAATTTACCATATATTTTACTTTTTCAATATTTTTAGGACTCTTTAAATTTTTAATAATTTACTAATAATTGGAAGAAATAGGTGAAAAGACAATTTTCTCTATTATGAAATTTTTTAATGAAGAGCAAAAAGTTCAAATCACTTTTTCAAGGATCTTCACACTTTTAATATACTATAGATATAGATTATAGATAATCTATATCTATATCTATAAATCTATAATTTATCTATGTTATATTAAAAGTGTGAAGGACCTTAGAAATATTGTTTGAACTTTTTGCCCTTCATTAAATATCTCCGCTTTAGACAAAATCGTCTTTTCACTATTTTTTTAATATTTAAAAATTAAAAATTAATTAAATATTTATAGTAAAATTTTTCCTTATTAGAAGTGATTAGAATTAACGATACGAATACCTCCTTTCCTTATTTAAATTATATACCTAAAATTTAGAAAATAAAAGTCAATTAAATTTTCACCTCAAATAAATCATTTAAAAGAAAGTAATGAATTGATAATATACATTGTCATATATTTTTTTCTTTTGGAGTGTTCCTATTCAATTAAATTTTTAACCTTAAGTAAATCTTTAAAAAATTTAATTAATTAATAATACAATTTTGTTTACAATTAATTTTGTCGGAAACTTCTTTAATCTATAATTTTTTAATTTAGATAAGAAATCATAATATTTAACATAAATTTACCTTATAGAAAACAAATTCTATAATTCTATATAAATAATAATTAGACCAAAATTTACAAAAAAAATGCATACACTCTACTTCAACTTTTCCCTCTTACTTTCATATTGATAATGAATTCTCTCCTATAATTTCTCCTGTTTCTCTTTCAGTTGGAAATTTTCAATCAAAAAATTAAAAGAAATAAGCATGTCGCCGTCGAATGAAGTGGTAAAAAAAAATCAAAGGTTTATCTCCCTTTTTCTTTCTTTTTTAATTTAAGTGTCTTAGTTTTGATTATGTTGTTGACGATATTTTGAAATATTATTCATTAGAATTATAGTTGAATCTTTAATTAAACTTATTAATAGTTGAGTTTGAAATATTACGTTATCATAAAGTGTTGAATCTTAATATCGATAACTTTTATTTGAATCATTAGTATTATAGTTGAATCTTTAATTAAAATTATTATTAGTTGAGTTTGAAATATTACGTTACCATAAAGTGTTGAATCTTATTATCCATAACTTTTATTTGAATGATGAATATATCAATTTTTTCACTCACATAGATAACAACTTTTATCTATGTGGATGGAAAAGTTGTTGTGTGCCATATAAATGACACAAATTTTGAATTTTTCTCTTATCGATGTGCATCCATCCAAATCGCTAAGAGATTTAACTAGGAGTTTTCCTCTAAACCTGAGAGAAGATAAGGTTCTACGTACAATTAAATTAAAAGTGTAAAGGGGCCTTAGAAATATTATTTGAACTTTTTGTCGTTCATTAAAAGTCTTTGCTGTAGACAAAATTGTTTTTTCCCTATTTTTCTAATATTTGAGAGTTAAAAATTAATTAAATATTTTATAATAAAATCTTTCCTTATTAGAACTCATCAAAATTAATGACAACTAATGTCTTTTTCATTAGTTTAAGAATTATAAATCAACTAAAATTGATATCAAGAAGATTTAAGAAATTTAGAAATAAATATGAAAGTGTTAGAATAAGAAAAATATAAGAAATATCAAATTTTTAAAAGTTTTTAAGTAATCAAAGATTTTCTAAGAATTTAACGTTAAAAATAAGAAAAGATTTTAAATATAGAAAAAATAAAAGAAATAATCATACTACAAATATGGTTCAACGCGATGCGTCTCTCTTAACCTCTAGCAATAAGGAAAAAGGTATTACATGACAACTACAGAAGTGACGATCTATTAACCACTTGAAACTTCTAGTGGTAAAATATATATGTGCTTACAATAAAATATATGTTATGTTTATATAATTTTATTAAAGTGTGAAGGATCTTTGAGAAGTGATTTAAACTTTTTACACTTCATAAAAAATCTTCAGCATAGACAAAATCGTCTAATTTTAAACAATCAATTGCTACACGTGCGAGGAATGTGCAGTTAAACTAGTACAATATTAAAAGTGTGAAGACCCTTAAAAAGTGATTTGAATTTTTTGTCCTTCATTAAAATACTCTATAGACAAAATCATCTTTTTAACTTATTTCCTCAAATTATTATACAATTATATTTATAATATTGACTATAATTTTTAAAAATTAATGAGTTGAGAACTAATATTGGTAGGTTTTCTTTTTCTCTTTTATAGTAAGAGTCCTAAAATATATTTTGAGAAATAATTTAGGATGATATAATTTGTTAATTGTTGATTGATACGTATAGCAAATATAGATTAGAAGTAATACTCTATCACAAACAGGTTTCTCTTTTTGCTTATTATGAATTAAGGTAGATTTTTTATATTTTTATTTTATTTTTTAAATTATAAAATAACAAATTATTTTTCTTGAATGGTATATTTTTAACATGATGTTCGGATAGTGCTGATAATTGCAAAGGTAGTTTATTTATGATTTGAGATAAATTTTTTACTACATTTTTAAATTTGAGGTAAGTTTTCTAAAATTTTGATTTGTTCTTCGAGTTTGATAATAAAATATTGTGTATTCTTGAAAGCAATTGTTAATTGAATTGTAGTAATTTTTTAAAGTTTTAATATGTTTGTGAAGTTTATATAATAAATTATTATGGTGTATTTTTGAAGACAATTGATAATTGAGATGTTTTCTTTGTGATTTTCATTTATTAATTCATATATTTCGGCTTTGCCGGGTGCATATTGACACCAGAATAAGGTAGATGAGAAATAGTTAAGCAAAAATAATTCTTTGTTCTTCGTAATGAATTTGTGCTAACCCAATATTGTAGTCAAATAACAATTATTAACACAGGTTGTAAATCAAGACCTTTCAAAAATAGCACCTTCCAAGTTTGTTATGGATTATGTACTTTTGATTGGTTTTGCTATGAATCATAATTCTTCTTCATAACATAGCATACATATTTTCTTTATTAGTAATATATTTAGTGTTGTAATTAGAAAATTTGTTACACGTCCAATAGACAACATAGCATACATATTTTCTTTATTAGTAATATATTTAGTGTTGTAATTAGAAAATTTGTTACACGTCCAATAGACAAGTGAAAACTATCCAACTTCAATAAGAGATATCAATGGAGATATGTTGCTACCACAGAAGAGCACATATTTCATTTCACAGTGGTTATTTATAATATGGTATTATATCCTTACACAAAAATATAATAAAAAAGAATGATTTTTACTGTTTTATGCATTTTTTTTACTTTTTTATTTTTTCTCTTTGGTAATTTAAAATTTTCCTTGTTTAGAGCACCAAATGAAATATGACTCTCAAAATTCAAATCGCGATATATAAATTAAGACAAAGAAAATAGTATATATCATTTGAGTTCAAGCTAATTCAGTGTGCATTAGTGTCTCTCTCTCACTCACTCACACACACGCACATATATACGTGTGTGTTTTATTTTTTGATTTATTACTTTATTGTTTACATGATGGTGATATTTTTGCTTATTGTGTTGAAATAGATCTTTTGTACACGGACTATCAAACCGACCACAACCTTAATATTACTGGAGCTGTAAGATTTCTCCTTCATTGGATGCCTATATGACCTCAATTTGTTTGAGATTGTGACGTAGTTGTTATCATTGTTGTTTTACCAAAATATGAATTGATATAAAAATTTATTTTTCATTCTTCCTGTTTACTTTGACTAAATGAACAACTATATTCATGGATATTTGAATTATTTCAATCATGACATGATCCTTGATCGAAAAATCTATAGATTGAAAATTAAATTAGAAGGTAAATAGATATAACTAGCTGCTACTTCTTGATTGAAAATGTGATTCAAAATCTAATCACACGCATTTGAGCAGCAATAACATTTTGAATTCATTTACTTGCCAAACTTACTAAGTACATCTTTAAAAGGAAGTTTATCTTTCCATAACCTCCAAGTGAAAAAGACATTTTAAAGGGGATATAAGAGTGTCATACCTTGTTAATTAGAGGATTAGTAGCTTTCCACAATCGGTAGAACTAACTTTGCGCTTTGTGAAACGATGATGAATAAATTTTGTTCCTATACACCTTTATCGATGTAAAAGAGATACTAATTTTTTCATATGAAATAATTTTTTGGTGTAAACTTAAGTATTTGTTCAATGTACTTTTGTATATGTTCCATTCATTTAATTTTACTTGTCGTGTTTTATACTTCACGAAAGTCAACATGACTAATCTTCAAATGTCTATGCCATTAGATAAAAAAAAAAAAAGTAAAAAAGTAATATTAAAAAGTTGATCTAACATTGTCTTTGGATATAAACATAAATGTAGAGTGAGCCTAACATTGAACAATTAATTTCATGATCATTGGATAAAAATAATGAAAAAAGTAGAATAATATATTAAAAAATTAATTTAACATTGCCATCAGATATTAAAAAACATATAATGAATTTAGAATTCAACAATTAATAGTATCAGGCTACAATCCAACAATTAAAAAATGTATGCAATTTAACAATCAATATAATATTATTATTGATATTTAGGATTATTAACATCAAATCAATAATTATGCTTTTCACTATTTTCTTTTTGAAAAGTTAAAATAATTCAATATAAGGAGTAAACACTTCTATTAAAAAAAGTCAATATTA
>NC_061116.1:27382504-27387748 GCF_002878395.1 Capsicum annuum | reverse complement strand
AAACATCGAGATAATGCAACAGATGACCAACCTATTGCAATAGATAAGCTATATGTCAGAACAGGTAGGATAACTGTTACAACTGATGGAGAATCTGTTGCATTATAAAAATTCAACTTTCGTTGGACATAAAAAATTGTCACTACGTGTAAAAAGGTTAAAGTGAATTGAATTAAAATAAAAAAGGCGCAACCCATTGATGGTGTTCAGTTCAAACACCTCAAATAGGATAGGCATCAAGTAGATAGTTTTCATTTTAAACGCGTAAAATAAAATAAGCATCAAATGTGTCAGTGTCAATCTGACATATTTCGCTGACTTGCCGTCACTTGGCCCCCAACGGTCATTTTTTTCCTCCATTGTCTTATATATTCATCTTCCTCCTAAAATTTAACTCTAAATTCCCAAATCTTCTTCTTTATCGTCATCTTCTTTTATCTATTCAAATTATTTCTTTCCTTTTTTTCCAACTGAGCTTGATAATGTCGAGCGCATCTTCCACTATTTTTGTGATAAAGATTTTCGATATTGTAAGTACGGTCATGAAGCTCTATTAAAGACTTTTTAGACTCAACAAAATCCGGATCGTAGGTTTTTTACTTGTAAGATTTCAAAGGTAATATTTTTTTATTTAATTAATTAATTAATTATTGACTTGTAATTGTGCTCTGTTTTTATAGAAATTGAGTGGATGCGATTACTTTGATTGGTATGAAGAACGACACCCTTCACAAGCAAATCGTGTAATCTAGAGTTTGTTGAACAAAGTCAAGGCTTCTGAAGAGAAGCAAAATCGAGCAAGAAGATACTACATTATTACCGTTATTGCTACTGGTTTGGTGTTGTTGGGTACATGGATATTCAAGCCCAATTGCTAAATTTTTCATGGTGGTGTGTATATTTGCTACTGGTTTGGTGTTGTCGAGCACATGGATATTCAAGTGTAACTTTTCAAAAACATCAAAAAAGATTTAGGCATATGTTGTAAAATTTAGGTTATCTGTTAGAAATTATCAAACAGGTCTTCCCACTGTTGTAACAGATTAGACTTAGATTATTAGATTATTCATAGAAATAACATCACCGTAATGCAACAGATGATCAACCTATTGCAACAGATAAACTATCTTCCAGAAAGGATTAAAGATATTTTACAACAGATTTACAATCTAATCTATTGCATTATAAAAATCTCAACTTTCATCAGAAAAAAATTATTGTCACTACATCTACATGTAATAAAGTGAAGGGTGACTTGAAATTAAAATTTTTTATATCACAGGCTCTTCTATATTTGCAGGCTTCAAGTATCCAGTTAGTACCCCATAAACTCATACCTCTTGCAGGTTTGCCACAATGTTGTGGCACAGAAAAGTCGTTAGCTCGGCTATTTCTGTGCCGGTCAGCAAACATTTGATGTGTGTAAGAGCGTGCGAGACACTCGCTTTAGCGGCATCATCTTTTGGAAGGAGCATTCCCCTATTTCGACCTTCAAAATCTCATGATTTCTTCATCAACACTTTCTTTGGCAAATGATTTATCTGTTTACTCTCCCTCAACAAGATGGGCAACAACACCATCAGTGGCTCCACGAGGAGAAAAAGATCGAAATCGTTGATGAGAGTTACGTTGGAGTCATAAACATTGATCTTTCCCTCCTCGAGTAGTATCACAACATGCCGATAATGCATATCATTCACGCTAATGACTGCAAAAATCCTTTTTGCCTCGGTCCAGCTCTTGCCGTGTGGATTTGGCCTGTCCCCTTTAACATATCTTAAGATTTCTTCTTCATCCAATACCAATGTAGGAACTAGGAAATCAAGTCCCACGCCAAGGGCTGACGCCTCTCCATTGATTTGATTGTACCTATCCTTGAGCTTCTTGCAGAAGTCGAGGTCCATTATCCTATCGACAACGTCATAAGCTTCCCGGTATGTTAATTTCCTTTCCCTCGCGAGACAGAGAATTATAAAGATGCAGTGGATGGTCCATATGTTGCATAGGGTTCTCTGAATCAACAATCCAACGCAACTTATGCAACAGATGGATAATAAATTGCAACAGAACCACTACTAGTTGCACCAGTATACCCAGCTGTTGCAACAGATGTGAAATCTATTGTGTAGCTTCTTCTTCATGGGGTGGATTAGAAGGGCTAGGTTATAAAAAGTAAACTTGCCTTGTCCTCGTACGGCATACGCATATCAGTCATAGTCTGGAAGTCTTGGGGGAAAAAGGGAGGCCTAGGGTAATCTGGTACGCCTGGCTTGGTATTCTTGGCCTGTCACAGATCCTTCTTCTCTTTGGTGCCAAGTTCCATGTATATGTCCACCTTCTTGACTGTCCTTTGAACTTCAACAACTTTTAGAGAGAGAGGAATTGCAATTTCTTTTGATTTCTGAGCAGAGAGTACGTCTCTAATTACTCTTTTCTTTCTCCTAACCAATGTTGTAGGAGTGTGTGGCTCCCTCACCTTCTTGGATGGTATAACACACCTCTTGGATTTGAATTCCTCGATAGCTTTAGAGATAGCCTCTACTTTTTCAAAGAGTTTATCCTATCTGTCCTTGCACTGATCGTATTTGCAACGAGAATATGAGGGTGGAGAGGGGTGAGAGAGATCTGTGTAAGGGCGAAAAGGGGTGTTTTCAAACATATTTATTCTTTCTTGAGCATCAACATGCTCATCATCATGAGTGGTAGCAGCATCAGCATGCCTACAACCAACACCAACTCCACCAAAAGAATCACCCAGATCTGCCTTAGTAAAAGGTTGGTCATGAAGAGCCTTAACATTAGGTTGACCTTGCCTAACTGCTCTTCTTATGGCTGTTGCTCCAGCCAATTCCTTCTTTATTAACTCCACCGTTGGGTCTGCTATAGTATCAACATGACCTAGAGTAATATAAGAAGTCATCACCAACTCCTCCTCAGTAGGCACAATCCATGGATGCACAACCTATAAAAAAGAAAAAAAAACAGATGCATTTAAATCATATAATATAATAATTTTCACAATTGAGCTATGTGTTAAAAAAAAGACCCATCCGTTGCATAGTTTGCAGTATATGGTTAAAATCCATTTGAACCTGGTTCAGAGAAACAGAGCAACACATGAATAATCTGATGTAAAATATCAATCATCTGTTGCAACAGTTGCACAAGACAGGTAATCTGTTAAGGAATAGATGATCTGTACGTCGTAACAGATGAATAATATGTTATCAGATTAAATATTTGTTGCATAGTTTTCAGTAGATGGGTAATTTTTAGGAGTCAGGTTTAGAGAACCAAAGCAACATATGGGTAATCTGATGCAAGATATACCCTGTCGTAACAGATGTCCCATCTGGTACATCAGATATAACATCTGTTGCACCAGATATAATATCTGTTCAATATCTTTCTTATCTATGAGTAGAATTATTTTACTTGAAGAAGATGTACTGCATCATCCGGAGGGTTAAAGAGATCAGCCTCCTTAATATTGGTGTTGCTCTTTGCAACCAACCACCTAAACATCCTTAGATGAGAAACCTCATCCGGGTAATCCATTAACTGCTTTCAGAGGGGAGGAATGACTTCAAATACCCAGGCCTAAAAAATGTAAAGAGGAAGAAAGCAAAAAAAATTATAATAACTATATTCAATATAAATTAATGGATGAGTAAAATTAGTGATTAATTTTACCATGAAAGCCCAAGGAAAGCCGTATAATGTGGTCGTCCCTGAGGATAGCTTTGTCAGTAAATATTGGACAGTCAAGTAGAAATTGTCATATCCCTAGGGATAATTGTTGAATTTATCAAAATCCTCACCACGCACCAACAAATCATCTTCTATGGCCTTGTTGACGTCTCTTGCCAATATAACCGAATGGGCAAACCAAACTAAGCACAATTTTTCCTTGTACTGCTCTGGTATGGTTTTATCCTCGAGATCTGTCAACAAATCTGATTCTTTGTAGCCACGTCGAGTAATGTCAAATAACCTATCTATTTTTTCCTTGCATTTTCTTGCCTTGAATCTTTTGCGGGGTGGTGGTCCTTCTGGACGATGGCATCTCAAGCTCGTCACTATGGAAACTCTTGCAAGCCAAAACAAATAGGCATGCCACAGTAGTTGATTCAGATTTCATCCATCTTCTTTTTGCCCCCCTCCTCCGAATCTTTATCATCCCCCGCATACTTGATCCTGTGCTTGAGAAGACCATATGCCATCGTTATAGGGAAATGGATACGGTAGAGGGGTCCTCAGAAAGCTCGAGAAAGCATCCAAAGTAGCTCTTCTTAAAAAGTCCGCCTATGTTTTTGTTCTTCATAATTTTCATAAAATGTTCAAAATTTTCCCCATCTGACATTAAGTACAATTTGATTAGTTAGTTATTTTCCTTTCGGGTCATTTAACGGCATCTCAACTTAAAACCTGTCAATACTAAAAGTTTTGACAGGATCATGTTGGGATGTCGATATTAACTCATGCCCCATGATGATCCATTATCATCATATTGATGATCATCCTCTTTCTCTTTCTGACTCTCTAATTCCTCCTCTTTCTTACTTTCATTTTCTTCATCACCATCTACGGACCCTTGTCCACCTCCCTCAACGTTGTTTTCACATCTCTCCTTAGCTTTTCTTTTCCCTGACTGAGATTGTTCAGGAAGCTCCTCCGAATCTCTCTGTACCGTAGCCTTTTTTTGAGTGGTCAGACGTTAATCCACTTTTACTTTCTTTTCTTTGGGGAGACATGTTTTACCTATAGATAAAGAAAAATAAAAATTAAATTACAGTTGATATATGCATAGATTTTAAAAAATACATTACAAACACCACGAATACCGACACACCAACAGCCACAACCACAAACACCACCAACCAATGCCAACAAACAAACAAACACCATGAATGCCGATACCACCACAAACACCACCAACCAATGCCACCACTGGTGCCACGACAATGACCACAAACACCACCACCACCACCACCAACAACAACACTACAAACACCATCCAACTATACCACGATAGTCAATGGAACACTGCGATGAAAACTAGCAATTTCTCGAGTTCTTCCTATGATTTTACCATCAAAACTTAAAATTGTAGATCAATTCTCGAAAATAATAGAAATAAAAGTTTTATTTTTCATCATTAACTTAAAAGCCCTTATTTTTTAGAAAAAAAATAAATATAGAGCTCTTCTCGAACTCTGTTGCCTATGAAGAAAAAGAAAACGA
>NC_061116.1:27246559-27379504 GCF_002878395.1 Capsicum annuum | reverse complement strand
TACTTAATAGCATAGATAGAAAGGTGTAAAAAAGGTGAATTAGTGTAGAAGGATATAGGAACGAGCGTGTCACTGTTAATAGGTAGGAGGACTTTGTTATCTATGTTAGTAGCTATAATAATAGTATTATTTCAGAATATTATATCGTTTGTTGTATTACTTGATGAATCTTCTTTATGATATTATTAAGTGTAGTAGTTTTTATTATATCTTGTCCTTTTACTATTCTCTTTCTAGATTATTTTATCTGGAATGATGCCTATTAAAGATAGTCTCTCTATCTTGTCTTTGAAGTAATGGTATGAATAACGTATACTAATCCTTCTCAAACCGCACTTGATAAAAATATAGTATGTTTGTTGTTGCTGCACATAACTACTTAACTGTGAATTCAGTATAATAAGTGCAAATTTAATGGCTAAGTTCAAAACTCATTTTAAAGGGCAATCGAGTCATTTGAGCAAATAATTATTTCTATGAATTAATTCCGTACAGGCTACGATAATACAGACTTGAATGATTACAAATAAGTGGTGACTGTTTTGCATCACATGCCACATGGGATTTTAGCGTAATCCGATGCGGCATCATTTTATTCCTTTATTGGGTACCTTTTTACTCCACCATTATCTGCCTACTTTCTTATAAGAAACAAGTACTCTCTTCATACTTTATTCATCCAGTGAGAAAAGATATAAGATATAAAGACATTATTAAAATTCTTTCAAATTTTTTTAAAAAATACTTAAAATTTGTGGAAGTCTTATTACTTCCCGAAATTCGTTTCAGCCGCAATGTCACTCTGATATATTTTCAGAACAAGTACAAAGTCACGAACGAGAAGGTGCGTAAATGAATTAAAATTCACTCCAAGCCAATATAAAATTGTCATGTGGCATTAACAATTTGTCTACTCCAAACAACTCTTCTTCTGCAACAATTCATACTCCAAACAACTCTTCTTATGCAACAATTCATCTTCTCCAAACAACGAAAAAAAAAGGAATTCACAATTTTTTTCCCATCAATGTAAAAAAATGATGTTTCTCCTCCATTCATTCACTTTAATCAAATCCCCATTCATGAAAAAAAAATTCTTACTCTTCGATTTCATATTTCATCTCCCATCAACTATCAAAATTTTATTCTCTTTTTCTGATTTTATAATAATGTTTGTCGAAGACGACATTAATTGATCTGAAAATATTAGATCTCTTATCCACCTCAACTTCAGCACAATAAATGCCTGTTGCACCACTATCATTGCCTCCAAAGACGGTGGCATCAACAGACCAGAAGAACAAGATAATTAACGCTGATGCAGATTCAAAGTGAGACTTTTTTGAATTGAAATATCATTACACCGATGAAAAAATCAAAAAGGAGAAGAATATTGGAGAGACCTGACCATCAACAACGATGATGGAAGAGAGTCTTAAAAGTGAATTCGCTATGGTTGCCAAAGGATGTGCCAACTATTTATAATTTTTAATCAATTATATTAAAATTGCAAATTTCAATTTCTTTACCAGCGGAATTTGTCGGAGAAAGAAAAAGGAAAGAAGGGGAGTTTGCCAGAAAAGAATAGACAAGGCAAAGTGAAATTGATTAAAATTTTAATGGGTTAAAGTTTTATTCGACCCTATATTAAAAAGAGAAAAAAATAATATTATATTATTTAATTAGAGAATGAGATGCACCCACCCAGACTGAGAATACCACTGACGTCAATAGTGTGTATTTATTATGATTAGGACTAGTTTTATAAGGTAACGGGACCTCCACAAACTTTAGGTGTCTTTTTAAAAATTTGAAATAACTTTAATAGTTTATTTATGTCTTTTCTTTTGATCCATCATATCAAACATAAATGTTAAATAATATTTATATAATATAAAATATAAACAGATTATTTATTATTTTATGTTTATATTACCATTGAAAAATCAACAAATGATTTAATTGTGTATTAATTTAATAGCTCAGATAAAATAAACAAAAAAATCAGGCATGACTCAAGGATACAATTATTTTTAATAGTAAATTTTATGATTTCAATTTCACTTGCAATAATAATGAAGGTTGTGAAATATATCTAAAAATATTATCAAAAGAAAGAAATAATAAATTAAAAAAAGCTATCTAATTTTTACCAGAAATATTTTAGAACTTTGAATTAAACAACTCAAACTTTATATTAATAAATAAAGTTTTAACACTATCCAAGTTAATGTATTGCAAATGTCTAACATTTTATTCACTAGAATAATCCTTATTTTAATAATAATCATATTAATATGTGAAGTTAAAGGTTTTGTGTTTTTAAAAATACTATACCAAAGAAACCTAATATGTAAGAAAAAAGAAAGAGAATTTTAAATTATTATAGTATTATTTTTGTATATATGTGTATATATTTAAGGATTCTTATTAAAATTTTGCTTTAGACCACTAATTTTATTGAGACGCTGCACAAAATGATAAATTAATCTATTGAGTTTTCGAAATTGTACTAACAATGTTGGACACATAGAGTATTCATTATCTACTATTTTTAAAAATATTAAATTAATTATATTCAAAGAATGATATCATAAAATTAGTCTATTATTTATCGTTGCTTAAGATGCATATTAGATGAATAATGTACAAGAAAATAGAGGGTACTATTATAGTGTACATTTGATAAGTTCAATAAGTTTGATAAGTTTGAGTGACTAGTAGAGAACGATAGACGAATAACGACCTTAAACTCGGGAAATGTGTTCTTAACCTTACAAGACAAAATGTTACTATAACAAAGTGACGGTTACAACGTCAATTTACATGTCAGTTCATTTTCGTAAATGTGGTTAAATAAGACAATTGCTAAAATTCTTACAACAGACAAAGGGGTTAAAAGATTGCCAAAAAGAAAAAACAAAAAAAAGATAAATATGGTTAAAAGGACAGAAAACATGTTATTTTATTTGTTTCTGTCACTTTTACTCACTACATCCATTATTATTTATGGCCAAATATATCGACAGGCACCTCAACTTCGCACGACCTTTCATTTTGACACCTCAAGTAAGCGGTGTTCATTTTAAACATCTTAACTAGATATAACTGTACACTTTGACACCTTTTGCTCTGATCATAGAAAAATCCTAGGCGTGTGTATTTCAATCCCTACCACATAAATTTTATATGCCAATTAAAATCTATTACGTAGAAATAAACTTTTCACGTCAACACTCAGCACTAAAAGGGGGAGGGGGGTTTCAAAATATCATTTTTCACCTTTTTTTCAGATTAAAACCCGACTGAATTCCGATCGTAAGTATCTTATCTTTTCCACTTTTGCTTCTATTTTTCTTATTCTTAGTGGTTTGTAACTAATAAAGATGTATTTTGTAGGTACAATGCTTGCAATGAAGTATTGATTCATATACATTGACGAAATTGAAGACTTTTAGTTTAAAGTTGACGAAATTAAAGAAATTGGAGGTCAAACTAAACTTGTTCTTTAAGTTTATGTATTTTCCTTACTGTTTGGACTTTTTACACCTAAAAATAATAGTGTTTGTATTGAATTTTAGTGTTGAGGGGTTTTTAAGAATTTCAGTGATAAAGAATTTTTTATCAATTTTTCAAAAATTTCACTGATTTAGGATTTTCTTTTAGATATTTCACTGAAGACAGGGATATTTTGATACTTTTAAGTTAGAGGGTATTTTGGATTTTTATTTTGAGAATCTTTAGGAGACTATTAAGGAAATATAGTGAACAATAATATTTTGACCTATTTTCATCATGGGAGGAGGGGAGGGGGAAACTATTGTACCCGACCCTAAACTTAGTTATAAAGGTGAAGTAGATATCTTTGTTGTTGCTATTGATAAAGAACCACTATAGTCTTGTTGAGTTTCTTTTCTATACCAAAGATCCTGGTTATTTAAATATTAAGGAATTTTTTACTGTCAACATATAGATGGTGGTGAGTTAGTTCAAATTATTTTTGATAGTGAGTTATTAGACATTGTGAAGGACTTATAAGATGGTGATGAGCTTGATGTGTTTGTTGTTCATGGCATTGATGAAGAGCTTGAGGTTGTGTCACATTATTTTTTTTAGAAGGTCTAGAGTATAATGATGAAGATGATATAGACAGTGATGGTAATGAGGATATGGGCCTTAATAAAGATCTGAATAGTAATGAATCAGATCTACCTAGTACTGAATCAGGTGGTGAAATTCCTGATAAAGATAGTTTAGACATTAATGCAAAGTTGAGATTCTTTATGGATGAAAGTAGAAGTAAAAAAATTCAAGAAGAAAAATCATAAGAAAGAGAATTAATACCAATAGGTGAAGCTGGTATTGAGAAAGATTTTCAAGACATTGACATAAATAAGAAAGATAAATATGCGGGTAAATTAGAAGGTGGTGAAGAGTACATTAATAATTCAGACTGAAATAGTGTTGATAACACTACTTTGGTGGATGAGGATATTATTGTGGTTATTGATTTACGAAGGAGAAGAAGAAGTAGTAGAATCAGATTTAATGATGATAGTGTTGTTGTTTTTGAACTTGGTATGATTTTTAATGGTCCTAAGAAATTTAGAAAAACTTTAGGAAGGTATGTAGTAGAAAACAGAGTTCAGATTATTTTAAAATCTAATAAAGCTCATAGAATGAGGACTAAGTGCAAATTTAAGTCAAAATGCAATTAATTGTGTTATGATTGACACAATTCGAACTAGGGCCTTGTCATAATGGGCATCTCAAGTCCAACAAGGATTGGGGACCACCCTCTATACCTAACCCAACCTCCAAACACATACCCTGAGTTGGATGAATTCTGAACATATAACAAGATAGAGTTATGTACCACTCAAAACTCTGGGATAGGTCCATGGCCCCGACCAACCCAAACAAGTGAAACCATCCAATACCGTTCCAACAACCATAACATACACTAATCTATGACCATCCATAACATAATAAGATGGAACAATCATAAATCAAATACAGTCAACTGGTATCAACCATAGTACCAATATCAATACCAAGGCCAAGGCTGACACCAATACCGACACCGCCCATTCCAACCCATAGTAGTCCTACAAAGACTTTATCCGAAAGTAGATTAATATCTGGTCGGGACATATCCCCGATCATAGCCAAACAAAATTCTATGAAATAACCAAAGTGTTTAAAGAAATCTATAATATGAAATGGAGCCTTCCGGAGTATGGAAGATCACCACTTTAATCCAACACAAGATGATCCCAAATTTGATCACTGAGCAGGAAGGGTAGAACGGATAGTTCCTGCATCGCATGGGGATAAAGTGCCTGAAGATGAGTTAGTGGATAAAAGCTAGAATAGGCTCAGGATAAGGATAAAATAATGCCAACCTTTAGAACCAAGTAACAACTATATGCATACACATTTATATATATATATATAAGGTAACCAGGTTTAGTATGTTTTTAAAACCATTAACCTGGGTATGTATAGCTTAACCGTCCTAGAACCACCCCCGAGCTATATGAGTCCAGTATTACCCCTTAACGAGCCTCGATACATGTAGCCGCATGAGCCAATAGTACCATAGGAGTATGGAATTCTCGTGTACCCTTCTTTCTCTATGATACATATATATATAGTGTAACTTAGGGGATTCCTATAACACTCTGGGTTTTGAACCTTAGAAATTTTTTGGGAATTTTGGTATCTGGACCCAATACAACTCAAGGGTATAAGCCGTATGTTGGGGTACATATGGTAAGGTCCAGTCGTATACTAACCAGAATTGGTTGGTCGAATGGATTATGGTTACTAGAAAGGATACGACTTAGGGGTATGAGTAGTATTGGTGGTTATGTATTATTTGGTTCCTTAACTTAATCTTAGACTTTGTTACTTGGGTTGGATTGGAGTACGAGTGGTTTATCGTGAGCCATAAGTTAGGGTATGAGTTGTACCATGGACTCGTATAGTGGACAATGTTTGAATCTTTCTTGAGCTTAAATCTGCCAGGGGTACGGATCGTATGCTGTCAATACAACTTGGTTGGATGAGTCGTATGCTGGACAGTGTTAGATCCAAGGGTTTAGGCCATGATACCAGTAGAGGATACCAATCATATTGGAGGGTATGACTCGTGTGGGTCAGTCATACCCCTGTGACAGGATTTTAGTGCAACTTAAGTGGGGGTATTCTGGATATTTCACAACTTATTCTAATAAGATCCCATGAATTCTAACCTACCTGGAAGGTTATTTACCCTATTATTCCATTCATTAATGCTTAGAAATTTTTCTAAAACACTCCAAAATTCTCTCAAGAGCTTTTGGGCAAGGGAAGCTAGGGTTTCAACCATAGGATCAATGTGGGGCTTGTCTTGGTGATTTCTTTCCATCATTATCTTAGTTTAAGGTATTTATCTTCCCTCATTATTAATTTTATCTAAAGGCATGATTTTTATGAATGTTTTCATGATTTCATTGATTGTATGGTTTTAGTTTTCAAATATCATTCAGGGATTTTGATATTAAATAGTTGGTTATGGTTTTCCACGCTTTTAATTATGATTTTATAATAGCATTAAAGGTGGTTTTGGATAAATTGGATTACATGGGAATGGTTTAATGGTAATTGGAATTTGTTTTGGTCATATTATACACCCAGTGTGTTTGACCAAATGCTTATAAAGATATGTTCATTGCATTGACTACTTTTAATGGAACTTTTTCTTCTTTTAAAACTTGGTAAATGACTTATGCATGGTTTAAATGGCTTGAAATGGTAAATGGCTAATGGTAATGCTTGAGGGGCACATGTAATCCCCCAAGTGGTTTAACATGGTAAATGGAAGGGCACTTGAAATTTACCTTAAATCTCTATATGGTTGACTATGGATAATACTTGCAATTAAGGATTGGTATGACAATACCAATAATTAATGGACTTGGTTAATAAATGGATAATTGTTTGGTTATTTGGAAATTGGTTTTAATTAGGAAATAATGGTCAAATGTGTAGCAAAGCCGTGGAAGGTAGAGGTCCCGAAGGGACTAAAACTGAAAACTTATATTTGTTGATATGAGGTTGGTCTTGGTGACCGTGTTCTTAATGTCACACTATATTTGAGGGATGTACTATTCATCCCAAGATTTTCTTCCCTGGTCGTTTGGTTACACGTACTGGGCCCTTTCAGCAGGAGGAGCTAATCCATATACCCGTGGGTAGTTTAGGACTGTAAACCTACACAACCAAGGTAACAGTTTTAAAGGCATGCTAAACCCGATCTACTGGCAACTGTATACCCATGCTATGAAGGAATCAATCGTTCTATTCCTCCCATATAGTGATTGACTTAGGGATCAACATTTAGACTGAAGTGGTGAGCTTCCATCCTTTTGAAAGGCTCCATTTTATGTTATGGATATTTCTAGACACTTTGATTTTATTTTGGATACTGGTTTTGTCTATGGTTGGGGGTATGTCTTAATCAGATTTTATTACTTTTTTGGTTAGAGGCTTTATGGTACTTTTATCGGTTGGAATGAGCGGGATCAGTATAGGTGTCGGCCTTAGCGTTGCTATTGGTATAGAGGCTGGCATCATCAGACATAATTTCTTAATGTTCCATCATATTTCATTTTAAGATTAATTTTATTATGTTTTGGAATATTCTTGGTTATAGCCTGATTTGTAGACATTGTTTTGGTATGGCTAGATTATTAGTATGGGATGATTGGACTTGGTTGGGTCAGTCATGGTTGTGATCTTATCCTAGAGTGTTTATGTAAGTTATTACACTATCTTGTTACATGCTCAAAATTTAGCCAACTCAGGGCAGTCGGCTGGAGGTTGGGTTAGGTAATGGGGGTGGTCTCCGATCCTAGTCGGACTTGGGACGCCCATTATGACAAAGCCCCAAGATAGGTCATGTTATGTTAGTATCATATCCTAGGTTCATGGTCGATTGAGAGTCCACAAAGCTGTGTCGAGTATAGTGGAAAGGCTACAAGACATTTAGAAATGTTTCACTTTCTTGGTATTCAATTTTCAAGCTTAGAGTATCAGTCCTGGAATCTTCTCTAGTCCTTGTTTATTCATTTTTCAGATCACGTCTCATAGATCTAAAACACAAGACAATTCTTCTATCCCATCTGGGAGTAATGGTAAAGGGGTGCATCTTACTTCAGGGGTTCATCTTCGATCTCATGGTCCTATCCCTGGTAGTTCAGTAGTTTCATCGGTTGCTACTAGTCCTCTTCAAGGCGAGGTGACTAATGCAGAATGTTGTTAGTCTATTTATGTTATTACTCAGATGGTTATGGCTCAGTCCGAGCAGGGTGTGGCTGGTGCTTTGTCTGCTGAGGCCACAAGGGTTGGCCAATTTATAAAAATAAGTCCTTCTATTTTTTTGGAGTGAAGGTGGAAGAGGATCCATAAGGCTTTGTAGATGAAATAGAAATAATATTTTGGGTGATGCAGGATACCAATATAGAGTGGGTAAACTTTGTAGCTTATCAGCTCAAAGATTTTACATATCAGTAGTATGAAGAGTGGGACATAGATAGGTGAGATATGGAATAATAAGTCTTGTGGGATACTTTTTCTAAGGCCTTCTTAGATTATTTCTTTCCCCAAGAGTTAATGGAAGCAAAAATAGAAGAGTTTTTGAACCTCAAAGAGGGAAGAATGTCTATCAAGAAATATGCCTTGAAGTTTCATCAATTGTCAAGGTATGCTCTTGATTTAGTGGCTGACATGAGGGAAAGGATGAGAAAGTTCTCTTTTGGTTGAATCGAGATTTGATTTTAGAGAGCAAAGCTGCCTTAATGATTAAAGATATGGATATCTCTAGGTTGAATGTTGCTATGTAGTAGGTAGGGAATGGAAGAGAAAATCGATAGAGTTTGGAGAGAGACAAGATAAGAGGAATATATTTTTTGACCAGAGAGGTATTCAGTATTAGGGTGGTTGATATGGTGGCAAATGGCAGAAAAAGGAGTAGGGGATTTCTGGTTTTGACTCTTTTGCTAGTGTTCCTTACTAGTCGGGAAACAAGCGTTATCATAGTGGTGACAATTTTCAAGCTTAGGGTACCCAATCTCAGGCAAGCAAAGGTCAGTCAGTTTTTTTATGTTCTCCTTGTCGGTTCTATGGTCGTCCTTATAGGGGTTACTACGATGAAGGAAAGGACAAATGCTGTAAGTATGGCCAGGTTGGCCATCAGTTTAGGGATTGTCCGATTAATAAGGTTGCTATGGGGGAGAATAAGATTCCCTTGGCTTCATCTTCTGCTCCTACACTTGGTGGTGTTGCATCTACTTTTGTTACTGCTCCTATTTTTAGTGTTGGTAGGATAGGTTATATACTTTAGCTTCTCAACAAGAATCTGAGGCATCACCTGATGTCATTACTAGTATGTTATAGCTTTTCTCTCATGACGTATATTATTTGATTGATTTGGGGTCCACTCTCTCCTATGTGACTCTTTATATTGTTGTATCTTTTGGTTTTGATTCAGAAGTTATTTCAGATCCTTTTTCTATTTCTACCGTAGTAGGTGACTCGGTTATTACCAAGTAAGTCTATAGGGGGTGTTTGATATCTATTGGTGGCAAGCAGACCTTGGTAGATTTGTTTGAGTTGGATATAGTGAATTTCAATGTTATTCTGGGTATGGATTAGTTGCACTTTTGTTACGCGTCCTTGGCATGGGCATGGGCACTTTGAGTTTTTGGTAATGTTATTTGGGTTGACTAATGCTCCGACGGCATTTATGGATATGATGAACAAGGTTTTTCATCAGTATTTGAATCTCTTCGTTATTGTGTTCATTGATGACATTCTGGTTTATTCAAAGAGCAGGGTGGGTCATGCAAATCATCTTTGTGTGGTGTTGCAGACCTTAAAGGAACAACAATTGTATGCCAAGTTCTCAAAGTGTTAGTTTTAGTTGAACACTATAACTTTTTTGGGTCACATTATTTTTAGTAAGGGGATCATGGTGGATCCGCAGAAGGTTGTTGTGGTGAAGAGGTGGCCTAGACCCACAACTCCATCCAATATTCGGAGCTTCTTCAGTTTAGCCGGGTATTATAGGTGGTTTGTGAAAAGATTTTCGTCGATAGATGCTCCTTTGACTAAGATAACTCAAAATAAGGTCAACTTTTCTTGGTTAGATGCTTGTGAAGGGAGTTTTGAGAAGTTGAAGGATCAGTTAACTTTGGCTCAAATTCTAACTTTGTCGAAAGGCAATGATGTGTTCATGATTTATTGTGATGCATCTTGGGTAGATCTTGGTTGTGTATTGATGCATCATGGGAAGGTGATTGCCTATGCTTCTAGGCATTTGAAGGTACATGAGAGAAATTATTCTACTCATGACTTGGAGCTATTGGCGGTTGTGTTTGCTTTAAAAATATGACAACATTATTTTCATGGTGTTCATGTGGATATCTTTTCTGATCATAAGAGTCTACAATATGTGTTCACCCAGAAAGAGCTTAATCTCAGGCAGAAGAGATGGATTGAACTTCTCAAAGATTATGATATGAATCTTCACTATCACCCAGGTAAGGCTAATGTGCTGATGCTCTTTGCAGGTTATCTATGGTGAGTTTGTCTTATATGGAGGAAGAAAAGTGGGAATTGATGAAGGATATTTACCGCTTAGCTAATCTTGGAGTTCATCTCTTGGACTCCAAGGATAGTGGTGTAATAGTACAAGAAGTGGTTCAAACATCTCTTGATGTAGAGATTAAGGAGAAGCAAGTGCTAGATCCTATCTTGATGAAAATCAAGAGTGGCATTGGTGGGCAAAAAGTAGTGGTGTTTAAGATCAAGTGTGATGGTACTTTATGGTACCAAAGGAGGTTGTGTGTTCCTGATGTCGATGGGTTGGGACAAAGGATTTTAGATGAGGCACATGATTCACGCTATGTTGTTTATCCTAGCTCGACTAAGATGTATGATTATCTTAAGGAGATCTATTAGTGGAGTGGTATAAAAAGGGATGTGGCTGATTTCGTGGCCAAGTACATGGTGTGTCAATAGGTTAAGGTTAAGCACATGAGGTTAAGAAGACAGTATCAAGAAATTGATTTGCCCAAATAAAAGTGGGAAGTAATTAATATGGATTTCTTTACCGGTCTTCCTTGGTCTCAGAATCAATATAATTTGATTTCGGTTACCGTGGATAGGATGACTAAGTCTGCCACTTTTTCCTAGTGCGGACTACCTTCTCGATAGAGAATTATGCTAAGCTATATCTTTAAGAGATTGTGGAGTACTACCTTCTAATCGTGGCACACAGTTTACATCTTATTTTTGGCGGTCTTTTTAAAGAAGGTTGGGACCAAGGTGAGTCTGAGTACTGCTTTCCATCCGCAGACGGATGGCCAAGCAGAGTGAACTATTTAGACATTGGAGAATATGCTTTGGGCCTTTATAATTGATTATAGTGGTAGTTGGGTTGAGTATCTACCTTTGTTAGAGTTTTTTACAATAATAACTATCATTCTAGTATTAGTATGGCCCCTTTTAAGTCATTTTATGGTAGGAGGCGTAGATCTCTTATTGGTTGGTTTGAGCTTAGTGAGGCAGATATGTTTGGTCCCGATTTGGTTTACCTGGAGAAGGTGAAGGTGATTCAGAATAGGCTTAAGGCTACCCAAAGTCGCCAAAAGTCCTATGCAGATGTTAGACGTAGAGACTTGGAATTTGAGGTTGGGGATAAGGTTTTCCTCAAGGTATCTCCCATGAAAAAAGTAATATGGTTTCGAAAAAAAGGAAAGCTCAGTCCTCGGTGTGTGTGTCCTTATGAGATTTTTTGAAAAGTTGGTAATGTTGCTTATGAGCTGGAGTTGCCTTCTAGCTTGAGCTTGGTTCATCTGGTCTTCCATGTTTTCATGACGAGTAAGTACATTAGTGATCCTTCTTCGGTTGTTCCTTTGGAAAGATTGGGTCTCACGGATTCCTTGTCTTATGAAGAGGTCCCGGTTGAGGTCTTGGATAGGAAGACTCGTCGGTTGTAAACCAAAGATATAGCTTCGGTTAAGGTTCTTTGGCAGAACCATAAGGCGGAAGAAGCTACATGAAAAACAGATGAGGACATGAAGTCCAAATATTCGTATTTGTTTTCTGCTCCTGGGATTCGTGTGGAAGGTATGTGTCTTCAAAACATCTTTATTTTTTGAGTTTGTTAAAGAAAAGACTAATATGTTTGCCTCTTTGTTTTCAAACTTTGTTAAATATTGGGAACACATATATTTGATAATGCAAATGACGTGTGTGTGGTTATCCCTACCTTGTCTGCCATTTGGGAATGAATGTTCCTAGTGGGGGAGACTATAACACCTTAGGTTTTGACCCTTAGAAAATTTCTTAGAATTCTAGTCTCTTAACCCAATACGATTCGAGGGTACGAGCCGTATGTTGGGGTACAGATGGTAAGGTCCAGTTGTATACTGACTAGTGCTGGTTGGTGGGATGGATTTCGGTTACTGAAATGGATACTACTTAGGTGTACGAGTCATATTGGTGGTTACAGATCATTTGGTTCTTTAACTTAATCTTAGAATTGGTTACTTATATTAGATATGAGTACGAGTGGCTCACCTTGAGCCATAAGCAAGGTATGAGTCGTATCATGGACTCGTATGGTGGACAATGTCTAAATCTTCCTTGAGCTTAGATCTGCCAAGGGTACGGATTGTATGCTGTCAATATAACTTGGTTGGATGAGTCATATGCTGGTCAGTATTCGATCCAAGGATTAAGGGAAGGATTTGAGTGGAGGATACCAATCGTATTGGAGGGTACGACTCGTGTGCGTCAGTCATACCCTGTGACGAGATTTTGATGCAACATAAGTGGGGGTATTCTGGACATTTCTCCACTTATCCTAATAAGGTCCTACGACATCTAACCTACTTGGGAGGTTAATTACCAAATTATTTCATTCATTAACACTTAGAAACTTTTCTAAAACACTCCATAATTCTCTTAAGAAATTTTGGGCAAACGAAGCTAGGGTTTTAACTAAAGGATTAATTTGGGACTTGTCTTGGTGATTTTTTTTTGTCATCATCTAGATTTAAGTCATGTTCTATTCCCTCATTGTTAATTTGATCTAAAGGCATGGTTTTTATGAATGTTTTCATGATTTCATTGATTGTATGATTTTGGCTTTCAAATATGATTTGGGGGTTTTGATATTAAATGGTTGGTTATGGTTTCCTATGGTTTTAATTATGCTTTTATATACATTAACAGTGGTTTTGGATAATTGGATTGCATGGAAATGGTTTAATGGTAATTGGAATTGGTTTTGGTCATATTGTGCCCCCAATGTGTTGGACAAAATGCTTATAAAGATATGTTCATTGTATTGACTACTTTTATTGGAACTCTTGCTTGTTTTAAAACATGGTAAAGGAATTTTGCATAGTTTAAATAGCTTGGAATGGTAAGTGCCTAATGGTTATCCTTGGTGGGAACATGTAATCCCCCTAGTGGTTTAACATGGTAAATGGAAGGGCACTTGAATGTTTTCTTAAACCTCTATATGGTTGGCTATGGATAATACTTGCAAGTAAGGATTGGTATGACGATACCAATATTAATGGGCTTGGTTAATAAATGGATAATGGTTTGGTTATTTGGAAATTGGTTTTAATTAGGCAATAATAGAGGGATGTGTAGCAAAGCCATGGAAGGGGGAGGTCCCGAAGGGACCAAAACTGAAAACTCATATTTGTTACTTTGAGGTTGATCTTGGTGACCGTGTGCATGATGTCACACTATTTTTGGGGGATGTTTTAATTATCCCAAGGTTTTTCCCTAGTCGTGCGGCTACACTCACTGGGGCCCTTTCAATAGGGGGATCTGAACCCATATAGCCCGTGGTTGGTTGGTTTTATAAATGGCATTATATTATACGTACCCTGAGATCATTCTAACGGTCACATGCTAACCCCGTCTACTGGCGGTTATATACCCATGCTATGCAGGAACCGACCGTTCCACTCCCCCTACCTAGTGATTGAATCGGGGATCAGCGTTTGGACTAAAGTGGTGAGCTTTCATCCTTTCAAAAGGCTCTATTTTATGTTATGGATATTTCTAGACACTTTGATTTTCTTTTGGATATTGGTTTTGGCTATGGTTGGGGCGTGTCCCAACTAAATTTCATTACTCTTTTGGTTAGAGGCTTTGTGGTACTTCTATGGGTTGGAATGAACGGGATTGGTATAGGTGTCAGCCTTAGCATTGGTATTGGTATTGAGGCTGGCATCATCAGACATAATTTCTCAATGTTCCATCATATTTCATTTAAGGATTAATTATATTATATTTTCAAACATCCTTGGTTATAGTCCATGTTTTTGTATGGTTTGGTATGGTTAGATTATTGGTATTGGATGGTTGGACTCGGTTGGGTCGGTCACGGTTTTGATCTTATCCTAGAGTCTTTATGTGAGTTATTACACTATCTTGTTACATGGTCGAAATTCAGCCATCTCAGGGCAGGCAGATGGAGGTTGGTTGGGTAACTGGGGTGGTCTAAGGTCCTGGTCGAACTTGGGATGCCCGTTACGACAAGGTCCCAGGGCGGGTCGTGTCAATTATCGTGTACCTCCTAAGTATATGGTATGATCTTCATGACCAATCCTCATGTCGGCAAACATGAGTTTCAAGTGTCCACCCATTGGACTCACACCTTCACGGTTAGCTATCACAACCAGCCATTATTACCCAATTAAAACCATTAACACACAACTAAACCATCATTCCATTTATTATCAACCAAGGCTATAAATAGCGGTATCGTCATACCGACTATACCTTGCAAGCAATGTCCTTATCCAACCTTTTTAAAAAAGTGATTCCCATGTACCATAAATTGCCTTATTAAGTTTGCTTGTGGATTCCCATGTACCCTACAAGTAGTAAATTATTAAATTTGCTTGGCCCCACAAGGCTTTTAATTGAACCAAACCATGACCATCAAAACATTACCATTTAACCATTTAAAACCATCCAATCCAGTTTAACTTCCATTACTAAGTTATACCTTGTAATAGTTTCATTAAAAGTCCAACTATGTTATAAAAGCATTCTCACAGGTATTTTTACAAACACATTGGGGGCATATAGTTTATAAAATAAAACCAAGTACCAATTAACAATTCCCATGAAACCAAAGGTTCAAACCACCATTATAATTATGAAAACTATAAGTAATAGACATGGGAAAACTATAACCAACCATTTTAACCAAAAACCCCAACATATATTTGAAAATCCAAAACTATACCACAATTATGTCATGAAAAGCATTCATTAAAATATGCTTTTTGTTGAACTAACATTGAGAGAGGAGCAACATGCCTTAGATTACGAAGAAGACGGGGAGAAATCACCCTTTAGAGCCTTAATTGTCCACCTTGGAGGAAACCCTAGACTTTGCTTAATCCAAGAGATTGAGCGAGTTTAGAGAGAGTTTTTGAGTGTTTAAGATTAGAATAATAGGATAAATTAAGTCCCCATAGTGATTTAAGTTGTGGGGTCATAAGAGGTTAATAGGGGAAATGTCAAGAATACCCCCAACTTAAACTGTATAAAATTCCTATAGGAGGGTACGACCCCCCACAAAACCATACCTTTCCATACGAGTGTTACCCACTACTCATACCCTAGGCCTTACTTTGGACCCTAATACTGTCCAACATACTACCACCAAGGTCAACTCATATCCAACCATATGACAAGTACCCTAGAACCATACCTTAGGCAGAATAGAATCACCTAGGCTTGACATAGGGCATCACACAATTGACATCTTACCACTACTACCCTAACATATGACTAGTATGATCCATTCGTACCTTGGACAAAAACTAACCAAGCCACACCGATTAACATATGACCAAGACCCCTTAAATCATACCCTATCATACGACAATTACCCCAAGTCGTATGATGTCCAGAAGACTTATAATCGAGAAATTTTCTAAGGACCAAAATCCAGGGTGTTTTTATTCTCTCGTACTTAGATCATTCATTCTCGAATGATAGATAAGGTAGTTGTATTACCCCAGATTTTCTTTAAGTTGAGTTTTATCTTTAAGAAGAGTAAGGACTAACTTTCCAAGTGAGAAATATTTTAAACTATGTAGAATTATCTAATATTGACTTTTATTCATATATAGAATTGAATTAGCTTTCCAACAATATCAATTTCGTCTAAATCCGATATCGGGGTGAGAAGTTATGGCCATTTTACTGAGAGTTGCCGGAACCGCCTAGGTGAGACAGATAGATTGATGGACCATCGAGTTTGCAACGGATCGTCGCCCGGACCGTCGTAACCAAGGCAGTGACTCCCTCTTCTGGCCCAAGTGTGATGGGTAAGACAACGGACCATCAAGCTAGCGACGGACCGTCGTAACTAAGACAGTGTGGCCTTTTTCTGACCAACTTACGACGGATGATCCGACGGACCGTCATACTAGCGATGGATCGTCACTCCGACTGTCGCAAATCCTATTCAGTATTTTTAAGTTATTTTTAAAAGGATCTGTTGGGTCTTTTTTCTTATAATACCCTGATATATTCAAAACGAAGAAGATAGACTCATTATCTCCCAAAACATCCAAGAGCTAGGGTTTCTCCCTCAAGAGCAAATCCAAAACCCTTCTCCAAAAAATTCAAGAACTCACTATAGATTCTATAAATTGAGTTGATATTTGAGTTTCCCAAGTCTAAGGCTTCAAGAACACTCTCTCAAAGAGTAAGAGGAAGAGTTTCAAACAAGCTTGTATATCCAATTACACAATCTAAGGTATGCGGGGTTTTGAACAAGGGTAATCCTTTCACCCTTGGTCCCAAATAATTATTATAAACTATAAGTTTTCTGCAATTTATGAGATTTTACTTGAAATTGAATTAGGGTTTTTCACCCATTGTTATTGGTTGCAAGCTTTTGATGTTTCCCATGAATTGAAAGTCAAATAGCATGATTTTACATGTTTTCTTAAGAAATTGAAGCTGGGTTTATACCCTATATTGTTATTCCTTGAGAATTTAATGGTTTCAATGCTCTATAAATTGAAGTATATTAGTACGTTGAGATTTTGAGATAAATTACTGTAAATTATAGGTTTCTATATGATTTATGAGTCCATATGATATCTAGTATGCATTTTGACGAGTCTTAACTTGAGATTTGACTATGGGTCATTAAGCCTTACTTGAGATTTGCAATTTAATAAAATTTCGTGCTATAAGCACCCATAATTTGAGTACTTTGAGATTATTGAGAAAGTTTTGACCTTAATGGTCATAGTAGCTTTGAAATCCACTTTACTACATGAGATTACAGATTTTATAGTTGGGTCCTTTATGAACTACAAGATTATTTTTAAAGTGGATTTCTATGAGATGAGCGTAGCTAACTAAAGGAAGTAGTATTTAGCATCGAGTTAGGTAAGTTAATACGGTTTCATACCCCAGAACTACGTGCCATCGTAGAATTAAGATTTATAGGCCCGAGGCCAAGATAAGTGATCACTGAGTTGAGGTTATACTCCCTGGCAAGAGTATGATGCCTCTCCCCAACGTGAGGTTTCTTCCTTTGGAGGACAAGATGTTGGACTTCATGTAGCTCGCATAGTTTATGTCGGTTATGAAAACCTCCCTTGAGATAGAATATTTTCCCCAAAGCTTTGAGATAAGTGATTTTCCCTAATAGTAAGATTTTCAAAATAGTTTCTTGAAGTAAAATTTTCCCAAGAAGAAAGTAGTTTTCTCTATTAGTAAGAGTTATAGAATTCCGAATTCCAAGTGTCTTGAGTTTAAAAGAGTTCTAAGTTCTTGAGCATTAAAGAAGTTTTACTCTCTATGAGATATATGCATGAGTTAGAAAGTATTGTTTAGCTTTCTTTAGTGTTCGAGTAATGAGAATAAGAGAAAAGTTCAGATTTTAAAGCTAAAGTATAATGACTCAGAGATTTGTGTTACATGCTTCATTCAACATGATTTATGAGATTTATATTGTAGACGTATTCAAGCTATGTCAGTCATTCATATTTGCATGCATGATTTGATTAAAGAGTATGTATATTGTTTTCTGTAAATGCATACACCCCCATATACTTAGTACATTCCCAAGTGTTGATCCACATATACGTCTATGTGCTACATTGTCCTATAATATAGGTTCAGGTGCTCAGTTCTAGCCTCGTCAGTGATTTTCGAGTACCTTTATCTACATCTCCACAATGGTGAGTCCTCATGGTTCGAGGACCTATCTTCAGACATTTTTGTATTTTAGTAGATATGTTATTGCTTTAAGTTCAGTTTGAGTTAGTTGGGGAGTTGTCCCAACAACTCTCTAGTTCATAGAGTAGTAGAGGCTTTCTCAGCCTAGTTATTAGATTGTTAGTATGTTGAGATTTATAGTTTTGTGGTCGTTTGGACCTAGTATTTTCTTCGTATTTCCTATCATTTGATATGACAGTACTAGTGTTTTTTTTATTTCATCTCGAATTGAGTTATTATATGTAGTAATAGGTTCAAAGGATTAGCTTGGGGCTACTTATAGCCTTAAGCTCTGTGTTCGTATTTCCTATCATTTGATATGACAGTACCAGTGTTTTGTTTATTTCATCTTGAATTGAGTTATTATATTTAGTACTAGGTTCAAAGGGTTAGCTTGGGGATACTTACAGCCTTAAGCTCTGTGTGACATTCCAGGAGGTGATTTCGGGTCGTTACAGTAGTATAAGCACAATTTACCCCCCAACACCTCCATTCCAACCTTTAACTAAGTTACAAAACAAAGATGCAAGGAATCAATTTGTAATACCTCGTATATTTCTAAGCTAGAAAATAAACTATTGTTCCTACGGATAAAACCTCCTATCCTATGATTCATATTTGAGTACATGAATTAGGATGAGTATCCTACTGATATTAGAGCTTATGATGTGTTAAGCAGGTTCATAAGAGTCACTTAGAGTAAGCTAAGCTAAGAACTTTTGAATCCACCAAGTTTTCGTGTGTGATTTCATATAGGTCATCTTTGAATGAGAATAACTTGGTTTATAGGTGGTATTTTGGCAGATTTATACCCTCCAAATTGTATAGAATTGAATAATCTTTCCGTCGATACCAAAAACGGACACCCGGTGAAGAAGTTATGGCTATTTAAAGTTTCAGCAGTGTCATTTCAGTCAGTGACGCATCGCACCGTAAGCCAAAATGATGATTGTCAATTTCCAGTGTCTCTCCGTAATTCCATCACGTCGCGGTGAGTTTCCAGGTCATAAACAAATGGCAATGCAATGTCTTCGCGTCGCGCTGGGGGCCCAAATCGGGATATTTTCACAGAAATTAAAAAGACACATCTAGAGGGGAATTTGGGTCATCTTCCCACCCCTATATATATGCCATAACACGAAATTAAGCCATTATTTCACCATAATATACTCTTTTTCATCAAAATCCTCTCAAGAATAAATTAGGGTTTTTCATAGAAGATTCAAGTTTAAGCAAATTCTACCATCAAATTCCAAGAATCTCTTCGTGAATCTTCACTAAATCAAGAACTAAGCTGTGCGTGTGTTCATTCATGGACTCCTTTTGTCCATAAAGTCCAAGAACCCTATTTTAAACTATATGCCATGATTTTTATGTTTTGATTTGATTGTTGATCTTGTTTATGTGTTGAATGATGTCAAGATAGAATCTTTATGGGTTTGTATGAAACTAGGATGACATGCTAGTTGAAATATATGAACTTTGGGTGATTTGGGTGGTTGAATTCATGAATAAACCTATGCCCAAAGTGGTGAATGCAAGGTGTTTGATAAAATACCTAAGAGCCTAGAAATCATGTATTTTAGCTAAATAAAATACCTAAGAGCCTAGAAATCATGTATTTTAGCTAAATAAAACTTAAAATACAAGCCAATGTTCTATCCCTCATGACTCAACATGAATTCCATGCAAATTATCATGTATTGTTGTTTTACTATGGAATGCTCATGAAATTAGAACCATAAAAGTATGTACATGTTATATGCAGTATCTTCCATGTTCAAGAATATGATAACTATGTGTAGTATGAAATCCCCTATTTATGGTATTATGAATTGTGAATGTTATTCTTACGATCAAGTCAGTCATGTGTGTCAGTTTCTTTCCATTAAGTCCTGGGGGTACTTATACCCAAAAAATATAGTTGTGTGCTTAGAGCCATGCCATGTTTTCATGATACTCTCGGTCAAGCCATGACCTATAGAAATCAGTCAGTCATGTGACTCAGGAAAACTCAAAAATCTCAGTAATCTCAGTGCTCAATAACCTTAGCAACCTCAATATTCACAGTTAATCTCAGTAACTTTATTACTCTCAATCAGTCCTCAGAAATCAGTATATTCCGTCAGTCATCGGAATCCAGTAAACTTAGTTTAGCTCCGTGAAACAATACCACTAGTATCAGTCCAGTTAATCAGTATCAGTTCAACTAATCAGTTTAGTTCAGTTATTCAGTTTAGCTTAGTTATTCAGTTCAGTGTCCTTCAGATGGGAGTAGAAGTTAGCACCGAGTGAACCCAAGGATGGGAACTCACCTGTAGTTCAAGGTATGATTCTTAGCAGTCATCCTTGTGTTCTAGAACTACGTAGCCAGCGTAGGTTGAGATATCTTAACCTGTCAGATTAGGGTTGATGAGGTGGCTTAACCCTTCAGTTTAGGGTATGCGCCGTTCTCATTTGAGTACCTTCCAAATAAGGGTCACTCACAACTGTCCTTACCAGTGACGCGGTATTGACACCCCTCCAGTTGGGGCAGAGACTGGACCCCAACTTAGCTATATGCGTTATTGGGGCATGTCGGTTAGACAACTACTTCCCACAGTCTCAGTTTCAGTAATAAAACTCAGATAGTTCTTCAGAATATTAGGACTGTTGGATACACCAACTCAGATACAATACAAAACTCAGCTAGTTCTACCACATTCATGACTGTCAGATACAGTCACTCATGTTATTATTATTACTAGTTCTCAGAACTCATATTATTAATATTCTCATTCATGACTGCCAGATACAGTTAATCAGATTAATACTTTATAATTAGACTGTCAGATTCAGTCGACCAGACCAGTCCTTCATAATCAGGACTATCATACATAGTTATTCATGTATCAGTAACATAGCACTAGTCCTTTAGTATTTAGTAATACAGTGTTAGTTCTTCACTTATTAGTGATTTATATACTCAGTATTCAGTTTCAGGACTGTTAAACATAGTCAAATAGACCAGTTCTTCATAATTCGAACTGTTAAAATAGTCATTTATCTATGAAGTACCTCAGTGTCAATAAAGTCATGATGTCAGTATTTGGACTTAGTAGTCAGTATCATCATGAGTTCAGTTATAGTTTCTCATGTATGTATGTATTCTCACGTTCATATCAGTCAGCATTGTTCATACATATAACCCTTTGCATTTAACCTACCTTACTCGTATACTCAGTACATTCAGTCGTACTAACGCATTTGAGCTATGGTTCTTTCTCTTATGTTACACCATAGGTTCAGAGGCACGAGCTCCAGATCAACAGTAGATTCCAGTATCAGCAGTCAGAGTTAGAAGTAAGTCCTCATATTTCGAGGACACGATGATTTCATTGCTATTGCAGTTTTTAGTTTATTTCAGTAGTTAGAGTTAGTTGGGGACATGTCCCATCAACTCCTTAGTCTGACAGTTAGAGGCTTTCTAGACTATAGCATGTCAGACAGTTATTTTAGTTTTGGTTTGGTATTGTTAAACTGTTTTCAGACATTATTCTTATCAGATGTTTATTTAGTTGAACCGTATGGCCTTTCAGTGCATGTTTCCGTATCATTTATGTTATATTATGCAGTATACAGGTACAGATATCAATCATGGGTTAGCCTGTGGTCCTTCGGGGTCATAAGCACCGTGTAGCATTCTGATTTAGAAAATTAGGGCGTTACACAATTCTTCCTTTAACCAAGTTAGATAATAAAAATATGATAAAGAATACATAGCTTAAGCACGAATATCCTGATTGGAAAACAAGTGTGCTTGGACTTCATGTCATCTTCCACTTCCTAAGTAGCCTCTTCCACCTTGTGGTTCATCCGTAAAACCTTTATCGAGGCCATATTCTTGGTTCGCAATCAATGAACTTGACGATCCAAGATCTCAACCAGGATTTTTTCATAAGACAGATAATCTGAAATACCCAACCCTTCCAAAGGAACAACCGATGAAGGATCACCTACATATTTCCTCAACATAGAGACATGGAACACCGGATTAATGAAGCTCAAACTGGAAGGCAACTCCAATTCATAAGCAACATTCCTAATCCTCCTCAAGATCATATAAGGACCAACATACCGGGTGTTTACACCCAATTTTGTCTCTCCTTTTCATAAAACTAATTTCTCGATGCTTAGGATTTCTAAATATTTTTTTAAAAAATATATTTTAACATTAGCAGTTTGAAAATATTGTTTTTCTTATTAATATTGCATCTCATAAATTTAATTGAAAGCAAATAAATAAATATATTTTTATTATCATTCCACTACTTCTTCTAAAAGGAAAAAATGAATATCTGTTAGCATATTAATATAATCCGTGCTATATTATATTTTTTCACAAAATTTTTTCTATTTTTTATTTTTAATTATAGCCAAATATGTTTAAATATAATGTATGTACTTATTTGAAATCGTACACGCGTGTTTACGTATACATATACATATATATATATATATATATATATATATATATACATGTACACTTTTAAGAAAATTAATTAGAATAAAATAAGCATCGTTGAATTAGTTAACTGAAATTGATTTGGAAGAATTGGATTAATTCATTAACCCACTTGGGCCAATTTCTTTTAAATTCATCCCTTAAAAAATAACTTAACAAAATAGCAGCCCACTGATCCAATTTCAGGCCTCCTCCAAATACCAGACAATTACAAGCCCAATTGAATCTTGGCCCAGCCCACTTTACCATTACCCCTTTACCTGATAAAAAGTAGCATTAACATCAGCATATATACACCGACACATCCTTTAAATTTCTCTTCTTCACGTGAATTCAACCAAAACAAATCTCCATCATCTTAGGCACAACAAATACGCTGAATTTCTTGACTTTTGCAGACCCAACAACTACAAGTCTTCTCCATCACTTCTAGAGGAAAGTTTTTTGCTCCGTTTCCCTCTCTTCAATTTGGAATTTTGAACTTTAGCTTCTTGAAGAAGCTGTTGGAGCTAGGTTTTGCCTATAAATTCAACCTTCTATTTATTCATAGAGGAGGAGAATGAAGTTCCCTGTTGGCTACTATTTTTCCTTTTCTTAATTGGGGACGAATTTGAGTTCAAATTAAAGAGTTCGTGATCTCGTCAAAGCTTCGTTGGATCCCCTAGTTCGCAACACAACATCTGGTAATACCTTTCCTTATTTATTCATTTTAAGATTCTACTCGTTTGTTTTGGAATTAGCCGTTTTGTTTGATGTGATTTTGGTACAAAATATAAAGCAGTTTCTGGTCATTTGGTTGTACTGTGAATAATGTACTTGTAAAGAGTTCAGGACTTGAGACTTAGCTGAAGTAAATTCTATTCTGTCTTGACTATTCATGCTTTTTTTTGCAATTCTTAATTATGCAGTTATCCGGGATGTTGTTCATTTTAGCCGACTAATTTTGGGTATGCAGTTATCCGGGATGCTTTTGACATCGCAATGGCTGTTTAGCTGTTGTGTATATAGTCATGTGTTTATAAGATGTTCACAACCTTCAGTTTATCATGTAAAAGGCTCTAAAAACATTCGACTGTCTATCGTGGGATTTTCTTAATTTGATTTTGAATATTTGAACACCGTGGAAAGTATGTGGTTATGTCTTTAATAAATTGTGCACCTGTAGAATATGTTTCAGCTTTCAAAATTAGAATGAAAAGACTCAGTTTATATCTCTGAAACTGGACTACTCACTCTTTTGCTTATTCTCACAACATGGATATAGAAATAGTAATTCAAGTCTAAAAGTGATAAGTGCGAAGTTTCATTTCGAACTTAAGTTTGGTTTAAAGGCTAAATGATCGTCCTCTCTGTTCCTATTCTGAATCTTGTGTATGTGGGTGCTTAAAGATTTGTTGAAAGTTTTATTTTAGCTTAACTTTATTGGATTGCAACTTAGTTAATGAATTAGTATTATATGAAATCCAGTCTAAAAGATGTGAAAGTGTGGCTTTGACGTAGTAAGCATGAAGGAAGATATGTTAGGCTGAGAATATCAAGATATTATGCTTACTTCTCTGTGGAGAACCCTTATGGCCCTATTTGCTGATGTTGTGACTCTTATAACCAACTGAATCAAAGTTCCCATAACTAGATTTTGTAGTTTAAATTTTGATTTTCTTTTTCATTGAATTCGAGTTCACTTTATGATGAATCATTTATATTTGGTTTTCTCAGTTACCTGCAAGTTTGAATGATTTTACTCTAAAGTATGGGAACAAGCGACTTTCCTTGATATGAAAAACAACATATGTGCTATTTTGAAGTCGACTTGCTAAGTGTTACCGAATGGAGTTACATTTGATTCTTGATTTGCAAATCAGTTTTACGGCCTCTGAACGACTCTAAGGTTACTTTTCCGTAACCCAGGGCATGTGGTTCACCATCGCCAACTTAAACAAGCTTTTTCGTCATGTTTAGTGCTCTGTTTCAGCTTACATTGAGCATACTTCTCTGGATATCTAATCACTTTATTAAGAAAACTTGAGCATACTTCTCTGGATATCTAATCACTTTATTAAGATAACTTTTATCATTCACTCTCGATTATGACATAGGTCCTATACTAGCTTGTTTGATGTCATTTGAAAACACAAATGATAGTTAAATTTGGGCATCCTAATAATTAGATGACGTGCACTCGTGACTGTGGTATGACTCTTGTCCCCTTTTGTCTAAGTTCCCGGCCAACGAATTTATATCAACACAGTTTTGAGTAACACTTTGCTAATTTGAATGTATTATACAATTATTTGAGTAGTTCTCTAATCCCTCATTCTGTTTGTTCAAACCTCGGAATGCTAGCTCATACTAATTACCTAGCGAAATTGGTTAAGTTGGATAAAGATTTTTTTACTAGCTTACGCACGTTACTATCTTCTTTTGTCAAGGAATTTGATCTTCCGTTTGAAGGTTTATTTTAACCATCCAAAGTTGCATTTGCATTAACTAAATTGAAATTTTGTCTCCTTTCTTAATCATTCCTTTTAAAAATTGAAAGGCCAATCGAAACAGGTAGTCATATTGTTTGTAGAATACGATGACATTACTCTCTGGTCATGAAAACATTCCTTTTGAAAAATTAATATAGTTATTCCAATTGCTACGTGAGCTATTTCATAGATCCTGGACCAGATTATTTCTCACCAACAATTGGTAGGCACTAATGCGATAAGGTCATGCCTGCATAACTATGGTGTAGTAGTTATCATGTGAGCAGTATACACATGATCCCCAAGTACCTCTTATATTGTTTCTCTAGTTGCTTGCATAAATTGTTTACTGCTTCTTTAGCTGGTCGCATAAAGTATTTTAGTTAAGTGAGTCGAAAGTTCTAAATAAATCAATATAGCGGTGGCTTTTGTTTTGATTTTAGGGAGCCCGAAATTGCCGAGAATTAATCTCCATGAGCAAAAAAGGAGTTAAATTATTAGTCCACCTTTAGAGCTGCTTTGCTCACTTTGCTTTATATGTTTAGAACATGATAAAATTAAAGCTTGTTCAAAGTGAAGGAGTTGATAAGATGTGTTAAATGGAAAAAGTAGCATGTGTACACCAATCTCCCTATTTTTGGATTCCATTGAGCAGGAACCAAAGTTTTTTTTTAACAAGTGCATCTTCTGCTTCAAGTATTGTCACTTTTTTTTTTAATTAGTTATTATGGGTTCTTGATGCAGAATTATGTAAAGGGGGTAATAGATATCTTGACTATTTGAATTTGTGACAAAGTTTGGCCTTTGCTTTGTCTCGTCCAAATTTTATTAATGGGTCTGTGTCCGCAATGACCTCCACTAGTTTTATAGCAGTTTGCTTAACGCATTTAGTTAATTTGCTTGTTTCTTTTTTCTTTCTTTCTTGCGAATGATTTGATTAACTCTCTAATCTTTATCTTTTTCTCTATTTCACATGTACGTTCGGGAGCGCGTTTGGGGTCTCATGACTCGACTCGATCTCTGTCCAAATCAGAGAAGCGAACAAATATTGCATTATTTTCATCTAGTAGTCTAGTGCCTCCCCCCTCCCTTTTTTTTTAGCTTTATTCTTTCTGTAGATGCTTAGTATTATTTTCACACATTATTATTTAAAATTTGTGTCTTGTATGTTCTTATTTGTATTTGTGTGAATCCTTAAATTTTAGAAAATTTAATTGTTCCCTCTCTACCTTTTCGATTTTCAACTTAGCATAATCATTAGGCTTCGACATTTAATCTATATCTTTAAAAGTTTAAAAGTTTAAAAGTTGGTAGATTAAAAGATATCTTTAGAATTGATGGCCGAGTTTATTAGAACCCTTTAATACATCTTTAATACGGAATAGTGGATTATTTTAGAATAAAATTAGTTTTCTTGGTAGTTACTAATGACGAATTAGTCAAATTATAGGTTTTGAGATAACAAACTTGTTATAGTTAAATTCGGAAATCAACTCCCTTTTCTCATCAATTTCAAATAAAACGATAGTAGCTTTTCTAATTTGATTCCATGAGACGTTTTGCTTTAAATTTCTAATGACGAAAAATATTTAAAAAAGAAAAAAAAACATGAGCCTTTGCTTCATAATAAATAAATAAATTCTCAAGTAGTTATAGATCTAAACAACTTTATTTTATAGTTTTTTTTTTATGATACATTTAGTGTAGGATAATTAACTAATTTTTTGATTTAAAAAAAAGGAGCAAAAAGGGTCATCCTTTTTTTAGAAAATTGTGAAGTCTTAAATAGAATTAACTTTATCAATTATTAATTGAAAGCTTTTGTAGAGATATAATTTTAAATAATTTTCTATTTGACAAAATAAGGTTGCATCATATTATGAGGTATTATAAAATATTTTCTTAGGTAATTTTTGAAAATTAGGTTTTATGATGAGGTTATCTTAAAGTTTTTCTAATCTTATTTTTATTAGGAATTGTCATATATTATCTTATAAAAGACAAATATCTTTTATGCCTTACTTATATCATTTTCTTAATTTAATATTCGATTTCCTTATCTAATCTATGTTTGGATGGTTAACCATAGTTAGCGGATCTTTTAGGGTGCCTAATCCCTTTTCTTTAGGATAATTAGAATCCTCACCTATAATTTTAGGTTGCGCAGACCTTAAAATAAAGTCTTTAATTGCTTTAATCACGTAGTTTATAATAGGTGTCCTAATTCACCATAGAACTAATTAGGTGGCGACTTCCTTCAATTTAATTAGAAATTTTTCAATACGTTGTACACTATTTTGACCTCGTGTTAAAGTGGGGTATAACAAATAATATAGCTTTGCGACTTCACTGGAGGAGAATTTCTGTTCTAACCATTATAAACTTAGGTTAATAAGTAAGTTTTTCTAATATTTGTTTATTTTACCTTATCTGCATTATGTGTTTATCATGTTTATGTGATGAAAACTATTTTTTTACTATTACATTGTATGTATTATTTGTTATTTCTTTATGTAAAATGTCATTCCTTTCATATTTCTTCCATTCGGAAAAATTGACACAGTCACACTTACACGTGAGGTGTGTTTCAGTGTACTTGCAAATTTCTTTCATATTCCAAATTTTAGGAGAGTTTGCCTATGTGCAGTGTGTCCGGATATTTTTCTATGTGACCGCGTAGCCTTCTCACTCGAGTTGTCCACTTAAGAACCTTGTGTGTCTAGCAAGCCAAATATTAGAAAAACTTAATATCGAGCTTCCTTGGATATAGGCTATGCATGCATAAGCCTTAGGTGGTTTGACACAAGGTGTCATTCTACGAATTTAGGAAAACGCCAGTATGTCAAATGGCTTTACGACCCGACGACAAACCGTTCATATTAAGTGCATGTGATAATGATAAATGGATCCAAGCCTAATTATGACACCGTGAGTTTGGAAAATGTGTACTTATTATATTGTATTTACATTGTAGGATGGATTTAGTTTCCAAGCCCCCAAAATTAGAATAGTCGAAGGTGTTCCGCACAAGTTGAGGCTATGGTGGAAAATTTTGACCCGACTAAAAAATTAGTGATCACCAGGAAATTGGGGTTCCTCCCCACACTCTTCAAGATCTCCCCCGACAAGCATGTGGTTAGAGCGTTGATTCCATTTTGGGACCCAGATCGAGTTGTCTTTGTATTCAAAGACTTTGAACTCACCCCCACATTAGAGGACATCTATTACTTCACTAATTTAAAGTATCAAGGGAGAGGTCTGATCATCCCGCACAGCCAGTCAGGGAAGAAATTTCTTTGCTACTTGGAAATAAAGAACACTGATAAACTCCGTTGATTAGTAAATAATTGGATTTCTTTGGATTATTTGTACGAGAGATATGGTCGTCAAGATAGTTATAATCTATTTAAGAAAGAATTTACTTACACTTCTATCCATTAGCGGGTTAGTCTCTGATTGCATTTATCGTTGCCTTGCTTGGGAATTTCATATTTCCACAAGAATATGGAAAGATCAGTACTTGCATATGTTTTGTGCCCGAGCACTTTTTAAAGGAGTTGATGGTGCAGAAATCACCTTGGTTCATATGATCTTGGCAGAAATGTTTCGCGCACTTGGAAAGTGTAAGAGTGGTGAAATAAAGTTCTTTGAAGATTGCAGTCTCCTTCTGCAGATATTGGTAAAAGAGCATTTCTACAAGCGTGACAATATGAATGACATAATGTTTAGAGCTTCACATAAGATCGACACTCATGATGACAGACTGAGGAGGTTTGTGTCCCCGGTCAGCACCGATGATTGGTTTGGGTTCTTAGACTCTCGTAACAGTGACCAAATCTAGTAGAGATACCCACTACTTTCATGTTCCACAACTTACATATGGTACAGAGGGCTTTATTATATTGAGCTTATTGGATTAAGAGGTATACAATCATATGCCCCGGTGCGTGTGCTCTGATAGTTTGGTCAAATGCAGATTATCCCTCTCTGAGTAGATATGCGAGTTTTAAAAGTCCTCTTTCGAACGGACTTCATAGTTTCTAGGGCCAGTCAAATTCTGCATGAATGAAGTAACATTCTCACAATAGATATAAGACGCGGACCAGCAGAGTGTATGCCAGAATATCAGGTTTGGGTTCAAGAATATTGTGGCGATATAACTCCCAGTCCAAAAGGGGAAAAAGGTTTTGAGGATGTTGGGATGACTATTTGGATAAGGCATTTTCATCTTGAAACCACAGTAGTCACGCCTGAAATATGGGCTCAAATGACCAACATAATGCAGTATTTATAAAATGCGTGAGCGGGGCCTAGCAATATTGGGGCATCATCTTTATTTCCTCTACCGACATGATTAGAAGCAGGATCTAGGCCAAATATTAGGATTGTCTTATCATTGTACTCGATCAGTATTTTAATGAAACTTGTCCTTTTATTTTCAAACTCAAAGTTTGTCTCAAATTAATGGCTTGGATCAATTTATCATAATCTCAATTATTTGAGGCTTAGGCCCATCTCTTGGCTAAAAGAGGCCCCATGCATTATAGGATGCGTTTTTGATCATTGGAGTTTTCTTTTATTATGTGTTTTGTTTGAAATATGCTACATGATTTTCTTTTTTTTTTCAACGTTGTTTGCGAGTTATCTTATTTATGTAAATTATTTGTCTATATTGATATATATCTTTCTTTTAATTTATTACGAGGTTGATTTGTGTTGACAACGAACTGTCTGATCACCCATACTTTACGAGATCAAAAGCACGAGCAAACGCCAACATGACTGATTTAGGTACACCTAACGGCTTAAGACTTTTCACCATCCCAAGAGGTGAACCCGAAACTTTGGGGGAAAGGGACGTAATCCTTCATGATGAACATATATCCCGCATGATACAAAAAATCACCGACATGCAAAGTGAGATTGATCGACTTCGGAACCTCACCAAACTGTCCATTACCATCCCAAAAATATAACAAATACCACTATTCTATCTTCTTTTCCACCAACTTACTCTCCCGCTTTCCAACACTTCCCACCAAATCCTTCACTCCACCAAAACAACCATATTTCTACCAAATCTCCCGTTAACCCACAAGAAAATAACCCATAACAAGTCAACTGGCGACAAACAAACCCATTACCCTTCACTACTCCTTATGTTTCTCATGCTCCACTTACTCAAACTCCATTTACCCAAGCTCTGCATATCCAAAATATCCCACTTGTACAAAATACCCCAATGGTCCAAAACCACCAAGCGACCGCATATATATCGATGGCAGATGCTATAATTCCTAACATGCAATATGTGCCACAAGTATATATAGAGGGAGCTCAACCTCTTACTATCCCGATGCCATCCACGCAAGAAGTTAATCCTTATGAAGATTTGGAGAGAGAGGCAAGGTTCAAAATAGATGAAAATATAACAAATGAGATTTGTAGTTTAAAGGAAGCATTCAAAACCATCCAACAACAGAAGGGATGTGAATGACTTGAGTATGAAGATTTATGTGTTCATCCAGATGTTGAGTTGTTGGTAGGGTATTAGGTGCCAAAATTTGATATGTTTGATGGAAGAAGGAATCCTCGAGCTCATTAAAGTCATATTATGACAAACTAGTGGAAGTAGGAAAGAATGAGGCCATTAGAATGAAGTTGTTCATAAGGAGTTTGATGGGAGAAGTTCTAGATTGGTACACAATCTAAAACCCACAGAAATATTGTAGTTGGAATGCCTTGGCGCAAGAATTTATGGGTAGGTTCCGATTTAACACTGAATTCATCTCGAATCGGTTCCACTTAATGAAGATGGAGAAGAAATCAACAGATTCCTTTAAAGAATATGCCATGCGGTGGAGAGAAGATGCTGCAAAAGTTCAACCTCCTATGGAGGAAAGTGAGATGACTTCTCTTTTTTGGGTAGTCTAAAAGAGATGTGATGTAATGTGACAAGTTGATAAGCGTGGTTGCACAAAAGTTCTCTGATGTTGTTAGAATAAAAGAATCTATTGAAGAAGGCATTAAAAATGGGAGAGTCACTAATTTGGTAGATTTACAAGCAACAAGTAAAGCAATACAATCTGGTTCAACTAAGGGAGCGAACAAAAAGAAGAAGGATGAGATCTCTGCTGTCATGACCATTCAAGAAAAAAGACCAAACCAAATATTAACATACCAAAATCCACTATCCCAACCCTCCTATTATAACCAATATACCCAAGATCCTCACCCATATTACCAACCTTTACTTGCCCCATATCCAGTTTATGCCAACCAGCCAATATATTATCCACCACGAGCACCAGCCTATCAAAACCCGCCACAATATCAACCTACCTATCCTCTCCAAACCTATTACTAACCACAAAATTGTCTTTCAAATTCACCCAAACCTCATCCGAACTATGAAAAATATCCAACCAAAACCTATATACCTCTAGCCGAACCCTTATCCCAACTGTATGAAAGATCGATGACTACAGGAGTACCCCAACCAATCTAAGGTAGAATTCCCAATCCCCTACCTGGATGGTATGACAGAACAAAGAATTGTGATTCTCACTTTGGGGTTACTGGGCATTACACTACGAATTGTCTTACTTTCAAGGATAAGATTGAGTCGCTAATCAAAGAAGGAGTTATTCAACTCAAAGGGGCTCCCCCCAATATGAACAACAATCCCTTGCCAAATCATGGGGGTGCCCACGTGAACATGATCACCATCGATGAAGAATGTAATTTGGAAAAAACTATTGTATCAGTCAGTGATAAAGAAAAAATGAAGATATCAGCTTTTGTCGCACCTATAATTACAGTCCATATGCGAGCACCAATTGAAATAGAAATTGTTGTTCCCAAGTCCACTATCACAGTCTTAGTTGCTAAAAAAACTTTAAATACTAAGGCAGTTCCTTGGAATTACTCAATTGATCAAGGGATAAAGGAAAAGAAAAGTTAGTTGTAGAAGCTGCTGCTGTGGGAATGACAAGATCTGGGCGTTGTTATGCCCCTGAAGGAGTTATGTAATGAGCACCTAATCAGGAGAATAGTCAGAAAAAAGTCATGACAGAGGCCGAGGTAGAGTACTTTTGGAGAAAAATACGGACTATGCAATATTCTATTGTGGAGCAGCTTAAGAAAACTCCTACCTAGATTTTTTTTTTGTCATTATTATTAAATTTTTCAACTAATAGGAGCGCTCTGGTAAAGGTACTGAATGAAGCTTATGTGTCGACTAAGATGACTAGCGAGAACCTTTCAGCTCTGGTGGGATAAGTTTTGGAAACTAATACTGTCTCTTTTCATGAAGATGAGTTACTGCATGAGGTCTTGTGGAATATTAGAGCATTGAATATCACTGTCAGGTATAGGGACAAGTTTGTTTCTAAGGTTCTCATTGATAATGGCTCAGCTGTTAATATTTACCCTTTTACTACCTTTCGATCTTTGAGAATTGACATCGAGAAAGTTTGTGAAAGTAATGTGAGGGTTAAAGGATTTGATGGGATCAAAGAGGAGTTATTGGAGAAATTGATTTGGTGCTACAAATTAGACCTGTGGAGTTTACAGTGGAATTCTAAGTGTTAAACATATCTGCTAGTTACAATTTGTTACTCAGAAGAGCATGGATTCATAGTGCTGGCGCAGTTTCTTCTACCCTCTACCAGATTTTGAAATTTGTTTGGGATTATCATAAGTATAGTTCTATCTACTAGGAGAACTCAGTCCCTATTATTGAACGAGTAGAACACCTGGACGGATCCATTTTTCATGTTAAAGAGACCATGTGTGCTGCTCGAGTAGAAAGGTTAAAGTTTCCACAAGCACTTATGATGGTGGCCTTGGAAATGTTGAAGAATAGTTTTATGCCTAGTTTTGGTCTTTGTGTGACTTGGATGGAATACTAGAGCCAGTTTAATTGACTGGATAGAAGAGCACTTTTGGTCTTGGATATGATCCCACTCCTGAAGAAGTCTCATCGACTAATCTCCAAAGAAATGGTGATATTCTTCTGCCAAAGCCTGTCCTGCTCCTAAATCAATCATTTTCCAAAGTGTTTCTTCCCAAGTATCAGAGGATGATGCTAAAGAAGACCTCATAGAAGGAATCACAAAGTAATTCATTACTGTAGAAGAAGCTAAGTGCAATGTGATTCTGGAGGATTGTATCGAGACCCTTATTATCTGGGATGTTGATCCTGGAGATATTTTGAACAATTGGACTTGTAACCCATCCCCAATTATCCGAGAATATTGATAGATGATTATATTAACATTAGTGAAACAACACGATTTAAAATTGAGGCCTGAATCATATTTATGGATTTATGTGTTTTGTCTCCACTTTTGAAAGCTTAAATGCCAAATCCAAACTATGTTTTATTTTTTATTTCAAATCGTCTTCATTAATTTATCTTTTCTTTTTCCTTTTTCAGCAAGCAAACTAATAAATCTGCCAATACTGTGAATGTGACATGTAATGAAACAAACTAAACAATTTGGAATAGGGAACAAGAATATGCGAAATATGAAGAGTTGACCAAAGAATTTGAACATTTTGAAAATAAGGCAAAACCTAATTTGTATGAAACAGAGATGTTAAACTTGGGTAACTCAGAACTCATAAGAGAAACATGGATAGCATTCATTTGACTCCATCCCAAATGAAAGAATTGATTGATCTTTTGAAGCAATATATATATGTGTTTGCATGGTCCTATGATGATATGCCGAGTCTAAGCACATGCATTGTTTCTTATATGTTTCCAACTGACCCATCTTGTCCTCTTGTAAAGCAAAAACTGGGAAAGATGATGCCCGATTTGAGTTTAAAAGTCAAGGAGGAAGTGTCTAAGTAGTTCGATGTCAACATCATTCGGGTCATAAACTATCCCACTTGGTTAGCCAACATTGTACCTGTACCAAAGAAAGATAGAAAAATCAGAGTCTGCATGGATTATTGAGATCTCAACAAGGCCAACCCAAAAGACTATTTCCCTCTACCAAATATTCACATACTTATTGATAATTATGCGAAGCATGAGCTACAATCATTTGTCGATAGGATACCACCAAATCTTGATAAATGAAGAAGATATTAAGAAAACTGCTTTCATCACACCTTAGGTAGTATATTGTTATGGGATGATACCTTTTGGACTTAAGAATGTAGGGGCAACTTATATTAGGGCCATGACCATAATTTTTCATGATATGATCCATAAGGAGATTGAAGTCTATGTAGATGATGTCATTATCAAGTCACGAAAGGGCTCGGATCACATGATAGATCTAAAGAAGTTTTTGACAGGCTGAGGCAGTATGATTTAAAATTGAATCCCGCAAAGTGTGCATTTGGTGTCCCTGCTAAGAAGCTATTGGGTTTCATTGTGAGTAGGAAAGTCATAAGTAGAATCTTTAAAAAATAAAGGCTATCTGACTTTCCTCCTCTAAGAAGTCGGAAGGACGTGATGAGTTTCCTAGGTTGAATCAATTACATCAGTCGGTTTATTGCACAATCCAAAGTGACTTGTGAATCGATATTCAAGTCGTTGAGAAAGGAAGCTGCTACCAAGTGGACAGAAGATTGCCAACAAGCTTTTGATAGAATCAAGGAGTATTTATCTAATCTACCCGTTTGGTGCCCCCAAAACCCGGAAGGCCATTGTTGCTATATTTTTTTGTGTCAGACAATGCATTTGGGTATGTTTTAGGACAACATAATGAAATTGGAAAGAAGAAGCAAGGTATATATTACTTGATCAAGAAGTTCATGCCTTATGAAGCCCGGTATATATTATTGAAGCGCACATGTTGTGCCTTGACTTGGATTGCACAAAAGTTAAGGCATTACATATGTGCGTATACCACTTTTCTTATCACTTGGATGGATCTGTTCAAGTATATCTTTTAGAAGCCCATGCCAACTGAAAAGCTAGCAAAGTGGCAAATCTTGCTAAGTGAATTTGATATTGTTTATGTTACTCAAAAGGCAGTCAAGGGACAAGATTTGGCCCACCATCTTGCTGAAAACCCTGTAGATGAAGAGTACAAGCCTCTTAAAACTTATTTCCCGGACGAAGAAGTTCTATTTAATGTTTACAAAAAAGTGTCTCTTGCAACTTATTTAAGAAAATTCTATAAAGTTTAAATGTTGTTATAATGTTTTTGGCTGCCTATTACGGGATAACTGTAATATCACTATGGATGTCTTTTGACATCACAATGGCTGTTTAGCTTGCTGTGTACATAGTCGTGTGTTTACAAGATGTTTGCAACCTTCAGTTTATCATGAAAAAGGCTCTAAAACATTCGATTGTCTATCATGGGATTTTCTTAATTTGATTTTGAATATTTGAACACCGTGGCAGGTATGTGGTTGTCTTTAATCAATTGTGCACCTGTAGAATATGTTTCAGCTTTCAAATTTAGAATGAAAAGACTCAGTTTTTATCTCTGAAACTGGACTACTCATTCATTTGTAGGTCACTATTTTGCTTATTCTCACAACATGGATATAGAAATAGTAATTCAAGTCTAAAAGTGATAAGTGCGAAGTTTCATTTCGAACTTAAGCTTGGTTTAAAGGCTAAATGATCGTCCTCTCTGTTCCTATTCTGAATCTTGTGTAACCCAGGGGATGTAGTTCACCATCGCCAACTTAATTAAGCATAAAACAAGCTTTTTTTGTCATGTTTACAACTCTGTTTCAGCTTACATTGGGCATATTTTCTGGATATTTAATCACTTTATTGAGAAAACTTTTATCATTCACTCTCGATTATGACATAGGTCCTATACTAGCTTGTTTGATGTCATTTGAACACATAAATGACAGTTAAATTTGGGCATCTCAATAATTAGTTGATGAGCACTCGTGACTGTGGTATGACTCTTGTCCCTTCTTGTCTAAGTTCCCGGCTATCAAATTTATATCAACACAGTTATTAGTAACACTTTGCTAATCTGAATGTATTATACAATTATTTGAGTAGCTCTCTAATCCCTCATTCTGTTTGTTCGAACCCCGGAATGCTAGCTCATACTAATCACCTGCAAAATTGGTGATTAGTAATATATTTATTAATAGATTTATTCATAGATCCTGAACCAGATTATTTCTCACCAACAATTAGTAGGCACTAACGCGATAAGTTCATGCATGCATAACTATGGTGTAGTAGTTTATCATGTGAGCAATATACACATGATCCCCAAGTACCCCTTATATTGTTTCTCTAGTTGCTTGCATAAATTATTTACTGCTTCTTTAGCTGGTCGTATAAAGTATTTTAGTTAAGTGAATCAAAAGTTTTAAATAAATCAATATAGTGGTGGCTTTTGTTTTGATTGTAGGGAGCCCGAAATCGCCGAGAATTAATCTCCCATGAGCAAAAATGGAGTTAAATTATTAGTCCACCTTTAGAGCTACTTCGCTCACTTTACTTTATAAGTTTAGAACATGATAAAATTAAAGCTTGTTCAAAGTAAAAGAGTTGATAAGGTGTGTTAAATGGAAAAAGTAGCATGCGTATACCAATCTCCCTATTTTTGGATTCCATTGAGCAGGAACCAAAGTTTCTTTTTAACAAGTGCATCTTCTGTTTCAAGCATTGTCACTTTTTTTTATTAGTTATTATGGGTTCTTGATGCAGAATTATGTAAAGGGAATAATAGATATCTTGACTATTTGAATTTGTGACAAAGTTTGGCCTTTGCTTTGTCTCGTCCAAATTGTTTAAATGGATCTGCGTCTGCAATGACCTCCACTAGTTTTTATAGTAGTTTGGTTAATGCATTTAGTTAATTTGCTTGTTTCCTTTTTTTTCTTTCTTTTGAATGATTTGATTAACTCTCTAATCTTTATCTTTTCCTCTATTTCACATGTATATTCGGGAGTGTGTCTGGGGTCTCATGGCTCGACTCGATCTCTGTCCAAATCAGAGAAGCGAATAAATATTGCATTATTCTTGTCTAGCAGTCTAGTGTCTCCTTCCTTTTTTTTTTTTAGCTTTATTCTTCTTCTGTAGACGCTTATTATTATTTTCACACATTATTAAAAATTTGAGTCTTATATGTTCTTATTTGAATTAGTGTGAATCCTTAAATTTTAGAGAATTTAATTGTTCCCTCTCTACCTTTTAAATTTTCTACTTAGCACAATCACTAGGCTTCGATATTTAATTTATATCTTTATAAGTTTGAGATTTGGTAGGTTAAAAGATATCTTTAGAATTGATGGCCGAGTTTATTAGAACCCTTTAATACATCTTTAATACGTAATAGTGGCTTATTTTAGAATAAAATTAGCTTTCTTGGCAGTTACTAATGACGAATTAGTCAAACTATAGGTTTTGAGATAGACCGAAAATTAACTCCCTTTTCTCATCAATTTCAAAGAAAGGATAGTAGCTTTTCCAATTTGATTCCTTGATACGTTTTTCTTTAATTTTCTAATGACGAAAAAATATTTAAAAAAGAAAAAAAAATATGAGCCTTTGTTTCATAGTAAATAAATAAATTGTCAAGTTATTATAGATCTAAACTACTTTATTTTGTAGCTTTTTTTTATGTTATATTTAGTGCAGGATAATTAACTAATTTTTTGATTTAAAAATAAGGAGCAAAAAGGGTCATCCCTTTTTTAGAAAATTGTGAAGTCCTTAACATAGTTTACTTTATCAATTATTAATTGAAAGCTTTCGTAGAGAAATAATTTTAAATAACTTTCTATTTGACAAAATAAGGTTGCATCATATTAGGAGGTATTATAAAATATTATCTTAGGTAATTTTTGAAAATTAGGTTTTGTGATGAGGTTCTCTTAAAACTTTTCTAATCTTATTTTTATAAGTAATAAGCATATATTATCTTATAAAAGACAATATTTTTTATGCCTTACCTAAATCCTTTTCTTAATTTAATATTTGATTTCCTTATGTAATTTAAGTTTGGCTAGTTAGCCGTAGTTAGTAGATCTTTTAAAGTGCCTAATCTCTTCCCATTAGGATAATTAGAATCCTTACCTATAATTTTAGGTTGCGCAGACCTTAAAATGAAGCTTTTAATTGATTTAATCACGTAGTTTTTAATAGGTGTCCTAATTCACCGTAGAACTAATTTGGTGGCGACTTCCTTCAATTTAATTAGAAGTTTTTCAATATGCTATACATTATTTCAATATGTTGTACACTATTTTGACCTCGTTTTAAAGTGGGGTACAACACCGGGGACTGAGCTTTCCCTTCTTACCAAACCGCATTACTCCCTTTATGAGAGACACTTTCGGAACATCCTATCCCCATCCTCAAACTCCAAGTCCCTACGCCTTACATCCGCATAGGACTTTTGGTAACTTTGGGTAAACTTAAAACTACCCCAAATCACCTTCATCTTCTCTATAGCCTGGTAGACCAAGTCCGGTCCAAACATATCTGCCTCACCAAGCTTGAAACTGAAATTCAAGAGGGGATGAATTAAAATTTTTCAGTTGACTACTAACTCCTCACAGTCGATGTGTCTGCAGATCAATGCACTTCACAAACAAATTAAATTTAAAACAGTTAAGCACGTAAATAACAAAATATAAAATAATAACACATAAATTAATCATGGTTCAGAACACCAATGTGGTGCCTACTTCCAATCCCCTTGGGTTTCAAATTTTTTCTTAGATCATTGATTATTAGGCTCGAGTACAATGATAGAAAATAAGTTCTGAAGACTTATTTTGCTCTTCAGATCTTTGACACAAATTCTGTTGATGTTACAAAGTTGAATCGATCCTACTCTTTATATAACAATTGTAAACTAAATGTTACCATGCCTTGTAAGACTGAGAATGAGAGACTTTGAATTTTCTCCTTAAAGTTGCGTAATCCATGTCCATCTTCAGTCTTTCTATTTTATAGTCTTCAGCTGTTGCTCTTCTTAAGGAAACCCAAAAGATTTTTTCTCAATCAAGGATTTGAATTGATTCCTTGATTGAGAGAGTTTGCACCTTATGGTATGTCCATATCAGATCTGTCCATACTTGGTATGATTTGCTTTTCTCACATCTATACATGTCCATATCAGATATGTCCAGTAAGGAGTGAGATCTTTCTTTTCCTTGATCTTGTCGTGAGGTGCGTTTAATTTTCTTGTCTATTGGGATTTTCAGTTGATATGATTTTTGTGACCTTGTCAAGCGATATCCTATTTTTGATATGGCTCCATATTTATCATGATATTCTTATGGAGAATATTCTTTGTCTTGTATGAGATATCTTTCCATGATTTGAGATCTTTAATGTCCTTTATGTGAGATCTCTTTCCATCATTTGGGATCTTTAATATCTTTGATGTGGCTTGTTATTTATCATGATATTCTTATGAAGAATATTCCCTGCCTTGTGTGAGATATCCTCCCATGATTTGAGATCTTTAGTGTCCTTTATGTGAGATCTCTTTCCATTATTAGGGATCTTCAATATCCTGTAAAGTTCACTTATTAGTTTGTCATTATTAAAACATAAAACATTAATATAGGAGGCTAATAATCTCTCCCTTTTTGATAATGATAAACAAGCATTAACATCAATTGACTTCCCTGTCTATCACAGTAGTTGGCTTGCTCCCCCTGACTTGTAAATACTTCTGTTGTTCTATGTTTCTTGAATATCAGTCGATTCTTATTTATTGAAAGTCGATTTGCTCCCCCTGACTTATAGGAACTTCTAGTGTTCCTGTCTTTCTCCTTCTTTTGGCATAATAAAAAAGAACCACAGAGTAGCAAAAAGGGCAGGAGACAGATAACAGAGATTTAATGTATCAACTAACAAGTACTAGGAAAAACAATCTGCATAGCAGATAGTGTTTTAAAAATCATTTTACAACCCAGCCAGTACAAGGGACATGACCCCTTTTGAAAATCAATTTTTGGTGAAAAAACTGACGAGAAAATTAGAACAATTAAAAGAGATCTTTGTCCAAAAATTAGAGTCGTAATTCATTAATATTAAGAATACCAAGTCTTTTTCTAAGGTAACAAAATCTTTCTTCTAACAAGGTTTTTGTAAAAATATCTACTAGTTGATTTTTAGAGTCAACGAATGTTAACGAAAAATCACCATTTTCTACATGATTTTAAAAAGATGCTTAATATCAATGCCTTTGGCCCTAGAATGATGCACAATATATTTAGATAAGCTAATAGCACTAGTATTGTCACACAATATGGGAACAGATTTGAAGGACAAATTAAAATCAAGTGGTTGATGCATAATCCATAAAATTTGAGTACCACAACTTCTAATGGCTATGTATTCAACTTCAGTTGTTGAAAGAGAAATTGAAGTTTTCTTCTTGCTGTGCCATGACATCAGGGCATCACTAAGAATTTGAAACATTCCACTAGTGCTTTTTCTATCACATTTATTACCTGCAAAGTTAGTGTTTGAATATCAGATTAAATAAAATGGGAAGAGAAAGGGTACCATAGTTCAACGTCTTGAGTTCCTACGAGGTATCGGATAATCTTTTTGGCTGCAGTTAGATGAGACTCTTTAGGAGTCAATTGGAACCTAGCATACTTACATACACTGAACATGATGTTTGGTCGACTGGCGGTCAAGTAGAGAATTGATTCAATCATTCCCTTGTACATCTTTTCATCAACATCTGTCCCATACAAGTCTGAGCAAGACTTGTGGATGGGCTCATCGAGTTCTATAGGCCTTTCCTTTTTCATACCAATTTTTTTATGAGTAACTTTGTGTACTTAGCTTGAATGATAAAGGTATCTTTGGGAGTTTGTTTGATTTGTAATCCCAATAAGAATGTGAGCTCTCCCATAAGCCTCATTTCAAATTCTTCTTTCATCAAATTAGCAAAATTCTCACATAGAGAGATGTTAGGACTATCAAAACTAATATCGTCATCGTAAATTTGCATAATAATAAAATTTAAATCAAGCTTCTGTATAAATAGAGTTGTATTAATTTTACCTCTTTGAAAATTATTATTTTGTAAGAAAGTACCCAATCTCTCATACCAAGCCTTTGGAGCTTGTTTGAGACTATAGAGTGCTTTTGAAAATTTGAAAACATGATTTAGATAAAATGGGTTTTCAAATCTGGGGGGCTGTTTTACAAAAACATCCTTATGAATGAAACCTTTTAAGATGGCATTTTTGACGTTCATTTGATATAACTTAAAACATTTGAAAGCAGCAAAATTTAATAAAATTTAATTGATTCTAACCTTGACATAGGAGAAAAGGTTTTATCATAGTCAATAACTTTTTGTTAGGAGTAGCCTTGAGTTTCAAGTCTGGCTTTGTTCTAAAAACCTTACCTTCTTCATTCTATTTGTTTCTGTAGATCCAACTAGTTCCAATTACTGAGCAGTTCTTGGATCTTTCAACCAGAGTCTAACCTTGATTTTGTTAAACTAGTCCAATTCTTCCTTCATTGCTTTGACCCATGATTTATCTTTGTTGGACTCATCTATTTTTTTTGTTCAATTTGAGATACAAGGGCAACTGACACTTGCTTTCTCAATGTTGCTCTTGTTTGCATCCTATCATCTTTATTTTCAATGATATATTTATTTGGATAGCTAGAATCGTGTTTTCACTCTCTTGGAATAGTCGATTTGACTATTTTTGTTGTGGGAATCGATTCTTGAGGGTGTATAGTCAACTTATCGCATGATGGCTCAGAGGTTTTGCTAGTATTGGCTCCAGATTGTAGATCACTCACATGTTCTTTATCAATACTCAAACTCATAAGAGGGTGATTAGGTTCATCAAATACAATATGCATACTCTTATGCGCAAGACTTTTGTGCCATAACTAAATATCATTGGTTTGCATAGTGAGGTAGGTTAAAGTAGAAAAAACAGGAATGTTTAAAACATAGATATTATCAACACGTTCATTGATGAGAAAGATATCTTTTTTGTTGTGTTTGATTAAGCAACTTTCGGCTTTGAAGGAGACTCAAAATATGGTGTCACACAATTGACTGATGCTGAGCAGTTTATGTTCGAGGACTTCTACTAGATACACTTTAGTAACTTCATATGAGGAGCTGAGCTTTACTGAGTTGACTCTAATGACATTGTCTCTAGTATTGTCATAGAATCTGATAGATTTTTCGTCTATATTTTTTAAAACAGAAAAGATCCCTTTCTCTCCAGCTATACTCCTGGAATATCCACTATCCATTCTTCCTTTTTATAGATTTTGCGGACATGTTCCTGCAAAACAAAAATCTTAATCCTACTTAGGTACCTAAGCAGTCTTGGATCCTTTCGAGTTAGATATGCTTCCTTTGGGATTCCAAATTCACACACTCTTAGGCTTATGCCTACAACTGTAGGATTTATTCACTCTTAGTCCATAGATAAAATAGATGGGTCCTCAAGAAGAGAAGGAGTTTTTAGCTAATTTAGACAACCCTGATGAGGAACTCGAATAGTTTTTAATGAATTTGATCTTATAAAACTATGGCTTGGGGAAGTCCTAAGACTCTTTAATCTTATTTTTGCATCATCAAGCTCTTTATGAAGCATGTCAATCACAAATTGATATGCTTCTATTTCTATTTTCTATTTTCGACGTTGCTCTTCGAGTTTTTATTTAAATCGAGCTTCACAACTCTTTTTCTCTTAAGATAGTTTAATATATTTATCTATGACTTTTTAAAGCTTGTCAGTTATCATATCCAAGTTGGATTCAAGAGTATTATAGTTATGACAGTTGTGTTGTCTTACCACGCTAGGTCCACTTATTGCCATGAAGTATATATTGGTGGCCTTTGTTTTTTCTTTGGTTTCATCCTCATCACTCCAGGCTCTAAAATTTTGGTTCTTCCTTGATGTTCTCCTTTTTAATTCTGGACAGTGCTATTTGAAGTGGCCAGGCTTTCCACAGTAATTACAACGTTATCATTTCTCGTGGAATCATCATTTTTGGTTCCTTGGGATCTTCGTTGTATCTGTATTATGATTTGCCTTACTCCATGATTTATGAGATCTATTCCTTCACTATTGGCCTCTTTAAGAAAATCCACTTCTTCGGTTATAGTAGCATTGAAGGCTACTGGTTTATTTTTCTCCTCCTTGTGGCACTTGTTAATGTAATTTTTATCATATGCAATAAGGTTACCTCGTAGTTCATCATATGTCATATTGTGAAGATATCCGCCTTCTAGAATGGCAGCCTTGGTTTCTAAAATCTTTGGGAGACTTCGGACCAACTTTTGGACTTGCAGATTATGTAGATAGGTCATCCCCAGTGTCAGTTCGCACACGATTTTATTGAATCTAGAAAACATTACTTCAATGTTCTCATTTTCTTCCATTTTGAAAAACTCATATTCATTGACCAGAGTAGTGGTTTGTTCATAGGTTACCTTCAATTTATCTAAGATTTCCTTTGTGATTTCACAAGTTGATATCTTGTTGTATTCTTCTCCCCTAACTATACACTAAAGTAAACTCATAGAATGTGTCTTAGTTTGGATTACATTTTGTTGTTGTTTAGTGACCTCAAACTTTCAAGGTCTTCTAAGTCAATACTATTAGATTCCTTGTCTTTGTCCTTTGACTTTTCTTTAAGTCCCGGAATTGTCTTTGGACCCTTCCTGATGACAACCCAGGCTTGGATGTCATTTGATTGGACAAAAATTTTGAACCTATTTTTTCAGTAAGAGTAATGTTGCCCATTAAAGTATGGAGGTCTTGTGGAGTAGTGACCATCTTGGAAAAGAGCACTGAGAATTTGATTATTGTCCATCTGATCTTTGCTCACTTGCGGTTAAGCAATGAAGTTGGTGAGACCTTGATCTGATACTAATTTAAATTCAAGAGGGGGTGAATTGAAACTATTTTCTGTGAGTCGACTACTGACTCCTCACAGTCGACTTGCCTGCAGATTAGTGAACTTCATAAACATACTAGGTTTAAAATAGTTAAGCATGTAAATAACAAAACATAAAGTAATAACACAGAAATTTATCCTGATTCGGAACACCAATGTGGTGCCTACTTCCAGTCCCCTTGGGTTTCAAATTTCCCTTAGATCATTGAATATTAGGCTCGATTATAATGATAGGAAACAAGTTTTGAAGACATATTTGCTCTTCAGATCTTGTGACACAACTTCAACTAATGTTACAAAGTTGACTTGATCCTACTCTTTATATAATAATTGTAAACTAAACATTACAAAGCCTTGTAAGACTAAGAATGAGACACTTTGAATTTTCTCCTTGAAGTTGCGTAACTCGTGTCCATCTTAAGTCTTCCTTTTTTATAGTCTTCGACTGTTGCTCTTCATAAGGAAACCCAAGAGATTTATTCTCAATCAAGGATTTGAATTGATTCCTTGATTGAGGGAGTTTGAACCATATGGTATGTCCATATCACATATGTCCATACTTGGTGCGATTTTCCTTTATCACATTTATACATGTCTATATTAGATATGTCCATGTAAGGAGTGAGATCTTCCTTCACTTTGATCTTGTCGTGAGGTGCATCCAATTTTCTTGTCTATTGGGATTTTCAGTTGATATGATTTTTATTACCTTGTCAAGCGATATCCTATTTTTGATGTGGCTCTATATTTATCACGATATTCTTATGGAGAATATTCCTTGTCTTATGTGAGATATCCTCCCATGATTTGAGATCTTCAATGTCATTTATGTGAGATCTCTTTCCATCATTAGGGATCTTTAATATCTTTGATGTGGATTTATATTTAGTACGATATTCTTATGGAGAATATTCCTTTCCTTGTGTGAGATTTCCTCCCATGATTTGAGATCTTCAGTGTCCTTTGTGAGATCTCTTTAATATCCTATAAAGTTCACTTATTAGTTTGTCATTATTAAAACATAAAACATAAATATAAGAGGCTAACAGAACCATCCAATAGGAGATCTACACCTCCTACCATACAATGCCTCAAAAGAGGCCATACTTATGCTAGAATGGTAACTATTATTATATGAAAACTATACAAGAGGTTGATGCTCAACCCAGTTACCACCATAGTCAATCACACATGCTCAAAACATATCCTCCAGCATCTAAATGGTCCTCTTTGCTTACCCATCCATCTATGGGTGGAAGGCAGTACTCAGACTAACCCTAGTTCCGAACCTTTTCTAAAACGACCATCAAAAGTGAGATGAAACCTGCATACGACGACCAGAGATGATAGAAATAGGTACTCCATGCAGCTTTGCAATCTCATGGAGGTACAACCTCGTATAATCCTCATCCAAAAATTTATTCCTCACTGACAAAAAGTGAGTTGACTTTGTCATCCTATCCACGATGACCCAAATCAAATCAAACTGATTTCGAGATCGAGGAAGACCATTAATGAAATCCATGTTGATCACTTCCTATTTCCATTCAGGAAATTAATCTTTTAATTCAACCCTCCGGGCCTCAAATTCTCAACTTTTACTTGTTGACACACCATGCACTTGGCCATAAAATCAGATATATCCCTCTTCATACCATTTCACCAATATATCTCCTTGAGGTCATGATACATTTTTGTCGAACCTAGATGAACAACATAGTGCGACTCATGCGCCTCAGCCAATATCCTTTCTCGCAAACCATCGACTCAGAAACACACAACCTTCCTTGGTACCTCAAGGTACCATAACCACTAATCTCGAAGACCATCACCTTTTGCCCACCAATATCACCATTGATCCTTAATAGGACAGGCTATAACATCTACTTCTCCTTTATCTCAGCACCAAGAGATGACTGCGCCATCTTCTGAATGAATACACCACCATCCTCAGAGTCTAAGAGGCGAACTCCAATGTTATCCAAACGGTGAATGTCTATTCACTATCTCCCATTTCTCTTATCCACATGAGCTAGACACTCCCTGGATGACTTGGTAAAAGTATCAGCAACTACATTAGCTTTACCTGGATGGTAGTGAAGACTCATGTCATAGTCCTTGAGAAGCTTGATCCATCTCCTTTACCTGAGGTTAAGTTCTTTCTAAGTAAACACATACTGTAGGCTTTTATGAATTGAGAAGATATCCATATGCACCCCATACAAATAGTGTTGCCATATTTTAAATGCAAACACCGTAACTAAAAGTTCTAAATTATGAGTAGGATAGTTCCTCTCATGGACCTGCAAATACTTAGAAGCATAGGCTATCACCTTACCATATTTCATCAAAACACAACCAAGCCCCCATAAGGGATGCATCACAATAGACCACAAACCCATCAGTTCCTTCAAGCAAGGTTAAAATCATAGCCGAAGTTAGTTTATCCTTCATCTTCTCCAAACTACCCTCATAACTATTAGACCACAAGAACTTTAGCTTCTTCTGAATCAACTTAGTCAATGGGGCAACTATAGTTGAAAAACTTTCCACAAACCTCCAGTAGTAGCCGGCTAAACCCAAGAAGATCTGAATATCGATTGGATTTTTGGGTCTAGGCCATTTCTTAACCACTGAAACCTTTTGCGGATCCACCATGATCCCCTCACTAGAAATAATTATCCTAGAAAAGTGACAACGTTCAACCAGAATTCAAATTTCAAAAACTTGGCATACAAATGTTGCTCCTTCAAGGTCTGCAACATAACATAAATGTGGTTGGCATGATCCACCTCACTCTTAGAGTACACCAAAATGTCATCTATGAACTTAATAGCAAACAGATCCAGAAACTAATGAAAGATCCTATTAATCAAATCCATAAATCTTGCCGGAGCTTTGGTCAAACCAAAAGACATAACTAGAAACTCAAAATGACCATACCGGGTATGGAAAGATATCTTAGGGATATTCACCTCACTAATATTAAGTTGATGATACCCAGACCGAAGGTCAATTTTGGAGAAACACTTAGCACCCTGGAACTGATCAAACAAGTCATCTATCCTTGGAAAGGGATACTTGTTCTTTATCGTTACCTTATTCAATTGTCGATAGTCAATACACATTCGAAGGGAACCATCCTTATTACACATTAATAACACCGGTGAACCCCATGGGAACACACTAGGATGGATAAAACCCTTATCCAAAAGATCCTTTAGTTGGTCCTTTTGCTCCCTCAACTCAGCCAGAGCCATTCTATAAAGGGAAATAAAAATTGGACGAGTGTCCTAAACCAGATCAATCCCAAACTTAATCTCCCTATCAAGAGGAACACCAAGAAGGTCATCAGGGAAGACCTCAGGAAAATCATTCACCATCAGAATAGAATGCAAGAAAGAACCTCCCGAGTTAGAATCTTTAACCTGGACTAGATGATAGAGAAACCCCTTGGAGATTAATCTCTAAGCTCTAAGATATGATATAACCCCCCTCCAAGGAGCTAGGGAACCACCCTTCCACTTAATAATTGGTTCACCAGGGAACGTAAAGACAACCTTATAGGTTTGACATTCTAAGGACGTGTAGCGCGAGTGCAACCAATCCATATCCAATATAATAACAAAATCCACCATATCCAGTTCAAATAAATCCAACAAGGTATTCTTACTACCAACAGATACCACAAACCCCCTATAGACTCTTCTAGTAATCACAGAGTCACCTATCGAGGTAGAAATAGAAAAATGGTCCAAAGTAACCTCGAGACCGAAACCAAAATACACAATCACAAATGGGGTCACATAAGATAGAGTGGACCTCAGATAAATTAAATAATACACATCACGAGAGAAAAGTTTCAATATACCAATCATGACACCAGGTGATGCGTTAGCCTCCTGTAGTGTAGTGAGTGCATATAGATGGTTCTGACCAGTGCCAGAACTAGATGGTGCAGCCTTTGGTGTCACAGCTGATGATGAAGCAACTGTAACATTATATGCCCTTGAAGAAACCTTACCAACCAGATAATTTGTAAGCATATGGCCTGCCTGACTAATTTTCAAGAACCTATTCCTTCTCTCATCACAAAAATCCCAATGTAACCGTCCACAAAACCTACAAGGAGAAAATGATGAAGGCGATTGAGCCCTACTAGCAAGAGATTAGGCACCTTGTGCCCTAAAGTTATTGCCGCTCGACTGACGCTTGTCACCTGACAAATTTAGGTAAGGTGCACTAGCTGTGGAGAAAGAACCAGAATTGCCCTACTTCTTCTTTAGACACTTACCACCCTCCCTACCACTTTGTTGTTGGCCACCACCCTGCTCAGAGAACCTAAACTTCTTATCCTGCCTTTCCCCAATCTCAGCCTAATTTTGCTTTTTCTCTTCTACCTGTTACATATAAGCTACCAACCTAGAGATGTCCATGCCCTTGATCAACAAGGCAGTATTGCTTTTAAGAATCAACTCACGAGACAGTCCTGAGGTGAACGTTCTCATCCTATCCCTCATATTACACACCATCTCTGAAGCATACCGAGACAACTAGTAAAACTTAAAGGTATACTCCTTGACCATTATCTTCTCATGTTTCAAAATAACAAATTCCTCTACTTTCTCTTCTCTAAACTACTGAGTAAAGAATCAGTCCAGAAATATATTAGAGAAAGTCTCCCATAGAGAGGAATCCTTAACATCACCCCTTGTCCAATCCCATTACTTGGACCATTAGCACGCCATATCCTTTAGCTGGTAGGCAGCAAATTTTACCCCTTCCATATTCGTGGCATACATAATCCTAAAAATCTTTTTAATCTCATCTAGAAAATAGTAAAGCCCCAAAAAATTATCTCATAGTTTGAGCCTTAAAGCAAGTTGAGTGAAGTGTCATCCCAGCCTTAAAAGTTTGAGAGGTGTCTTCCCAAGTGTGAAATATTTTGAACCATATGGAATTTCACTAATATCAACTTTTTTCATGTAGATCATTGAGTTAGCTTTCCAACGATATCAATTTCGTCAAAATCCAACATTGAATGAGGAAGTAATGGCCGTTTTACTGAACATTATCAGAATCGCCCAGGTTTGATGGATGATTTGACGGACCGTCAAGTCTGCGATGGACCGTCAATCATCCCATCGAAACCAAGGCAGTGATCCCTTTTTTTAGCCATCGTGTGACTGCCAAAATAATGGACCACCAACTTTTTGAGGGACCGTTACTTTGACCATCGCTCTGAGGTAGTGTTGCCTTATCCTAGCCATAGTACGACGGCCTAAATGGCGGATCACCAAACTTCAATGGACCGTCGCTGAGACCATCATAGCAAGGTAGTATGTCCCTTCTTTTGTCTAGCTTGCGATGGACGATTGATGGATCATCAAATTTTTGACGGACCATCGATTCGACCATCACAGCCCCCGTTCAGTAATTTTTACCCATTTTTGAAGGGATATTTTGGTATTTTCCCCTCTTTTAAACCCTCTTATATATTCTATGTGAAGAAACTACCTCATTTTCCCATCTCTAACACTAATGAGCTAGGGTTTTCTCCTCCAAATCAAATCAAAATAAAATTCTTCTTCAAGGAACCTAAGAACTCACCATGGATTCTTCAAATTGAGTTGAGATTCAAGTTCCCTTAGTCAAGTGTGGCAAGAACCCTCTCTTTCAAGGATAAGAAGAAGAGTTTAGAGAAAGCTTGTTTATCCAATGTCATAATCTAAGTTATATGGAGTTTTGAACAAAGGTAACCCTTTCACCTTTGTGCCCAAAGGCATATTTACATCATGATTTTCATAAAATCTATGAGGTTTTACATGAATTTGAATTGAGAGTTTTCGCCCATTATTATTGAATGCATTATCTTGATATTTTCCATGAATTAAGAGTTAAATGACATGATTTCTGCATGCTTTATTGAGAATTTATAACTGGGTATAAATCTTATGATTTTACTTCTTTAAAAGCTAATATTTGAAATGTTTGAGATATTGAAGCATATGACTATATTGAGATTTTGAGATAAATTTCTAAAATTTCAAGATTTCCACATGATTTATGAATCTATATGATATATATTATGCTTTTGATGAGCTTTAACTTGAGATTGAACTATGGGTTAGTAAGCCCTATTTGAGACTTGTGAATTTGTGAATGTAACGCCCCGGAAAATGGGTCCCGGAGCGTCACACGGTGTTTGAGGCTACGAGTAGCCCCAAGCTAACCCTTTGAGCCATTTTCTTTCAGTTCAACATAAATCAACGGGGTTCCATAAATAAACCTCAAATATCAACAGAGTAATCATCATTCAAGAATAAAAGAATTTCAGAAAGATAACAAAATACGACTTATTAGTCAACTCCCAACATCTATACTAGTCTGACAAGCCTCTAAGAAAATCAATAAAACTAGCAAGCCATTGAGACATGCCCCAACTGAATCAGACTTAGTTATCAAATGTAAACAATTTCGTAAAACCAATATCAGACATCACGTCCTCGAAACATGAGGACTCACCACAATAGAGGATGTAGAACAGCGTGCCCGAAGAATCACTATCGAACCTGGAACTAAGTACCTGAACCTACATTCTAAGAAAATGCAACCCACATCTGAAGATGTGGGTCAGTGCCATGGAAAGGAACCGAGTATATGGGGTGTATGCAGTTGTATAAACATCATCATCATAAATATTTATGAAAAATATGCAGGATATATGAAAGACTCACATAGCCCGAAAAAAATTATCATAATCATGAGAGGATAAAATAAGTACAATAACACATGTGAGTCATCATATAATTTGTCAATCACTTTTAGTTCATCAAGAATATCAATTCTCATAATGTAAATATCATTTAAATCTTTCGAAAGAATAACTTTCACAATTCCACTTTCAAATCACTTCACCATTCAGCATAGACATAAGGAAACACACACACACTGGGAGATCCTATAACCGACATAAACCATATGGGCTACATGGAGTCCAACGTACAACCCACATTGGGGAAAGCCGTCTTATCCTTGCCATCGGAGTAGGACTATCGATATCAAATCCATACAAACTAGTGATCACTCTATAAATCAGCCTCAGGCTCACTCCTATGGGGGCACGTAGTTCTAGGGAAGTAAGTTCGCTTTATACCTCCCACTCTGTGCTAAAGATTTCTCCCGGACTTAGCTCAGATCATTTCAAAGACAATCTACAACAAAATAATTTCAGTAATATATAAATATACATCGGGAGCCATCATGCTTCCCATCTATCAAAATCAACCACGTTGTGTATTTCTTTCACACTCGAGTTTAAAACAACTCCATTAAGGCCAAAAGGTCAAATCATTCAAAATATCTCAAATATTTAACATCAACGTGCTTATAACATACATTTTCTAAAAAAACACAATTTCCAATGGGGATTCACAACCCAAATATCAAAATCATGATAAATATCATTCAAGATTCATGCTTTATATCTCCACACATGTAAATTCATCTTTCAAAATCATAAAAATCAAGATTTCATAATAATCATCATAAGATATGGGTTCATGCTTCAAATTCGTAAAAATCAAATAAAAATCATGCCTTTGTAAAGAAAATTACTTTTGGGCACAAGAACGAAAGAGAGTTCTTGTTGAAAAATCCCACATACCTTGAATGATGAACTTTAGATCGATACTCATTTTTTAGATGTTAATCGTGCCTTTGAATGATGGTTCTTGGAGTTCTTGAACTAGGAATTTGGAATCTTGAATAAATTTACAAAATTAATGGTAAACTTTGGAGGTTCTTGAAGTTGGATGTAGCAGTTTAGGGTTTTCTTTTTGAGGGAATTTGATGAAATTTAACATATAATGCTTCTAATAGACTTTAATATAGGGTTTGGACGGATTATGGGTGGGGGGAATGACCAAAACGCCCCTAAAAATCAAAAAATTCTCAAATCTGTCCTTTGATGGACTATTTTGATAGTCTGAAGTAGATCAACCATAACGTTTTACTCCGATATCCAAATTGGATGAAACTAATTTCATTAGAAAGAGACTCTCATATCTTTCTGTTGATATACAGTATCTCACCCAGATCATTGTGTACGAGGAGTGATGATCGTTTGAATTTGACCCAAAAATTCACTTTTGATAGGCTGAAGTAGATCGACCATAACTTTTTGCTCCGATAGGCAAATTGGATGAAACCAATTTCATTGGAAAGAGGACTCACAGAGCTTTCCGTTGATATATAGTAGATCAGCCAGATTATTATGTACAAGGATTTATGATCATTTAAATTTTGAGAAAAAATACTCCAGGCCTCAGCACTTTTTCCTGGACGTTTTACTGTTCACTACTATTCATGGTTCGATTGGACTGTTCATAACTCGTCGCTCGGGTGTCCGTTTTGGATGATCCACATATAGTTGGAAATCTTATTCGATACTCTACACAATGGTGGGTCATAATCTAAGACATTCCACACGAAAAATTTATAATTCATTCTAGAAGATAGAACCCAACACGTTTACGCACAAAATTTCAACGAAAATTTTTCCGAGGTATTACATCAACCCCCCCTTAGAAACATTCATCCTCGAATGACGCTAGACATGGAAAGATTAGATAGGGAATAGATCATACAGGTGAAACCATTCATTAGAATCATCACCACATCATTTCTCACTCCGAATGCAACATAGAATGCATAAATTCAAGAAACTACAGCTTAACACATAATAAATGACAGCTGAACTGCTGCAACTTTTATCAAAAGTGCATGATTTATGAAAGAACGGTACCTTCGGCTTGATCGGAGTTTACGGAAAATAGGTGCGGGTACTTGGATCGCATATCCGCCTCAGCTTCCCAAGTTGCACCCTCAACAGATTGGTTTCGCCACAACACCTTGACCAAGGGAACTTCTTTGTTCCTTAATCTTTGGACACTGAAATCAAGAATCTCAACAGGAATCTCATAAGAGGAAAGATTTTCTTGAATGTCAGCACTCACAGAGGAATCCACTACCACAACATCGCTAATATGCTTTCTAAGCATGGAGACATGGAATATTGGATAAACAGAGGACAAATTGGAAGGAAACTCGACCTCATAAGCTACCTTACCAACACGGCTAAGAATTTTGTAAGGACCAACATAATGAGGACTAAGCTTCCCTTCTTTCCAAATCTCTTCACCCCCTTATGGGTGAAATTTTCAGATACACTAGGTCACCAACTTCAAACTCAAGGTCTCTCCTTCTAACATCCGCATATGACTTTTGACGACTCTGCGCATTTTTCAACCATTCCCTAATCAACTTAACTTTTTCCATAGCCTTAAATACCAAATCAGGACCACTCACAGCCGCTTCACCTACCTTGAACCAACCTATGGGTAATCTACACTTCTTCCCATATGAGGCTTCAAACGGAACCATGCCAATACTAGAGTGGAAGATGTTATTGTAAGAAAACTCTATCAACGGTAAGTGATCATCCCAACTTCCCTTAAAGTCAAGTGCACAAGCTCTCAACATATCCTCTAAGGTTTGGATGGTCCGCTTAGCCTGACCATCGGTTTGCGGATGAAAATCAAAACTCAAAAGCACTTGGGTACCAAGACTCTTTTGGAAAGCTTTCCAAATGAGAAGTGAACTGAGTACCCCTATCCGAAATGATAGACAAGGGAACTCCAAGCAGTCTGACTAGCTCTCGGATATACAATATAGCATAATCCTCAGCAGTATATAAAGTATGAACAGGCAAGAAATGAGCAGACTTAGTCAACCTATCAACCACAACCCAAATGGAATCATGATGGCGTCGGGAAGGAGGTAAAACAATCATGAAATCCATATTTATCTCTTCCCACTTCCAGGTGGGAATACTAAACTCTTGCATCATACCACCAGGTCTTTGGTGTTCAACCTTAACCTGTTGGCATGTTGCACACTTAGCTACAAACGCTGCTATATCTTTCTTCATGCCACTCCACCAATAGATTTCTCGTAAGTCTCGATACATCTTGGTGGCACCAGGATGAATAGAATATCGCACCCCGTGTGATTCAGCCATAATCCTCTGTCTCAGGTCATCAACATTTGGGTCACACAATCTACCCTGCAATCTCAACACACCATCTTCCCCTTGGGAGAAAACCTCTACTTTTTGGTCCTTGACTTACTCCTTCAGTTTGACCAAACTATCATCTAAGTATTACTTTTCCTTCACTTCCGAAACCAAGGAGGATTCGAAACTACTCTGAACCCCTATACTACCTTCAGCAGAGTCAAACAACCTAAACCCCAATCTATCCAAACGATGTACATCATGAGCCAAATCTTTCTTACCTTCTACCACATGCGAAACACTACCCATGGACACTCTACTTAGGGCATCCACCACAATATTGGCCTTGCCCTGATGATACAACATACTTATATCATAGTCCTTTAATAATTCTAACCATCGTCTTTGTCTAAAATTCAATTCTCTCTGGGTAAACACATACTGCAGACTCTTATGATCAGTGAAAACATCAACATGGACACCATACAAATAGTGTCTCTAGATTTTCAAAGTAAACACAGCAGCAGCCAACTTAAGGTCATGGGTGGGGTAATTTTTCTCATAGGGTTTCAACTGTCTAGAAGCATAAGTTATCACCTTATCCTTCTGCATCAATACGCAACCCAACCCAACTCTCAAAGAATCACAGTACACCACAAAACCATCAACACCATCAGGAAAAGTCAAAACAGGGGCTGAAGTGAGTCGAGTCTTCAACTTTTGAAAACTCTTCTCATAAGATTCGAACCATAAGAACTTCACCTTTTTTGGGTCAACCGAGTCATAGGAGACGCTATAGAGGAGAAAACCTTAAAAAATGACGGTAATAGCCAGCTAAACCCAAGAAACTTCGGATATCAGTCGGAGAAATAGGTCTAGGCCAATTTCTAACAGCTTTGATCTGTTGGGGATCAACTCTAATACCCTCAGAAGAAATGATAAGACCCAAAAAAGCAACTGACCTTAGCCAAAACTCACACTTACTGAACTTAGCAAACAACTTGTGATCTCTAAGGGTTTGCAAGACAGTTCGGAGATGATCAAAATATTCATCCTCACTATGGGAGTATACCAGTATATCATCGATGAACACTATGACAAACATATCCAGATATGGTCTGAACACTCGATTCATGAGGTCCATAAAAGCTGCTGGGGCATTAGTTAACCCAAAAGACATAACAAGAAACTCAAAATGGTCATAACGAGTTTGGAAAAAGGTTTTTGGGATGTCACACTCCCTAACTTTGAGTTGATGATAGCCGAAGTGAAGGTCTATCTTTGAGAAATAACTTGCACTTTGCAATTGGTCAAACAAATCATCTATTCTCAGAAGGGGGTACTTATTTTTTATGGTGACTTTATTCAGTTGGAGGTAATCAATGCATATACGCAAAGAGCCATCTTTCTTTCTCACAAACAACACAGGAGCACCCCAAGGAGAAACACTGGGCCGTATGAAACCCTTATCTAGTAGATCTTTGAGTTTCTCTTTCAACTCCTTAAGTTCTGCAGAGGCCATACGGTAAGGAGGAATAAAAATGGGCTGAGTATCGAGAAGAAGATCAATCCCAAACTCTATCTCTCTATCAGGAGGTATCCCTGGGAGATCATCCGGAAAGACATCAAAAAACTCATTGATGACGTTAACAGACTGGAGAGTTAGAGTCTTAGATTTAGTGTCTTTGACTCTAACCAAATGGTAAATACACCCCTTGGAAATAAGCTTTCTATCTTTGAGGTAAGAGATAAAATGACTCTTGGGTGACATAGAATTCCCAGACCACTCAAACATGGATGCACCCGGAAATTGAAACTTGACCACTCAAACATGGATGCACCCAGAAATTGAAACTTGACCACTCAGGTCTGACAATTAATAGAGGCATAAGAAGAATACAACCAGTCTATACCCAGAATCATATTAAAATCTACCATATCTAACTCAATCAAATCAACCAACAAGACTCTATAAAGAACGGTAAAAGGACACTTTTTATACACTTTTTGGGCAATAATCAAATCACCCACCGGGGTAGAAACTAAGATAGGCTCAGGAATAATCTCAGGACTCATTTCAAAATTCACAGCAATCAAAGGTGTAACATATGATAAACTAGATCCAGGATCCAACAAATCATACACATCAAACTGAAATATACGAAGCATACCAGTAACAACATCGGGAGAGTCCTCCTATTCCTGGTGGGACGGTAAAGCATAGAATCTATTTTGGCGCTGCCCACCTGCATTGCTAGAAGAGATGCCCTAAGCTGGGGCTGGGTGAGTCGCTGGAACTGGAGCACTAAAGTCTGGGTCTGAGGGTGATAGTCATGACGCCCTTGTCCATCTTGTGGACAATCTCTAACTCTATAACCCCTGTCACCACACCGGAAATAACCCCTCTTCTCACCCCAACACTCACCCGAATGAGCCCTACTATACTTAGGACACAGGGGATGATTTGGCTTACGGCCAACACTGTATTGGGACCTGGATGCATATGACCTGCTACCTTGATCCTACCTACCTCTAGGCACAAAAGCACTAGCAGATAACGGTGCTGGCATAGATGAACGATCCTGATACTGAGGGCGACTCCCACCCTGCGATCTAGTCTGACCCTGTCTGTGCTGCTCGAACCTAGCTCTCTTATTCTCTCTTATTCTATCTCTCTCTTTAATCTTTTCTGCCTCAATATGTTGTTCATGAGTCATCAGCCTAGAAAGATTCATCTCACTATTCAGCATAGCAGACCTACACTTTCTAACCACATAACTAGACACTCCAGTCACAAACTTACTCATACTAGCTCGATTATCAGCCACTAAGTTAGGAGCATACATGGCCAACTGATTGAACTTCAGACAGTGCTCCCTAACAGTCATAGAGCCCTATCACAGGTTCATAAAATCTTCCACCTTTGCCTCCCTCATCTCCAAAGGAAAAAACTTATCGAGTAATACATCCTGGAACTCTTGCCAAGTTGTAGAGATAGCTCCCTCACCTCTACTTTTCCTCCAAGCAACAACCCAGTCATAAGCAAGCTCTTTCAACCTATACGCAGCCAACTCCACACTATGTTCCTCAGATACATGCATCACCTGAGTAATCTTCCGCACCTCCTCTAAAAATAACTGTGGATCCTCATCAGACTTGGACCTATAGAATTCTGGCAGATTCATTCGCATGAAGTCATGGATCCTGGAAGCAGCTGAATCACCTTTCTGCTGCTGTGGAGCCAAGGCCAGGTTGGCCTGAACATTTCTAGTAAAAGCTTGGGCCAGTGCCTGAAAGGCTGCCCAAAATTCAGCATGAGACACATTTTCATTCAATGGGTCAGCGGGTTAAGGTTGCAGACCATCATTATTTCTTCTCGCTCGACGTGGAGGCATATTTCTAAAAGAGGATAGCATGAATCAATACCAAAGAGAGACACTTTAAGCATGATAGACTTCTGAAAGAAAGAATCACACTTTTTCCTAAAACATCTTATAGCCTCTTGCTTATAGATGTGGCATGCTACATACCGATGATCAAGACTCTACTTAACGCGACTTGTCAGGCTCCCTAGGATACCTTAAAACCTTAAGCTCTGACACCAAGTTTGTAACGCCCCCAAAAATGGGTCCTGGAGCATCACACAATGCTTGAGGCTACGAGTAGCCCCAAGCTAACCCTTTGAGCCATTTTCTTTAAGTTTAACACAAATCAACGGGGTTTCCATAAATAACCCTCAAATATGAATAGAGAAATTATCATCCAAGAATAAAAGAATTTCAGAAAGATAACAAAATACAACTTATTAGTCAACACCTAACATTTATACTAGTATGACAAGCCTCTAAGAAAATCAATAAAACCAGCGAGCCATTGAGACATGCCTCAACTGACTCATACTCAGTTATCAAATGTAAACAATTCCGTGAAACCAATATCAGACATCACATCCTCAGAACATGAGGACTCGCCACAACAGAGGATGTAGAGCAGCGTGCCAAAAGAATCACTGTCGAACCTAGAACTGAGCACCTGAACCTACATTCTAAGAAAATGCAGCCCACATCCAAAGATGTGGGTCAGTACCATGGAAAAAAACTGAGTATATGGAGGTGTATGCAGTTGTATAAACATCATCATCATAAATATTTATAATAAATATGCAGGATGTATGAAAGACTCACATAGCCTAAAGAAAATCTTCATAATCATGAGAGGATAAAATAAGTACAATAACACATGTGAGTCATCATATAATTTGTCAATCACTTTCAGTTCATCAAGAATATCAATTCTCATAATGTAAATATCATTTAAATATTTTGAAAGAATAACTTTCACAATTCCACTTTCAAATCACTTCACTATTCAGCATAGACACAAGAAAACACACACACACTGGGAGATTCTATAATCGACATAAACCATGTGAGCTATATGGAGTCTAACATACAACCCATGTTGGGAAGAGTCCTATCCTTTCCATCGGAGTAGGACTATCGATATCAAATCCACACAAACTAGTGATCACTATATAAATCAGCCTCAGGCTCACTCCTACGGGGGCACGTAGTTCTAGGAAAGTAAGATCGCTTTATACCTCCCACTTGGTGCTAAAGATTTCTCCCAGAATTAGCTCGGATCATTTCAAAGATAATCCATAACAAAACAATTTCAGTAATATATAAATATACATCGGGAGCCATCATGCTTCCCATCTATCAAAATCAACCACGTTGTGTATTTCTTTCACACTCGAGTTCAAAACCACTCCATTAAGACCAAAAGGTCAAATCATTCAAAATATCTTAAATATTCAACATCAACGTGCTTATAACACACACTTTCTAAAAAAACACAATTTTCAATGGGAATTCACGATCCAAATATCAAAATCATGATAAATATCATTCAAGATTCATGCTTTATATCTCCACACATGTAAATTCATCTTTCAAAATCATAAACATCAAGAATTAATAATAATCATCATAATATACGGGTTCATGCTTCAAATTCGTAAAAATCAAATAAAAACCATACCTTTGTAAAGAAAATTACTTTTGGGCACAAGAACAAAAGAGGGTTCTTGTTGAAAAACCCCACATACCTTGAATGATGAACTTTAGATCGATACTCATTTTTGAGATGTTAATCGTACCTTTGAATGATGGTTCTTGAAGTTCTTGAACTAGGAACTTGGAATCTTGAATAAATTTACAGAATTAATGGTGAACTTTGGAGGTTCTTAAAGTTGAATATAGGAGCTTAGGGTTTTTTTTTTAGGGAATTTGATGAAATATAATATATAATGCTTATAATAGGCTTTAATATAGGGTTTGGATGGATTTTGGGTGAGGGAGAATGACCAAGATGCTCCTAAAAATCAAAAAATTCTCGAATCTATCCTTTGGTGGACTGTTTTGATAGTCTGAAGTAGATCAACCATAACGTTTTACTCCGATATCAAAATTGGATGAAACTAATTTCATTAGAAAGAGGACTCTCATATTTTTCCATTTATATATAGTATCTCACCCATATCATTATGTATGAGGATTTATGATCATTTGAAGTTGACCCAAAAATTTACTTTTGGTAGGATGAAGTAGATCGACCATAACTTTTTGCTCCGATAGGCAAATTGAATGAAACCAATTTTATTGGAAAGAGGACTCGAAGAGCTTTCCGTTGATATATAGTAGGTTACCAGATCATTATGTACAAAGAGTTATGATTGTTTAAATTTGGAGCAAAAATATGCCAGGCCTCAGTAACTTTTCCTGCACGTTTTACTGTTCACTACTATTCACGGTTCGATTGGAATGTTCATAACTCGTCGCTCGGGTGTCCATTTTGGATGATCCACATATCTTTGAAAATCTTATTCGATACTCTACACAATGGTGGGTCATAATCTAAGACATTCCGCATGGAAAATTTATAATTCATTCTAAAAGATAGAACCCAACACGTTTACGCACAAAATTTCAATGAAAAATTTCCTGGGGTATTACAATGAACTCTTGTACTTTAAGCACCCATGATTTAAGTATTTTGAGAAGATTGAGAAATGAATTGACCTAATGGTCCGAGAGATTTGAAATTCACTTCACTATATGAGATTATTGATTTGATTATTGGGTTCGTGGTGAACCATAAGATTATTCTAAAAGAGGATTTTTATAGGATGAGCGCAGATAATCTAAAGAGAGTAGTATTTAGCATCGAACGGGTAAGTCACTATGGTTTTTTACCCCAAATTACGTGCCACCATAGGTTGGACTTGAGGCTGAGATTATGATGATTATGATTGGGTTTGAGGCCGAGTTTTATTTATGGATCACTAGACCTAGGTTTAATCCCTATCAAGAGTATGACGCTCCTCCCCAACATGGGGTCTCTTTCTTAGGAGGACAAAACGTTGGACTTCATGTAGCTCGCATGGTTTATGTCAGTTACGAGAACCTCTCTTGCCATTCAAACTTAAGTTTAGCTACTTCCTTGGAAACTAAAGTGTTTTCCCTTCTATGAGCTGTTTTCCTGCTAATGAGGTTGTAAAAAGATTTCCTATCTAATGTATTCCCTTGATATGAATTATCTCTTCAAAAGAAAGTGTTTTTCCTTGATTTGGTATTTTCCCATGAAACCTTGAGATGAGTTATTTTATCTAAACTAGAGTATTTTCCTTTTGAGATTGAATGATTTCCTTAAATCTTGAAATGAGATATTTTCCTAAAGTGAATGAAATGCCTTCAAGTACGTTTCAAAGTGATATGATTCCAAATTCCCAGTATTTGAGTTTAAAAAGAGTTATGAGATCTTGAGCACTAATGAAGTTTTACTGTCCTTGAGGCATATGCATGAGTTGATCGTATTTCTTAAAGCCCCTTTGGGCTTGAGTATTGAGAAAAAAAGAAGATTTCTAATTTTAAGGTTAAAGAATGATGACTCACGAGATTTGTGGTATGTGCCTTATCTTACATGATTTATGAGCTTTATATTTGATACTTGTTCAAGCTATGTGAGTCATCCTATATTGCATCCATAATTTGACTGAAGAAGGTTGATACTATTTTATACATGTGCATTCACCCCCATATACTCAGTACATTCCCAAGTGCTGATCCACATATACATCTATGTGCTACATTGTCTCATAATATAGGTACAAATTATAGCATATGTACCCTGTCTGATCAGTTTGTAGCTTTCAGTTGGCAGGTGATGAGTCTTTTTGATTCAAGGGCTCAAGTTTATGATACGGTTGAGACTAGTAGTATTTCCTTTTTTAGTCGTATTGAGTCGGGGTACTTGGGAGTCATGACCCAACTACCCATGGTCAGCACTAGTAGAGGCTTTATAGATAGTAGGTAGAAGTTGATGTATTGGGTTTCGATTTTATTATAAAAAATTGAGTTGTAACCTTGTGAATCCAGTTTTGGTATTGAGCAAATTCATATTAGAGTTATATTCTGCCTTATTCTTTTGGTTTTATTTATTTTATTTAGTTATTTATGTGTGATGACAAGTGAAAGGTTAACTTGGGGTCACTTATGACCCTAGGCACCGTGTAGCATCCCGAGGGGTGATTTTGGGTCGTTATAGATTGTATCAGAGCACAAGGTTCAAGTGTCTTAGGGTGTCTATAAAGCCATGTCTAGTAGAGTCTTGCAGAATGGTGTAGAGATGTCTGTATTTTTCTTCGAGAGGCTACAAGGCATTTAGGAAAGGTCTCCATTCTTTCGAGTCTAAGATCATGCTATAGAGAGATTCTCTTTGTGCTTACGCAGATCATCAACTTTTTGTATTCAGGCCATCTCCGCCTTATTTTCAAATTATCAGAAATAGTCAAGCTTGAATCTTTAAAGATAGTAGTGGATTGTAATTGAGTTAGAGGTACCCCATCAGTATTTTTGAGTTCCAATGATTGAAGTGCTTTATTCGTCATTCATAAAAGTCGGGCACTAAGCCCAAGTTAGAGGTGCTTTCAGATTCCTCCTCAGAATCCATGATGTGAATCTACGCTTCCTTACCCATGTATTACTCTTAAGATATTATTATTCCTATGTTTCAATTTCTTCCCAGATAATGTTCTCAGATTGGCTAGTAAAAAGCTTCAAAAGTCTTTCAAAGTAGCTTGATAAGAGCCTTGTGGTTTGTCAGAAGTCCCTCGTGATAAAAGTTATTACCTCACTCTTATGAGTCTTGCAAGTGAAACAGAATGAGATGTGTATTCTTAGATCATTGAATATTGTGTGTCAAGTTTCTATATTCTGCATTATGTAATCTTCTTATCATTGTCTTTTTGAAAAGAAAAAAATCAAGTCTAGAGACAACGTGTGGGTCTCTTTCGATTCACTAGCATAGTTACTTTTTTATTCATCTCATTTTCTTATTCAAAACACAAAACCAAAGTATAGTGAAGCCGTGTGAGGCCTATTTCTTTTCACTAGCAACTTGTTGTGCATCCTGTTGTTCTTGTGTTGGTTGGAACTGGGGGTTTAGAGTGGTAGTGACAAGAGAAGCGGTAAGGGCCATTTGTTGAACTTATATATATATATGTATAGCTGAATTTTGTTGCACATGTGTGAGCTATTAATGAAGTGTTATGTCCTTGCTTGTTTATTTGTGTGAGGTAGAGATGGAGTCATTAGTTAAGGAGAAATATTGTTTGTTGATGTATGAAGAGAGTTGTTGATGGTAACTGTTGTGTTGGAAGGTACAAATTATTGATAAAAGTACTTGGTCAATAGTGTTATTGATTTAGGCATCCCTGAGATTATAGGTTGGAGTTTAGTTGAGACTTATAGGGCTATGAGCTATGTTGGGGCTGTATAAATAGGTGGATAGTAATGATGTGTAGAAGGAGGGTGTGTTGATGAATTGGAAATAAGTTGGGCCATGTGATTGTGATTGATTATTATCGGTTATGAAGTTTGAGTGGGCATGTGAATTTGATCTTTTGTTTCATGACGTTCGAGTGAGATTAGCACTAGACACTAAGCTTGAATGATTGTTGGTCATGAAAGTGGAGACGACGATTTCTTGTTTAATGGTACTAGTATAGGGAAGTGATCTAATAAGCTTGAACAGTGTGTTCAAGGGCCTAAGTTTGATTGATTAGTAATCAAGTTTGATGTTGTATGTATGATGTAGAAATATGCCCAAGGTGCCATGGGGCTGCTTTGTTCTTGAGGATTATTGCATGTTGTTTGGTTAGTAATAATACTGAGTTGCTAGGTGGGACTACGAGATTATGAATAAAGGTGTTGTGCGTGATTTTGATTCTCATGGTTTAGAAACATAAGTTATAGGTGATGTAGTGGTAGGCTATGGCAGGAGTGGTGTGGTCCATCAGAGAATGGGAGATACCCTTTCTAAGCGTTAAGTAGTAAATCAAGACTATTGGGGTTATAGACGGATGATGTGTATCTTAGGAGGTAGTTTTATGAGTTGGCAACACGCTTTGGGGAGTGATGTGATAGAACGTGACGTGGGGTATTTATAACTGACTGAGGACATGACCTTGGATAGGAAGATTTTGAGGAAAAGCATTAGGATAGAGGGCTAAGGGTGTGATGCGTCGTAGTCAGTAATTAGGTGGACTTTTATGTCCTCGATTTGGCAATGTGTAATTTGTTGTGAATGTCGTACCTATGTTGTTTTATGGTGTCCTATGATTTGAAATCTTTTGTATGTTGCCTTTTTGTCCTAAGCTGGAGGTCTATTGGAAACAGCCTCTCTACTCCTTTAAGGGTAGTGGTATGGACTGCGTACAATCTACCCTCCCTAGACTCCACTTATGTAGAAATATATTGGGTTTATAGTTGTTGTTGTTTTACGCTTTGAAATGCAGTCATTCGGGTCAAGTTCTTTTATTTATGTGCATTGTTATATCCCCGAATCTAGAGCAAGGTGATAACAGTTAGACCAGAGTTTATGTGGTGGTTTACCACCTTGGAGCAATGGCTAAAGTCTAAGAGGGAGATAATAGGACCAATAATCGGGTTAAACCTTAAGACTCCAGTGGATATACCAGTGAGCCGTAGACTAGCTTCGAGAAGGATTAATGCTTGACCCTAATCTCATTTTAGTGCTTTTTGTTGTCCCAGTACCTGCTCATATTCATGTTCATGCATATAATAGAGAATTATGTACTCTTCTAGTCCTGAAATGAGGGGTTTTGGTGCATTTGGCAGTCAGGATCACATCCCATGAGTTTTGAACTCCAAATTCGGATCATCCAACTTGTGACTTAAGTACTTGAGCAATGCTTTTAGTGATTCGCAAAGCCCAGATTTATATCATGCATGTTCTTGGGCTAAACCGCTTTGATAAGTTTGTGATTTAAAGGCCTTAAGAGTCAGTTGAGTGCTAAGTAAATGCAATGTCCCTTTATACTCCAGGTCCTTATGTTCTAACTTTTCAATGACCTTTTGCTTAGGTTGCGATAGAGATAATGGACAGTTGTGCCAATTGGAGAGAGTAGATGTGTTGTGTTGGGAAAGATAGTTGTATGAATAGGTTGACTCCTGAGTCTCTCTTGTCCAAGAAACTCTAGAACCCTTTTTTGAAGTTCAAAGATTCTTATGTTTATGAGTTTTCATGATTCATGTGAGTTGAAATTAATGTTCATGCTATGATTGAGTTCTGACTCATGTTTGTTTGCAAGGTTATCAAGCTTTGACCCTAGTATGTGATATTCATGTGATGTTCATGATAAACCCTTTTCACGTTGCTTGTTAGATGATGTGTTTATGCCAATTAAGTGAAGAAATTGTTGAATAAGCAACGCATGCTCCCCATATGTTTGATGAAATGCTTATGTGAAGGAATTAGAGACAATACAGCATGTTGACTAGGAACCCCCCACCCCCCATTTGTGTGCAAGCTCATGTATGCCAAATGTTTGTTGAAAAGCCTCAGTGAATGAATTGTGACACGATAGTTTAGAATTCCCCTAATTATGTGCTCTTTGATACATGCTAAGCCTTTGATACATGCTAGGTGTTTGATGGATAAGCTGTGATGTGACATGAAGTTTCCCCAATTATGTATTCTCCGATACATGCTAAGATCCCAAATATGTGCTAAGTGCTTTATGCAAGACCTTGTTGAATGGAGTGTGAGCCAATAGCATTCCCCCCTAAGTTATCGCGTGCTTATAATCCCTAAATGCTTGAAGTGACGCCTTAGTGATTGTGATCGTGAATGAATGCCCATGGTCATGAATGGTTATGCCTTACCTTTCTATTATCGAGTCCTGGGAGTATATGTACCCGACAATTTAGCTGCTGTCTAGAGCCTTTGTCCGTCTTCGCGATGATCTCAGTCGAGCCATGATTCTCAGAACTCCATGAGTTATAGAACTTAGGACTCTCAAAAATTTACATAACTTGAGTAATCTCGGTATCGTTAACACTCTAGCCTCGGTTGTATACTTTACTCAGATCTAGTAGTATACACGTGTTCGATGCAAACCTCTGTAGTATTCGAGTACTCTTTTTAGAGTTCAGTAATATTCCGTTAGATAGCCCTTTCATCCAATGTCATAATCTAAGGTATGTAGGATTTTGAACAAGGGTAATCCTTTCACCCTTGTTCCCAAAGGTTTATTTACATAATGATTTTCTTGAAATCTATGAGGTTTTATATGAATTTGAATTTGGGTTTTTCATCCATTATTATTGAATGCATTATCTTGATATTTCCCATGAATTAAGAATCAAATGGCATGACTTCTGCATGTTTTATTGAGAATTTACAGCTGGGTATAAACCCCATGATTTTACTTCTTGAAAAGCTAATATTTGCAATGTTTGAGATATTGAAGCATATGACTATATTGAGATTTTGAGATAAATTGCTGAAATTCCCAGATTTCCACATGATTTATGAATTTATATGCTATATATTATGATTTTGATGAGATTTAACTTGAGATTGGACTATGGGTTAGTCATCCCTATTTGAGACTTGTGAATTCGTGAACTTTTGTGCTATAAAAACCCATGATTTGAGTATTTTGAGATGATTGAGAAATGAATTGACCTAATGGTCCGAGAGCTTTGAAATCTACTTCACTATACGAGATTATTAATTTGATTATTGGGTTCGTGGTGAACCATGAGTTATTCTAAAAGTGGATTTTTATGAGATGAGCGCAGATAATCTAAAGGGAGTAGTATTTAGCACCGAGTAGGTAAGTCACTATGGTTTCTTACCCCAAAACTACGTGCCACCGTAGGTTGGGCCTGAGGCCAAGATTATGATGATTATGATTGGGCCAGAGGCCGAGTGTCATTTAGTGATCACTAGACCTAGGTTATACTCCCTAGCAAGAGTATGACTCTCCTCCCCAACGTGGGGTCTCTTCCTTAGGAGGACAAAACGTTGGACTCCATGTAGCTCACATGGTTTATTTCGGTTACGAGAACCTCCCTTGCCTTTCAAACTTGAGATCAACTACTTCCTCGAAAACTTAAGTATTTTCCCTCCTATGAGCTATTTTCCTACTAATGAGGTTGTAAAATGGTTTCCTAGCTAATGTATTCCCTTAATATGAATTATCTCTTCAAAAGGAAGTGTTTTTCCTTGATTTGGAATTTTCCCATGAAACCTTGAGATGAGTCATTTTCACTCAACTAGAGTATCTTCCTTTTGAGATTGAATGATTTCCCTAAAGCTTGAAATGAGATATTTTCCTAAAGTGAATGAAATGCCTTCAAGTCCATTTCAAAGTGATATGATTCCGAATTCCAAGTATTTGAGTTCAAAAAGAGTTATTAGATCTTGAGCACTAATGAAGTTTCACTCTCCTTGAGGCATATGCATGAGTTGATAGTATTGCTTAAAGCCCCTTTGGTCTTGAGTATTGAGAATAAGAGAAGATTTTTGATTTTAAGGTTAAAGAATGATGACTCACGATATTTGTGTTATGTGCTCATCTTACATGATTTATGATCTTTACATTTGATACTTGTTCAAGCTATGTGAGTCATCCCATATTGCATCCATGATTTGACTGAAGAAGGTTGATACTGTTTTATACATGTGCATTCACCCCCATATACTCAATGCATTCCCAAGTGCTGATCCGCATATACGTCTATGTGCTACATTATCTCATAATATAGGTACAAATTATAGCATATGTACCATATCCGATTAGTTCGTAACTTCCAGTTGGTAGGTGATGAGTCCTTTTGATTCAAGGGCTCGAGTTTGTGATACGGTTGAGACTAGTGGTATTTCCCTTTTCAGTCGTATTGTGTCGGGATGCTTGGGAGTTATGACCCAACTACCATGGTCAGTACTAGTAGAGGCTTCATAGATAATGGGTAGAAGTTGATGTATTGGGTTTTGATTTTGTTGTAAAAAGTTGAGTTGTAACCTTGTGAATCCAGTTTTGGTATTGAGCAAATTCATATTAGAGTTATATTCTGCCTTATTCTTTTGGTTTTATGAATTTTATTCAGTTATTTATGTGTGATTCCAAGTGAAGGGTTAGCTTGGGGTCACTTATAACCCTAGGCACTGTGTAGCATCCCGAGGGGTGATTTTGGGTCGTTACAAAAACCCTGAGGATCCTCCTCTACCTTAACACCAATAAAGGTCGGAGGTTTCAACCTCATAAACTGGCCAACCCTTGTGGCCTCAGAAGATGGAGTAACAGATGCACCACGCTCAACTTAAGAAGCTACCAACTAAGCAATCATATAAATTGACTGACGAATCTTCGCATTCATCACGTTGGCTTGAGGAGCATGAGGAGGAATAGAGGGAACTGGTAGAACTCTAGAAAAATTAAGGACTGGACCCTAGACTGAGTATGGATCCTATGAGTAGAGTGTGTACCATCAATATCATCCTCAGTTGGGATAGAGGAGTTTTCGCGTGTATTAAATCACCGAGGCATGATCTGGAAACTGAACAAACTAGAATTAGAGAGGATTTTAGGCCCTTAGACTTTACTGGTTAAAATCAGAACACAAGAAAGAGAAACATTACTAAATGTCTTGTAGCTTGTCCCTTGTTAATATGGCGCGCTATACACCCTTAAAAGTGACTCTATTCAACACGGCTTTGTGGACTCCCAAGTAATCGTGAACCTAGGGCTCTGATACCAAATTGACACAAACTGAACTAGGGCCTTATCCTAATGGACATACCAAGTCCAACAAGGATCGGAGACCACCCCTGATACCCAACCCAACCTCCAAACACATACCCTGTGTTGGATAAATTCTGAACATATAACAAGTTTGAGTCATGCACCACTCAAGACTCTAGGATAGGTCCATGACCCTGACCAACCCAAACAAGTCAAACCATCCAATACCGAACCAACAACCATAACATAAACCAATCCATAACCATTTCATAACATAATAAGATGGAATAATTACAAGTCAAATACAGTCACCTGGTATCAGCCATAATACCAATACCAATGCCAAGGCTTACATTAAGGGTGTACATGGGTCGGGTTGGTTTAGTTTTTATTGAAAAAAAATGAACTAATTATGTCGGTTGATTAAAACTATAAACCAAATCAAACCAACATAAAATCAGTTTTTTCGGTTTAGATTTTAGTCGGTTCTTTCAATTTTTTTGGGTTTCTCAGTTTTTTTATAATCTTTATTTTTTACAATTATATTGTGATTGAGGATTAGATCAAGTATTTTTTCACTCATTTGCTAATGAAAAACAACAATTATGAAAAATTGAGGAGTGAAAACTCTCTTGAAACTAAAAGGTAAGATGAACAGTGAAAAGTTTAGGTTTTAAGTTTATATTGGCTTTTGGATCATTTTATTAGCAATTAATGCAAAAATATTACAACTTAAAGGCCCAAATATAAATACACACCCACACCCACACATATTTATAGAGATAGATAGATAGATATACACACACACACATTTACTTTATAAATATTGAATATTAACAAAACTAATTAAAAAAGTATTTAAAAAGTAGATTATAATTAATATTTTATGTATAAAATGTTAAATTATATATATGCATATATACATACACACACACACACACATATATATACATATATGCATATATACACACACACATATATATATATTCATATATAAATACATACATACATATATACATATATATATATATATATTATGTCAGTTTGATTTGGGTTTGGTTTGACTTTTTGTTGGTTAACACCAAACCAAATCAAGAATGATCGTTTTTTTTTCAAACGCCAAATCAACCAAACCAAACCATAAGTCAGTTTTTCTTCTTGGTTTGGTTTGGTTCTTCGGTTTGGTTTGACTTGACGGTTTGGTTTGTACACCCTTAACTGACACCAATACTGACACTGCCCATACCAACCCATAGTAGTCCCATAAAGCCTCTATTAGTAAAATAATATCCAGTTGGGACATGTCCTCGATCATAGCCAAAATCAAAGTCTATGAAATGACCAAACAGTGTAAAGAAAATTATAACATGAAATGGTCTTCTAGAGTATGGAATCTCATCACTTCAATCCAACACAAGATAATCCCAAATTCAATCACTGAGCAGAAAGAGTAGAACAGTTGGTTCCTGTATCGCATAGGGATACAACGCCCAAAGGCGTGTTGGCCGATGAAATATAGCATGCACTCAGGATAAGGCTAAACTAATGCCAATTTTGAGAACGAAGTAACTACCATATGCATATACATTCATATATATATATATATAACCCATGTCGGGGAAGGGAATCAAGTTTAGAATGCTTTTAAAACCATTAACCTGGGTATGTGTATTTTAACCAGCCTAGAACTACCCACGGGCTATATGGGTCCAGTGTTACCTCCTGAATGTGCTCCAATGCATGTAGCCGAATAAACCAGAGATACCATAGGAGTATGGGATTCCTATGTACCCTTTTCTCTCCATGATACATATATATAGTGTAACTTAGGGGATTCCCGTGTACCCCGTAAGTATATGGTATGGTCGTCATGACCAATCCACATGTCCAAACATGAGTTTCCATTATCCACCCATTGGACTCACACCTTTATGGTTAGCTATCACAATCCGCTATTATTGCCCAATTAAAACTATTAACACACAATTAAACCATTGTTTCATTTATAATTAGCCAAGGCTATAAGTAGTAGTATCGTCACACCGACTATAGCTTGCAAGCAATGTCCTTATACAACCTTTTTAAAGAAGGGATTCCCATGCACCCAAAGAATACATTATTAAGTTTGCATGGGGGATTCCCATGTACCCACAAGTAGTTCATTATTAAATTTCCTTGGGGGATTCCCATGTACCCCACAAGGTTTTCAATTGAATCAAACCATGACCACCAAATCCTTACCATTTAAAACCATCCAAACCAGTTTAAGTTCCATTACCAAGTTATACTATGCAATAGTTTCAATAAAAGTTCAACTATGTAATAAAAGCATTCTCATAGACATTTTACAAACACATTGGGGGCATATAGTTTCCAAAACCAAAACTAAGTACCAATTAACCATTCCCATGCAACCAAAGGTTCAGACCACCATTATAATCATGAAAACCATAAGTAAAAGACATGGAAAATCCATAACCAACTATTTTAATGAAAACCCCCAACATATATTTAAAATCCCAAAATCATACCATATTATGCCACGAAAACCATATATTAAAACATGCCTTTAGTTGAACTAACAATGAGGGATGTGTAACATGTCTTAGATTATGAAGAAGACGGAGAGAAATCACCCTTTAGAGCCTTAATTAACCAACTTGGAGGAAACCCTAAACTTTTCTTAACCCAAGAGCTTGAGAGAGTTTAGAGAGAGTTTTTGAGTGTTTAAGATTAGAATAATAGGGTAAATGGAGTCCCTATAGTGATTTAAGTTATGGGGTCATAAGAGGTTAAGAGGGAAAATATCCAGAACGCTCCCAACTTAAACTGTATAAAATTCCCGTAGAAGGGTACAACCTCCCCAAACCATACCTTTTCATATGAGTGGTACCCACCACTCGTACCCTAGGCCTCACCTTGGACTCCAATACTATCCAACATATGACCACCAAGGCCAACTCATATCCAACCATATGACAATTACCCTAGAACCATACCTTAGGTAGAATAGAATCACCTAGGCTAGACATAGGACATCATACGATTGACATCATACCACTAGTACCCTAACATACGACTAGTATGATCTATTCATACCTTGGATAGAAACCAACCTAACCACGTTGATTAATATATGACCAAGACCCCTTAAAATGTACCCTATCATATGATAAGTACCCCAAGTCGTATGATGTCTAGAAGACTCAAAACTAAGAAACTTTCTAAGGATCAAAACCCAGGGTGTTTCAATGTGCAATTGACAAAGATTTTGGTGATTTCTTGATTCAGAACTATAATCCAGTGCATAAGTGCACAACATCAAACAGAACAAGATTTGTACAACTAAATTTTTTTGCTAACAGATTTAGGGATGAAATAATTAAACAACAAACTTTAGGATTTGAAAAATACAAAAACTGTGCATAAAAAAATTGATATATATATAATGGATAGCAATCTGTTATAAGGCTAGGCTACAAGTTCTAAGAGAGTCAACGTGAAACTAAAACTTGAAGTTTGTATGATTATGTGATTATGTTGAGATGATAAAATAAACCAATCATATTTTGTTTGTCTGAGAGTGGATACAAAAACCATCCTAGATAAAAATCTATTTGTGTATTTCTATGTATGTCTTAATGCATTGAAGAAAGTGTGGATGAAAGGATGTAGAAGAATTATAGGGTTTGATGTAGCATTTGATGGATGTTTCTTAAGGGGTTCTTGTAAGGGTGAACTTCTAATAGCAATTATGAAGAATGAAAACAATCAGATGTTTCCTATAGCTTGAGCTATTGTGGACAAGGAAATCAAGCATAGTTGAAATTTTTAATTAACTATTTGAAAGAGAATATGCAACTAGGTACTGGAGAAGGTCTTACTGTGATGGATGATATGCAAAAGCTAGTGTTTATTTTTTTTAATATCAATTATTTGAAAAAATTTATTTCTTTGTTATGTACTTTAACTATTTTTTGTATGTAGAATTTTCATGCTGCTGTTTTTAGAGTTGTTATCAAATGCTGAAGTTAGAAGATATGCTAGACACATATGGTCCAACTGGAGTTAAGAGAGAAAGGGAGAAGAGAGGAGAAAATAGTTTTGGGATGCTCAAAGGCAAGTTTTGAAGTGAAGTACAAAGAGGAACATGATAAGATGAACAAACTTGATAGGTAAGGTAAGAATATTATTAGTGATTTGTTGCAGTATCCTAGGAAGTCATAGGTTATGATATTTTTTAAAAAATATTCTAAGTGTGATGTTGTTGAAAATAACATGTGTGAGACCTTTAATACATGGATCTTAGTTCCTAGAAACAAATCTATCATTATCCTGTTGGAGGGAATTAGGAGAAAAATCATAATTGTAACAGTGGATAAGATTAAGTTTGCCAATACATGGATGTGTGATACTGCACCTATGGCTAGACTTATATTGGAGGAAAATAAGGACAAGGATAAGGCTTGCAAGGTTCTTTAGAATGCTGATGTTGAATTAGAGATTGGAGAAAGAAAGTATAAGCATACAGTGAACTTGAGTAATAGGAATTGTAGTTGTAGAACTTGGAAATTGAGAGGCATTTCTTACCAACATGCTATTTGTGCTTTGTATCATGTTAAAAAGATCCCGAACCTTCTATAGAGAATTTATATATATAAAAATACCTTCATAAAGGCTATAGCCACTTTATACAACCAATCTCTAATATGAAAATATGGCTTGAGACAAACAATTTAAAAATTGAGCCTCCGGAACCTAAGAAAATGTCTGGCGTACCTGCAAGAAATAGAAGAAGAGATAGATGAATAAAAAAAATATAAAAAGTTGTCTAAACAAAGAGTGAAAATAACATGTTCTAAGTATAATCAACAAGGCCATAACAGAAGATATTGCAAGGTAAAAAGGTGATTTTTAACTTGATTTTATAAGTTGATTTTACATGTTGACTTTTTAATTTATTAACTATTGTGTATGAGTTTATAGATTCATGATCCAAATGCACAAGTATATAGTCAAAGATTCTAGTTTAGTGATCAAAGTTCATAAGGAAGTTGCTAGCCTAAAATCTTAATCCAACCTACACCTTCAACCTCAAAAAAATCTATAAAATGTAGCTCACAACAACTTGCATGAAGAAGCTCAAAGAAATCTGCACAAACTAGCTCAATCCAAGATGCATCTTCAACAAAAGTTTGTGATGATACAAGCAAAGTTAAGAGCTTCCAGGCAGCTGCAAGATCTACCTTTTGTGGTGATTACAAGAATCCCTATTACGGAAGGAAGCAACAGTCAACTACCTTATAGAAATTGAGAAATTGTTGGGTAGAAGAGAAGAAGAGTTGCAACCATATAAGATGCTAATAAAGATGGATCAAAAAGGTCAAAGAATGCTAGATTTAAAATCTATACAAGCTTAAGGAGAACTCAAATACTGAATATAGGTTAACTCAAATATTATTTCTTTAAAAAGAAAGTGCATATACTGATTATTGTTCTTTTTTTTTCAAAAAAATAGCTTGGTATATCAAGCCAAAGGATCCTACAAAGTGGTACAAGTTACAATGATACGAGTCCTACAGAGGTAGATCTTGGTCATAAGCCTATAGGCTTGAAATAAAAAATAAAGATGTTGTCACCACCAATCAATTGCAGCGGATGTCAAGTAAAAAAAAGTAGCCAAGAAGAATTAATTAATTTTCATGGTGTTTTGTAAACATTTTGGTTCTTTAGTTTAAATGTGCTACTAATGCATAGAATTAAATGGTTTAGTTCTTTAACTTTTGAAGCTTATTAATATAAATTCTTGAAATAGCATTATGCAAATTGTGAGCCCAATATTGAGCATGTTTTTTTTATGTTAACATTTAGAGTTATTTTGAGTTCAATATGAAACATATCAACAAAGATGATTTTTGGTGTTAATTGTAGCTCAATATGAAGCATATTTATGAAGTTGTTGGTGGTGTTACTTTGAACCCAATATGTAGCATACTTATGAAGTTATTGTTGGTTTTACTTTGAGCTCACTATGGAGCATATTTATGAAGTGGTTGATGTTGCTTTGAGCTCAATATGGAGCATATTCATGAAGTTATTGTTGGTGTTGCTTTTAGCTCAGTATGAAGCATGTAATAAATTGTTCTTCTTGTTGTTGCTACTTTGACAACTTATTTTATTGTAAATTGTGTAATAAAAAATTGGCAATGTTTAGAACCAAAATAAATATTTATTTCAATAAATGTAAGAAATATTACAAGGTCAATTTTACATCAAAAAACTACACCTAACAAGGACTAATGCACATCACAATAATACACACAAGCTGTCATGAAAACAACAAGAGATATAGGCCATTTTACAACATCAAAACTACTAGAATGACACCATGAAAATTTCAAAGTCAAACTCCATCAATTAGATTTCAATGTCCATATCCCCCACAACATCAAATCAGTAGGAATGACACCAAAAATATAATATCTTCTTGCTTGCTTTTTTTTCTATTTAAATATCTTGCCTTTCTTCAACAAACCCCAAATCACCATATTTGCCTGTGAAGGGTGTCGTTATTTACAATCAAAGTAATCACACCCGCCTACTTTCTACAAAATCACTTAAAATATCATAATTAATCAACTAATTGTATTAAGAAGTAAAAAACAAAACCTTTGAACTTTTACAAGTAAAAAATCTACGACCTAGATTTTGTTGAGTTCAAGAAGTCTTTAGTAATGCTTCATGATCAAATTTACAATAGTGGTAATATTTTAAAAAAATATTCATGAATGACGAGCTTGACATTGTAAGTTAGAAAAAGATTAAACTTTTGAGAAGTTGAAGAATAAATTTTTCATTCAAAATCAAATATGGAATTAATTTAAATAAGAAAGATGAAGAAGAGAGAAGAAATTTGAGAAATTATGGTTAGATTTGGATGTTGGAATGATTAATAAGATGAATATAATGAAGGAAAGAGATATATTGTTGTTGGGGGTGGAGGGAACAATTTCTATGCCAAATCAGCAAAAATTGAGCTTGGACGTGCCTTTATAGGTGTTCCACACGCGTTTTGCTAATGGGAAAAAAGGTGCCATAGTGACACATTTTATATCTAGTTAAGGTATTTAAAATAAACACCGTTCATTTGAGGCGTCAAAGTGAAAGATCGTGTCAAGTTGAGGTGTCTATTGATGTATTTGATCTTTATTTATCTATTTTTTTATTTTGAAATGTTCAATAATAGTTGTTCAGTTTATAAAATCAATAGATAATTTATTTAATTTTATATTTTATATTAAATATAATAAATCAATCATTGTGTTTTTTAAAATTAAAAAATAGTATATTCAAATGGTAATATAGTAAAACCATCACCTTTATTTATTATTTCTTTAAATATGTGCCATGTCAAAAGTGGACAAATATTTATGGACGGAGGAATACTTACTTGTGACATTTAATATTAAAAAAATAATTATTTTTTTTCATATTATACTTTAATATTACACCCCTATTTAATAATATTTGTCCATTATAATAAAAATAAATGTCCACAAAATCTGTTTAGTTTGAAAAATTAATAGATTGTTATCCTTTTCTACTCATTCTATCCTTGCTATTAAATACTTCTTCTGATCCTATATAGTTGTTGCTATTTTTGTTTGCACTTGTCTTAAGAAAAATTAATTACATGATAAATTGAATAAATTATTCTTATTTATTATTCGTCTCTATTTAATACTTTTCCTTTTGCACTATATGGATATTTCTCCATATTTATGGCTAAAGGTAAAAATGAAAAAAAAATATTTATGCTTTGATTTTGTGAAATGACAAACACCAAAGATTATTTATTTTTAGTAAGGATGACAATTGATTAAGAACAAATAAAACACTATTCATCACTCAGTACATTTTCAAAACATTAAATTTATTATATTCACTTGTGATATAGCAAATTAGTCCTATTATTTAATAACTCTTAGTGGACAAATATTATTAAACGGAGAAAGTAGTTACTTATCCCCTAAAAATATTTTTCAAGACTTAATATAAATAATTAATTAATTAATATGAATAATACGGTATAACACCATATCAATCATTATTTCTTAAGATCATGTAAAGACCAAAGTAGATAAATAAAAATGAACTTTCGATTCATGTTTATTAAGAAGAATAATAAATACAAAATATAATTTAATAAGTTACACGTGTTTATTAGATATCTTTTTAAAAGCTGCTAACCTTCATTAAGAATTTTTTTTTTTTAATATAAGAGTGTAGTAAATAAATGCTATATATTTTTTTATTGAAATTTGAAAGTAACAATTATTTTGAAATTTTTCTTTGTTCTGGTTTTGAGTATGAAGTCCTGAGACGAAGGTCTATCGAAAATATTTTTTTTTTTATATTTAAGATAGTGATATGAATTGTCTATATTTTACTTTCTTTATACCTCACTTTATGAAAATAGACTGAATATGTTGTTGTTGATTATTGGTATGACCACACTCATTTGAGACGGCAAAAAGTAATTAGGACAGGTATAGGTTTTGTTTGGGTGGATAATTAAGTAGTACTAGAATTTCAGGTATATCCAGTGACATGGGCGGATCTATTCATTGTCGTGAGGGTGGCACGCCACCCACAAACTTCGATGAAAACTCTATGTATATTGTAGGTATATATATATACTGATATAGTCAAATATTGAATCTGTCACCCATAAATATTAAGGCACTATTTAGTGCAAGTGGCAAAGCGTCCACCCAACCCATAATACCAAAGCACTATCTAGTGCAAGTGGCATACATTCTACCATTTAAATGAATTATGAATATTATATTATGATATTAGTAATATTATTGAAAGATCAAGTTTTGTCATTTTATTATTATTTTTTTAATTAATTGGTTGGTTAATTGTCCTATATATCAAAAAAGGAATAATTTGATTAATTTAATCGATAAGCAGTGGTGGAATCAGAAATTCAGCGAAGGATGTGTAAATTTTATTCTCAGTTATGTTAAGAGTGTGCAAAATTAAATATACACTCATTATGATTAACATTTAACCTCTATTCACCACATAATTTTTTGACGAAAGGTGTTCATCTGACCACCCTTCATCGAAGGTGACTCCGCCCCTATCGATAAGTTTACATGGAACCCAAAGAGTCCAAATCCTGGATCCGCCTCTGTGCAGTGATAATATACAAAATTAAGCTACCACTAATAATAATATGCTAGATATCATTTTTATCAAGTTACCATACAATATTTATCATTATAGAAATTTACTTTTGGCAGTTCCATGCTCTGAAAGATGAGGGTCGATCAAAAACTATCGTCGGTCCATCTTATAAAGATAGAAAAAACATCTCTGTTATAAAATAATAAAGAACGAAGAAGAAGAGTAGAGTGAGAATAGAGAGTAATTCTAATTTCTCTTGAGGGGTTAATTACAATGAGGGAAACTCCCTTTATTTATAGGGGAAAACTAATCTTGGGGTTTGTAACTTTTCCATAAATAGACATACACAATATATGGTGAAGTAGGTACTCATAAATATGGTAAAGTAGACATTCACTATATATGGTACATTTATAACACTCCTCCTTGAATGTCTAATTGATAGATAATACCCATATATGCTGTCTCATTAAAAATCTTACAAGAAAAACCCAGTGGAATAAAACCTCGTAAAAGAAAAAGAGTAAGCGTGTATTAACTCCCCCTAATGAGAACATCTTTGAACCTTTGCATTCTGATCATGTGCATCATCTTCTTGATAGTTGCAGTTGGAAGAGACTTGGTGAATAGATCAGCCACATTGTCACTTGAATGAATCTGTTGCACATTAATATCACCATTCTTTTGGAGCTTATGTGTATAGAAAAGCTTTGGTAAAATGTGCTTCATCTATCTCCTTTTATGAATCCTCCTTTAAGTTGTGCTATATATGCTGCATTATCTTCATATAAAATTATGGGTACTTTGTCACATTTCAAGCCACATTTTTCTCGAATGAGATGTATTATGGACCTCAACCACACACACTCTTGGCGTGTTTCATGAATAGCTATAATCTCAGTGTGATTCGATGAAATGGCTATGATAGAATGCTTTGTTGATCTCCAAGATATGACAGTACCCCCACATATGAACACATAGCCTATTTGAGACCAAGCTTTATGCGGGTCAGATAAGTACTTAGCAGCAGCATAACCAACAAGATCGGAACTATAATCTTTAGGACAAAATAAGCTTATATTGGTAGTCCTTTTTAGATACCGTAATATGTGTTTGATCCCATTCCAATGTCTCCTAGTAAGAAGAACAATACATTGCTAACAAATTAACTGAAAAGACTATATCAGTCCTTGTAGTATTTGCAAGATACATTAGTGCACCAATTGCACTAAGATATGGCATTTCAGGACCAAGGAGTTCCTTATTCTTTTCTTGAGGTTGGAATGGATCCTTATTCACATCAAGTGATCGAACAACCATCCGAGTACTTAATGGATGTGCTCCATCCATATAGAATTATTTCAACACCTTTTCTGTGTAAGTAGATTGATGGACAAAGATACCGTTTGTCAAATGCTCAATTTGTAAACCAAGGCATAGCTTTGTATTTTTGAGATCTTTCATCTCAAATTCTTTATTTAGGTAATCAATTTCCGTTTGAAGCTCGATTGGAGTTCTAATAAGGTTTATGTCATCGACATAGACAGCAAGTATAACAAACTTCGACGTTGTTTTATTTATAAAAACTCATGGTCAAATTTCATCATTCGTATAACCTTCCTTAGATAAATATTCACTAAGATGGTTATACCACATGCATCCAGATTGCTTCAGATTATACAATGATCTTTGCAATCTAATGGAATACATTTCCCAAGGTTTTGAACTATATGCTTTCAACATTTTGAATCCTTCGAGAATTTTCATGTATATCTCATTATCAAGTGATCTATATAGATAGGCTGTTAGAACATGCATCAAATGTATTTCAAGTCTCTCATGGACAGTGAAACTAATAAGATAACGGAATATGATTGCGTCCATAACTGGTGAATATGTCTCATCATAATTGACACCAGACCGTTGTGAAAATCCTTGTGCAACAAGGCGTGCCTTATACCTTTGTATTTCATTCTTCTCATTTCTTTTTTTCACAAAGACCCATTTATAGCCAACAGGCTTAACACCATTAGGTTTTTGAGTTATAGGTTCGAAAACTTCATATTTGGCAAGTGTATTCAATTCAGATTGAATTTCTTCTTACCATTTTGGCCAGTCATTTCTTTATTCACATTCTGTAATAGATTGAGGTTTAAGATCCTCACAGTCTTGCATGATTTTTGTTGCAACATTATATGCAAAGACACAATCCACTACTATTTCAAATCGATTCAAATTATTTTCAATATCACTTGAATTTATGGATAGTTCCTCATTTTCTTGAGTCTCAGGCTCATTAATTCCTTCAGGAATATTAATATTGCTCAAATCTTGAACTTTCATATAAGGATCTTTCGTAGTATTGTATTGACCATTTTTTTCTAGGATTTTGATTCGTAGAACCTAATGGTCTGCCACGCTTCAAGCATGCTTTAGATTCATAAGATATGACACTAGTGGATGATCCTTTAGGGACATCAATTTGAATTGAGGCATTCTCTGCAGGAATATGTGATTTAGTGATCCTTTTCTAATCTGTAAATATGTCCGACATTTGATTTGTAATTTTTTGCAGATGAATAATATTTTGTACTTCTTGCTCACAATTAGAAGTACGTGGATCAAGATGATATAGTGATGGATTTTTCATAAAATTTCTCTTTTAATGTCACTATCTTCTCCCTCTAATTTTGGAAAAACTATCTCACCAAATCGACAATCTGCAAATCGAGCAGTTAACATATCTCCCATTAATAGTTCAAGATAGCGAATAATGGAGGGTGATTCAAACCCAACATAAATTTCTAACCTTCCTTGGAGGCCCATCTTGGTGCGGTTTGGTGGTGCTATACGCATATAAACACCGCACCCAAAAATTCTCAAATGAGCTATATTAGGCTCTTGACCCAAAACCAATTCCAACGGATAAAATTTATGATAATTTGTCAGTCTAAGACGAACAAGTGTTGCAGCATGCAAAATTTCATGACCCTAAATAGAAGTGGGCAACTTAGTTTTCATAAGCAATGGTCTTTCTATCAACTACAGACGTTTAATTAATGACTCAGCAAGGCCATTTTGAGTATGAACATGGGGTATAGGATGTTCCACTTTTATCCCTATCAATAAGCAATAGTCATTAAATGCTTGGGATAAAAATTCTACAGCATTATCAAGGTGAATAGACTTAATTTGATTATCGGGAAATTGTGCCCGTAATCATATTATTTGTGCCAATAATTTTGCAAATGCCAAGTTGCGAGATGGCAAAAGGCTCACATGAAACCATCTAAAAAAAGCATCTATTAGGATCATGAAGTATTTAAACGACCCCCTATGTGGGTGAATGGGTCCACAAATATCCCCATGTATGCATTCTAAGAATGTGGGGGACTCAATCCCAACTTTTGTTAGCGATGGCCTCACAATCAGCTTGCCTTGATAACAAGCATTGCATGAAAATTCACCATTCGAAAGAACCTTCAAGTTCTTTAATAGATGTCTATTTGAATTTTCTATGATTCGTCTCATTATTATGATCCAGGATATGCCAGGCGGTCATGCCAAAGTACGAAAGTATTAGAATTAGTAAACTTTCAGTTTACTATAGAATGTGCCTCAATTGCACAAATCTTTGTCCAATACATGCTAGAAGATAAAGTAGGAAACTTTTCTATAACACATGTCTAGCCAGAGACATTCTTAGTGATACCAAGATATTCAAGATTCATCTCATCAATTGTCTTGATATGATAACCATATTTACAGATATCTTTAAAACTCATCAAGTTTCTCCGAGACTTGGGAGAGAACATAGCATTATTTATGATGAGTTTAGTTCCCTTGGGCAAGATTATAATGGATTTTTCGAAGCCTTCAATCAAATTAGCACTACCACAAATTATAGTAACATTAATCTTGCCCATGTTTAGATGAGAAAAATATTTCTCGTCTTTGAATATCGTATGTGTAGTGCCAGAATCAATCAAACAAATATCTTCACAATTGAACAACTTACTTTGAAAATTATCCATATCTTAGCCTTAGCCTTCAAATTTGAGACGGTAGAGTCTCGTGCTGATAACGTGTTATAAAATAATAAAGAACAAAAAGAAAAGTAGAGAGAATAGAGAGTAATTCTTATTTCTCTTGAGGGATGAATTATAATGAGGGAAAACCCCTTTATTTATTGGTGAAAACTAACCTTGGGGTTTGTAGCTTTTCCATAAATTGACATACACAATATATGGTAAAGTAGGTATTCATATATATGATAAAATAGACATTCAGTATATATGGTACATTTATAACAATCTCTATGTATCTCAATCTTTTTAGACTTACAAAATTATAATGAGTATGTTGTTATTGTTATTGTAAACATTTTACAAATATATCAATGTGGTGTAAAGTAGGCAGGTGAAGGTTGTTTTGCCAACTTCAAAAGGCTATTTTCATCATTTCAGTAAGGACAAATTGATCATTTCAAGTTTTAGTTGCTATACATGTAACTCTGAGAATGACAAACACAAAAGGTGTCCTTTCCATTGCTCTTTTTTGAGGAAAGCTTATTTCTCTTTCCAATAAACAAACTTCATTTTCAGAATCTTCTTGCTGTCCTCTAATAATCTTCTTATTGTCCTCACATCTTCTGTAACGACCTGAAATTTGATGAAATATGTAAAATTTATGATTCTATGTGATTTGATTATTTCACCTCTCCTCATATTTATATTGTAGTATTTCTGGGGTATGGGGGTGATTGACATGGTTTTCGATACATTTTGGTACTATTTGTGTGATATTATATTTTTTGGAGGTTTCGAGAGCCTTATTTTGGACTTCTGTGGTTATCTTTTGATTCGTGCGATAGAATGGTTGAATGGACTGCACCAGCAGATTTGGAACATCGATTTTAGGGTGGTAACATGGTTGGTATGAATTTATGGATTTTAAACCTTATTACGATCCTCAATTTGAAAAATTATGATTTTGATTTTCGGGGGTTGACTTTTGGAAAATGATATTTTTTAAAAATTCTGATATCGTCATTGAGTTTGGAGCATCAAATTTAGTGTGATTAAATAGTTTGTTGCGTATATCGAATTCTGAACGAATCTTGGTCACCTCACCGCAAGTTCATTTTGGACTTAGAAAATCTGGTGCACAAGGTTGCTGGTGCAACCTGGATCAGAAAGGGTAAAACTTATTTGAGAAATTTGTTTTATGCCTTATTCACCTGGTATGAGTATAAATATCCCATTTTTACCCGGTTTTGCTCATTTTTCATATTACCTCTTGAGAGATAAACCCTAAAATAGTGTGAGAGCTTAAAAGTGAAGCTTGTGGATGCTTGGGAAGCTAGATTAACATCTATTTCTTGATTCTATTATGAATTTAAGGTGAAAATTCACCCTTTTCTTTATCAAATTTCTTGATAAAGAAACTTTTTCACCTGAATAATATTCTTAATCCTATAATTATGAGTTTTTCCTCGATTTCATCTTCAAAATAACTTCAATTCTTGATTTTAAAATGGATTTCAAAGGTTTTACTTGGTAAAGCTTAAAAATGGGTTTTCTTCGATTTGAACCTCGTTTTTTACTCGATTTTACTTGGTTTTTCAGCTGTAGATTCCTAAAGGTATAGAAAACACATTTTTGAAGTAATGTTAAGATTTGCCCTTCTTTTTTAAAAACTCATTTCAGGAGTCCGTTTTTATCCCGAACCAATAGTAGGCAATGTGAATATCGTTAGACTTGTCTTGATACATAGATACTATATTTTTTTAGTTTTAGTTAATTTTGGGATTGTTCGTGTGAAGTAGGGATTTGTGGTTAAAGTGTTGTGGACTAGTTTCTGCCTTCGAGGTAGATTATGGTTTAACTCTTTCATACTGGGTTGGGTAGTAAATATTGGTACGAAATGCATATTAAGGGTGGGAAATAATCATGATAAATGGCTATCTATGTGTTGTTCCCGTGTAGGGCCTATATGTGATGTAGTTATTGAAACTGAGATATTATGCGATATTTATGACCGTGTGGGGTTATATGTGATGTTGCTAGCCTAAATACATGTAAGTAATTGTATTGTGTTGTTGAAAATGTCTTTTTATGGTACCGTTGGAGTATTGTGATATATTCATACTTGTTGGCATATGAAATGTGTGGAAATTCATAGATGGACGAAAATAATGAGTGAATATTAGTTCACGTGATTGTGGAAATGTAACATTATGATTGGTTGTGGAAATATATCATTGTGGTTGGTTGTGGAAATACTTATTGTGAGAATTTCATCCTTATATCATACTCATTTATGAAATAAATAGTACCACTATGGCAGCACTTGAGAAACACTAGCAATACTTTTTTATAAAATACTCCTCGAGGGGTGTGCCAAAGAGGAGACATTGCAATACCTTATAAAATCCTTCTCAGGGTATATGCCAGGAAAGAGATATGGAAATGGATTATGTATTTTATATAGGTTGATGAACCCCTTATGGCTCCCCGCAGAAAGGCTTGCCTCTATGGGTGTATACAGAGGTTGAGTGATGACTTTGTGCATCATCATCATCATCATCATCATATACATTATACTTACCTTATTATGTTTATGTAGTGATCGAATTGCCATATTGACTTGTCATATATCTATTTATTCTATCTTTTATTATTTATACTTGACAATCTTATATATACATGTTCTTGCTTGCCTCTACTTGTATGTGATATAATGTATACTTGTGCTTTACTTGATTGTGTGTTGCAATATATGAGATGTGTATATTAGAACTGTTAGTGCAAACGGTGTGGGCTACAGTTATGGGATATTTTCTTATTGCAGGTGACGTGCCCTTAGTATATATTTTGTATGCTTTATATTCTAGTTTTCTTAGTTAGCCTATGATACCTACTGAGTACAAGTGGTCTGTACTCATGTCTACTGCACCTTTTTGGTGCAGTTCTTAGTATGAATACTCCCTAGCTTGATTGATTTAGGAGATATTTGGTGCTTTTGAGGTAGTGATTGACTTTCAGGCATCAGTATGTATTCTACTACCTTTCTTATAGACTATGTCTTTACTTTCATTCTAGAGACAAAGTTTCTCTTGTATTTGGACATATTATGTATTTCTTTTGGATTCGAGTTGTACTAGATACGTTCTTATACTATTAACATCATATTTTAGGAGTTATAGTTATATTGTTGATTATATTCTTTTTGTACTTATTATCTTATATGGTTTGGCTTTGTTCTAGTGCCTTAAATTAGGGTTATTTCTGTCGTATCCCCTTTTTATGTATCAGTTTGGATGATAGAATTATGTGTTAAGGTACGCCATGACAAGTTCCATCATGACCCTTAATTTTGGGTCATGATAAATTGGTATCAAGGCAGCTAGGTTTTATTAGTCTCAATGGTGTAAGAGAGGGATGTCTAATAAAGTCTCACAATTCATTATGTAGACGTTTGTATCTATCTTCGAGAGGTTATAGGATGTCTTTAGGAAACTTTCCTCATTTTACTCCTTATCATGTGAATTTCTTATATACCTTGTGTTCTAAGTTATGTTTCACTCTTTCTATGTAGATGGTGTTGACTAGGTCCCGAGATAGTAGAGATGCAGAGCCTTCTCCTAAAGGGTGATCCTTGAGTCATGGACAGACTCGAGGGAGTAGATAAGCCCGTGGATCAACCCTATCTAGGAGGAATACTAGGGGACTCTCTCTCGAACCTCGTGTTAAGTAGGTAAGAGGTGTGGGTCTTACTCTTGTTCCTTAGAGTTCATCTACCCAGTTTTAAAAGGGTGTTGGTACGTTTGATGGTCCATTTAGAGGGTTCTTCTTTTGTTATGCGGGATGTTCCTCTAGTTCAGAGTGTGGATCCTCCTATTATACCTACTTCTATTTTGGGTACTTCTCATACCCAAAGTCCTATTTCAATTTCAGCACTGATATTTGAGCATGGTATTCTGAGATTGAGAGTTCAACCTTCGTCTATGTTACCTCCTTAGATGGGATCTCATCCTTCTAGATTCACTATGCCTCTTATTATTACGAGTATTGTTATATCTTTTGAGGATGAGAAAAGGTTTGAGTGTTATACTCATTTGGGTACTCCAAGATTTAGTGGTGCTGTAGACGAGGATGCCTATGAGTTTTTGATTGATTGCAAGAGAAGTTTCATAATTTGGGATCACTTAAGGTGCATGGGGTAGCTTATACTACCTATCAATTGAGAGATACTTCTAGAGATTGGTGGAGGTTACTGGTTATTTGCAGACCTTTTAATTCTCCTGATATGACTTGGGGTTAGTTTGTTGATGCATATCTGGAGAGGTTTGTGCCTTACATTCTGAAGGATCAGATGCATGATAAGTTTAACCTCCTGGAGCTGGGCTCCATGACTGTAGCAGAGTAAGAGGAATGTTTCCATGCCTTGCCAGATATACCTATGCTAGTATTTCCACTGCATCGGAGAAGATTCAGAAGTTTGTGAAGGGTTTTGATATCTCCCATCAGTTGGCTACATCACAGCTGGTTGTATTTGGGGCATCTTTTTGGAGTATAGAGGATTATGCTAAGATGACTAAGGGTATTATTTGGCATCTCAGGGAGGCACCAAAAAGGTATGTTCTTTTGGTAAGTTCAATGGTTTGGCTTTTTGTGGTAGATTTTAGAGGTTCTCTTGGATATTAGGGTAGGTTGGTGTAGGTGGATTTGAGGAGTTCGGGTGGTGGATCTTCAAGTTTAACAGTTCAAGGTGTTCATTCGGGCCTAGTTGTACTTTTTTATTTTGAGTCAGGTCATAGAGGTTTCTTTGTGTGTGATGAGATTTTCTATGTGGCTAGGAATGCGCCCGTTGTGTTATTAGAGACACTTCTATTTTAGTTATGAGGGGTAGGTATGCTACCAGATATGCAGAGAACAGAGGTAGTAGAGCTCGTGGTGGTGGTCGTGGGGCCACTCAAGCAGTTGGTGGTCATGGGTAGTGTTATGCTATACCAGCCAAACCTAAGGTAGAGGCTCCGGATACTATGATCATAGGTATCATCCCATTTGTTTCAAACCTGCATCTGTGTTATTTAATCCTGGATCAACTTTCTCCTATGTATATGTGTATTTTTCTTTGGATTTTGATTCTATTATGATCCTCTTGCGATGCCAATTCTTGTGGTGGATCGGGTGTTCCAATCTACCCCGATAGGTGATTCTTTAGTGGTAGATCGGGTGTACCAATCTTGTGTTATGACTTTTGTCGAGCGTGAAACCTTGGTTGATTTGCTTGTGTTAGATATGGTTAATTTTGATATTATTTTGGGTATGGATTGGTTCGCTCCTTATCATGTTATCCTAGATCTTTTTGCTAAAGTTGTGACTTTAGTTCGTTGGGTGTGCTGAGGATAGCTAGGAAGGGTGCGCTTTATTCTTATCCTAAGAGGATAATATCTTATGTTCAGGCATGTAGGTTGGTTGAGAGAGGACGTGTATCTTATTTGGCTCATATTCGTGATATTAGTATAGGTTCACCTCATTCCTTGGATTTTGTTCGTGTTGTCCATGAGCTTATGGATATAATCCCTACGGATTTGCCTGGCATGCCTCCGGATCATGATATTTATTTTGCTATCCATGTTGAGCTGGGCACCAAGCCCATTTTTATTCCTCTTTATAGGATGGCCCCAACTGAGTTGAAGGAATTAAAGGATTGGTTATGGGAGTTGTTTGATAAGGGATTTATCCAACCTAGTGTATCGCCTAGGGGTGTGCCTATTTTATTTATGAAGAAGAAGGATGGGTCTATATGGATGTGTATTGATTATCGGCAGTTGAACAAGGTGAAAGTTAAGAATAAGTATTCTCTTCCTCGTATTGATGATCTGTTGACCACCTTCAGGGTGTTGTGGTATTTTGAAGATTAATTTGAGGTCACCATTTGAGGATTAGAGCTTTAGATATTTTGAAGACAACTTTTCAGACTCGATATAGTCATTATGATTTTGTGGTCATGTCTTTTGAGTTGACCAATGGTCCTACCGCATTCATGGAGTTGATGAATCAAGTGTTTCGACTGTATCTTGACTCTTTTATTATTGTATTTATAGATGATATCTTGGTTTATTCAAAGAGTGAGACTGAGAATGAGGAGCATTTGTCGATTGTGCTTCAGAGATTGAGAGATGAGAAGATGAATGTCAAGTTCTCCAAGTGTGAGTTTTGATTGGAGGCTGTTTCTTTCTTGGGTCGTATGGCGACAATGGAGGGTATTATGGTTGATCCATCCAAGATTACAATGGTTCATGATTGTGCTAGACCTACTACACCCACCGAGATTTGAATGCCTGTTTTATTTATGAAGAAGAAGGATGGGTCTATACGGATATGTATTGATTATCGACAGTTGAAAAACGTGTTAGTTAAGAATAAGTATCCTTTTCCTTGTATTAATGATCTGTTTGACCAACTTTAGGGTGTTGTGATATTTTTAAAGATTTATTTGATGTCCGGTTACCACCAGTTGAGTATTAGAGCTTCAAATATTCTAAAGACAATATTTCAAACTTGATATGGTCATTAAGAGTTCATGGTCATGTCTTTTGGGTTAACTAATGCCCCTCCGCATTCATGCAGTTGATGAACTGGGTATTTCAACTGTATCTTGACTCTTTTGTTATTGTATTTATAAGCGATATCTTGGTTTATTCCAAGAGTGAGGCTGAGCATGAGGAGCATTTCCTAATTGTACTTTAAAGATTGAGATGAGAAGATGTATGCCAAGTTCTTCAAGTGTGAGTTTTGATTGGAGGTTGTTTCTTTCTTGGGTCATTTGGTGACTAAAGAGGGTATTATGGTTTATCTAGCCAAGATTGCAGCAGTTCGCAATTGGGCTAGACCTGCTACACCCATTGAGATTCAGAGTTTTGTTGGCTTGGCTTGTTATTATTGGTGTTTTATTGGGGGATTTTCATCCATTGCATCTTCTTTGACTAAGTTGACTGAGAACAAGATTTTTTTCAGTGGTCTGATGCATATGAGGTGAACTTTCAAAAGCTCAAGGATTTGTTAACTTCAACTCCTATCTTGACTTTGCCCAAGGAGGGCGTGGTTTTCACTGTGTTTTGTGATGCTTTAGGTGTTTGGTTAAGTGTTGTATTAATGTCGGAGGGTAAGGTGATTGCGTATGCTTCTCATTAGTTGAAGCCTCATGAGATGAATTACCTTACCCATGATTTGGAGTTATGCGCGATTGTTTTTTCTTTGAAGTTATGGAGGCACTATTTGTTTGGATTCCATTATGAGATTTTCTCTGATCATCGTAGCCTTCAATATTCTTCACTTGGTGAGATCGTAATATGAGACGGTATTATTTTCTTGAGCTACTCAAGGATTATGACTTGACTATTTTTTATCATCTGGGCAAGGCTAACGTGGTTTCGAATGCCTTTAGCCAAAAGTTGACTAACATGGTAGCTTGGAATATCTTTTGACCGAGAAGATCCCTTTAGCCTTAGAGGTTCAGTATTTAGCTAACCAGATAGTTAGGCTAAAGGTCTTCTTTGATAGAGCAAATAGTTAGGCTAAAGGTCTTCTTTGATAGGTTCAGAATTTAGCTAACCAGATAGTTAGGCTAAAGGTTTTCTTTGATAGTTAGCTTGGAACATCTTTTGACTGTGAACATTTTTTGTGGAGGCTAGGTCTTCTTTGATAGAGCAGATTTGAGCCCATCAATTTGATGATATGGGATGGAGATTGATTCAAGATAAGGTGTTGAGTGGCGAGGCTAAAGAATCATCACTTGATTTGGATGGTGTTTTGAGGATTGGTTGTTGAGTTTGTGTGCGAGAGTGGGTAATTAGATTAGATTGATTTTGGAGGAGGCTCATTGTTCTAGGTATTGTATCCATCGGGAGTGACCAAGATGTATAATGATTTGAAACAGTATTACTGGTGGGGTGATATAAGGAAGGATGTAGTGGATTTTATAGCTTGTTGCCCTTGTTTTCAGTAGGTGAAGGCCAAGAATTTGAGACCTGGTCGATTGCTTCAGAGGGTCGATTGCTTCAGAGGTTACCCATTCTTGAGTGAAAATGGTAGTGAGTTACCATGGATTTCATGACCGATTGCCTCACACTTCCTATAGATCTGATACTGTTTCGGTCGGTCATCATATATCGATTGACCAAGTCTGCACATTTTCTTCCTGTGCAAGTCTTTTATAGTGCTGAGAGGCTGGCCTGTATCTATATTCATGAGATTGTGCAACTTCATGGTGTGCAGGTGTCTATCATTTCAGATCAAAGTTTTGTGTTCACTTCGCACTTTTGGAAGACTTTTTAGGATGAGTTGGGTCCTCAGGTTGACCTTAGTACAACATTTCACGCCAGACTGATGGTCATCAGAGCGGACTATCCAGGTTTTAGAGAATATACTCCATGCTTGTGTGATGGAATTTGGTGGCCAATGGGAGCAGCATTTGACCTTAATGGAGTTTGAATACAATAACAACTACCATTCCAGTATCGATATGGCTTCTTTTGAGGCTTCGTATGGTAAACGTTGTCGCTCTCCAGTGGGTTGGTTTGATGTTCATAGGTAAGACCTCGATGTACAGATTTGCTTTGTGAGTATTTATATAGAGTCTAGATCATTCAGGATAGACTTAGAGTGACACAGAGTAGGCAAAAGTGCTATGCAGATCGTAGGCTTTGTGCCTTGAGATTTAGTGTTGGTGATCGCATTTTCCTTTGAGTATTACCCATGAAAAGTGTGATGAGGTTTAGGAAGAGGGGAAAACTTAGCCCCAGGTATATTGGTCCATTTGAGATTCTTCGAACTATTGGTGATATGGCTTATGAGTTAGCTTTACCTCCAGATTTATCAGCTATTCATCCAGTTTTTCATGTTTCTATCTTTCGCCCTTACATTCCGAGCGAGTCTTATGCCATTCGTTGGGATTCAATTGAGTTGGATGAGCGGTCACTTTTGTTGAGGAATCGATCTCCATATTGTCTAGGGATGTTAGATGGTTGCGTTCTAGAGTTATCCTTGTTGTTAAGGTTTAGTGGCAACATCAAATTGTAGATGAGGCTACTTGGAAGGTCGAATCTGATATGCATAGTTCTTATCCCCAGCTCTTTGTGGATTCAGGTATTTCTTTTGCCTTTAGTTGGAGGACAAACTAGATTTTTTGTGTTGGATGATGTAACGATCAGAAATTTGATGAAATACATGAAATTTGTAATTTGTGTGATTTAACTATTTTACCCTCCCCGTAGTTGCATTGTGGTATTTTTGGGGTGTGGGGGTGATTGGCATGGTTTTTGATGTATTTTTTGTAATATTTGTGCGATATTATGGTTTTGGACATTTCAAGAGCCTTAATTTGGACTATTGTGGTTATCTTTTAATCCATGCGACGGATGGCTTGATATAATTCAAGCCACAAAGACTAGAATCTAAACGCAGAAAAGTAAAGATAGAAGGATAGGATAACAAAAATAGAAAGATAGACACAAAAATGATAACAAAAAGGCAATCTAAGGATATTTCAAACCCTAAAACCTCCCTTAAAGATTACCAAATAGCACCTAACTCTTATGTGACCGCAAAGGGGATTGAATCTCCCATACAACCAATGTCAACATTCTCTTTTCCAAGCTCTCAAAAACTTCAATAGAGGTTCATTAACTCATTATTCAATATCAAAAACAAACTTAGGAAATAAAGACCTAAGAGTTCCCACTTATAGTCTACGGCTAAGTCTTTACAAAAAAGGGCCCAAAAGTTACCCATGGGTTAATTAACGAGATAGCCACAAATGGGCTTACTGTCCAAGGGAGACGTTTGGAGGGACTTTCTGTCACCTCCTTAGCTTCCCGACGCCTTGGCTATCTCTATGAAGCAGTGAACTTTTCTTTGACTTGTTTCTCATGGTGGCTTATGGGACGGTTGGTCAAGCTTTTGGCGGATCTTCCAAGCTCCAAGATATCTCCCAAACATGGAATTGTTCTATTATGAGCTCAAAAGGGTTCTCCCAAGCATGTTTTGTGCCCTTCAGTTGGTCATGGCTTGGCCTGAAATGACATGTTCAAGAGTGTTGACACTGGTCAGGCTCATATCATCCTCTCTTTCTTGAAAAGGATTCAACCTCAAATCCAAACCTTGGAAAACTAAAAAAAGGACAAACAAACACAATTTCCTCATGGCATAAGGGTTAGGGTTAGCACAATAAATCACATCGTTGTGCCAAGGTTGCACACAATTGAAATATAACCACGGATCCTTTGTTTTTATCATGAAAACCTTAGTGAAAAAGTTATAAAGGGAGTGGCTATGACAATTTTCAAGGCATAAGGAAACTACAAAGGTCAAAATGGCATCAACAACCTCCAAAGGTAAGACTACCTTCCTCTTAGGAGCCATAAGACACAATTGTTTCATCATCTCTTTAGGAAACCATATTAATAATGGTGCCTCTAACGGTTCACAAATCCACAAGGGCTTTTCAAGGTCAGGGATATGAGTGATCCTTGTAGCATTATTACTCAACCAAGTGGACCATCCAATAGGCTTACTACCTCCAATTAAAGCAATTCCAAAACTAGCATAGACATCATCAAAAGCAAAGAGGTAGTATAAAAAGTAATCTAACATAGAAGTATCCTCCAAGGTGTTATTATCTAAGAGGATGCCATTGGCCTTAAGTGTTTTAGCACATAATTCACTCAAGGATGGAGTCAAATAATTTAGGCACACCATGATTTTTCCTTCTACGTAATTCATGCCAACACAATATATAGATTGAACATGATTATGAACAATATCATATACATAAAGCTGATAGATAAAGGTACCAAGGACATTATTCTCATCAAAAGGGTGCTCACAAGCAGGAACAGACAAAGAGAGAAAGAGACATTACAAGCACATAGAACCTCTTATTTAGTAAATAACATCCCAAGGAAAGGGATTCCATCAATGGATTCATGCTATTAGGATGAATAGAGAAACTACTATGCAACAAACCAGCCCAAGATAAGTATTTCTCCCAAGAATTTTGCTTACCTCTATTAATAATGTTGAGCATGCTCCCAAGAGTCTTATAATATACTTCAAATTTTCTAACCCTATGAAGGTGACAAGAAGTCATTAACAGCCATAGACTCTCTCATAACCCAGAAGTTAACTTGGCATTCATAAGTTGTGGTCCACACAAATTAAGCACAAGTGTGTTAATCAAGGATGCAAGTATATAAGCAACACCCTGAAGAGGCAATGACACATTTTCTCTAGGGTCCTTAATCATGAAACTATCTTTGACAAAGGGGTCTCCAATTATAACCAAGTCACAAAAAAAGGCATCATATGAATGGAATTTATCTAAAATATTTTCAAGAGAAAAATCTCTCATTGACTTACAAGTAGTGATACCTTAGTCAAGAATGGAAACACTCAAGGGTGAACTCTCTTGAATCTTTTCATTACACCCTTCTTTAATGAACACTTATCCTTGTTGGAAATGCCTTTATGCACAACTTGGGTCTATTAAGTGGATTGTAAATCCCCAATAAAGACTTTTCATCATAGGGAAGGATACCAACACCCACAATCAAACTTTACTTGTCATCTTGACCGAGCCCCAAGTTGTATGTGTAGCAATCACCACATCGTAATAGGTCGCCAAGGTCAAACGTGACAAGTATCCAAGAACATGGGTCAATGTTACACTCACTTTCCCCTAAGTTAACATCCTTATATTTAGACACACCCTTTATACTACCATTGGTAATATCATAAGCAAAGAGAGGGTAGAGAAAGGTATCATGCAAGTCAACTTCAACTAAGGTTCCCTTATGAATATACCTACTATTGGATTCAAGATTATCACTAAGGGCATTCTTAATATTAGAGGCACACAAATTAGAAGGAGAAGTAGTTTCCCAAAAAGTGACACCTTCTCTATCAAGGGAAAGATCCTCAAATAGACATAAACTACCACTAACAACAAAGGTATCATTACTCAAGTCATCACACAAATTAAGCGATTCATCCTCATAAGTATCGAACAAGGGTGGGGTGTAATACAAAGGATAACAACCAATATCATTTTCATAAGAACAATTATTAATTAGGTTTCTCAAACATTCAAGCAAATAAAAGTTATAATCACCCTATTGATCATTCTTTTCCAAAAGTAAGAGATCCCTATCAAGAATTAGGTAGCTAGCATAATCTTTACTTAATCCTATATTCTTAATGAATTTTAAGAAATAGGATAACATGTGAATCTTTAGAATACCACCTTTTCTTTTAAACCCATCACATTGCATATTACTAGGTGTCACAGAAGGAGGGATGTCACTATTTTCACACAAGACATTTTTCTTTAAGAAAGGATCACTATTCAAAAGTAAGGAGTTACAGCATACAAAATGATACATGTCATTCTTCACAACATTTTCATCCATATGATATCTACAAGCAAAACTAATAATAAGACCTTCATTACACAATATGATCAAATAATCATTTCCACTCTCATGATGAACTTTATCAATATCATCACTAACTTGAGACTCATTAAGCATACCGCATACATGCTTAAGTAGTGGACTATATATATTCACTAGTAAGTTGATCACTATACACACCTTTACTAGTTGTTGGTAACTCAAATGTCAACATAGACTCAACTTGGTCTTCACAAGGGTAAAATAGTGTGTGAATACTCTCATTACTTGGTAACGATACCTCATTAAAGTTAGAAGTGCTAGCACTAGGTGGACAAAAATCAATCTTACTAGAAGAATCAATTTGGTCATCTATAGGATCAACTAGTGTTTGCGTACTTACATTAAGAACTTGATCTTCATGAAACCTAGCAATACCAAGAATATAACAAAGGGATGACTCATGCAAAACCCTTTAGGAAAGCCACCAACTACATCTACTTGGATACTAGCCATGTCACAATATTTTAAGTTTATAGGAGTGCAGGAGATAGCATTGTTACCTTATCGCTCACATAAAGTGTGGTCTTCACCCCTGGTTTCAACATAGAAGATCATTTGCTCTTTTTGAAAGCTCTCACTATAAGGATGTATGTCAAGTTTATTCCCTTGGGGCATTTCTTCATCAATCTTCTCAAAGTTGGAATTCTTAGACAAGAACTCCATTAGATCATCAAGCATGTGTTCGTAAGGAACTCTTCTTGGATCCTTCTTTCGAAGTATATATTCTTGAACCTTCACAAAAGAGGGATTTATACTAGTTAAAATGCTAGTATCTTGGTTAGTGGGTAACAAGGGATTTGTGTTCGCAAGTCCCACAATTAAGTATTCCTTGTCCCCGCCTTTCAAACAACCACTTGGCTCATCATTCTTAGTCAACAGTTGTCTTTGAGCTATTTCTTTCCTTTCTTGTTCAAGGGAGAATTCTTTTTTCCTCTTCTAAACTCTCTCCTTCTTCATTACTTCTTGGAGTCCTCTCATGATCTCATATTCCCTACTCACTTGCTCGGATGTCAAAGTTTCAAGAAAGTGTTTTTGTCCTCCAAATACAAGTATATACTTATTTTTCTTCTCTCGATATTGAATCGACCTTGTATCCTCCCATGGTTTACCTAGCAACATATGATAAGATTTCAAGGGCATTACATCACATTGTACTTTATCTTGGTACTTTCCCACTCTAAAATCAATGATTGCTTGCTTGGTCACTTCTATTGATTCATTCTCATTATACCATTAGAGTTGGTAAGGTTTGGGGTGCCTTTGTGTGGGATATTCCATTTGCTCAACAAGTGTACAATAAATGGCATTAACACTTTTATCCCCATTATGGACAAGGAACTAATATTTTCCATCATCTCAAACCTTTTATGACAAAGGTTTTCACTTGGTAAAGTTTCTTTCAAAGGTTCCCATACAATATGACTCAATGAGCAAGAGAGACTCCAATCTAACTCCAAATGCTTATCGTCCCCTTCTAGGAACATCAATAATGGTTCATGGGTTTGGGGATCTTGAATGTGATCAATGTAGTCAAGGGACTCCTCCATGCTATCCATTCTCCCTCCCAAATTAGACATCCTTCAATTGACTCTAATCGACTATCCATAACATTAAGCTTCTCCATCATGGATGCTAACATAGAACTTATGGTGTTATTATCCATGGTTTATGAAGTTTTGGTTCCTGAATACATTGTACGTAAAAACTAAACACTTAACAAAGACAACAACAATATTAGCATCAGTAAATAAGACTCGCAATCACTCGTGTTTACACACCTTTGATTGCCTCATAATCGGATAGGCTAATGTTGAAAATAGTTTATAGTTTGGTAGTTTACAAGGTGTCAATTTCTACTTGCATCCGGAATGGATTTTTGGTTGGAACGACTCAAAGAAAATATGTACGGACTTGAGTCAAGAAGCTACGATGAATTAAAAACTAGAAAATACTAAAAGAATTGGGATGAAGAAAAAAATAAAATCAAATACTAATTCACAACTAAGTAGGATGATTACTAGTTGCTAATTAGCATTTAGAATCTAGGAAATAAGTCTAAGAATCAAAGAAAAGAAACTAAGAAATCTAAGAATGAGCTTACGATTTAATTCTGGAGAGGTTGGCAAACTTTCCATTAGGTACGGTCATAGTGACTGACCGTCACTCTGCTGATTAAAGTCGTAGTGATTGTTGCTACTAACCAATAAGTTGTTCTAATTTTGGTTTTGGGGCAACAGGAAGGGTGGTGGTCCACCAGCCTTGCGACTAAACATTGGGGTGGCCATCAAGCCATTCCAGAATCAAGTTTAAGCTCCCTTATAGATGACTAAGGGTGCGACGACCCATCACAATGGTGACTGATTGTCACAGTACCCGTCAACCCCAACTAGTGTGCTATCTGATAATGCTCACCTATACCATGTAATTAGGTAGAGGATGTTTGTTGTTAGTATTTCAACATACGTTGAGGTTGAATCCACAAGGAGTGAAATTAGAATTCTAGTCTTATGGGTATTAACACTTACTAAGAAAACACCTAAAGTACAAATAAAGTAAAAAAATATGATTTAAAATGGGGGATTATGGTTTTGGAAGAGTGTTTGTCAATAGTAACTCAATTCCATAAACTATACAACAATTGTAATATGGCATATTTTCCACAATCACGACATAGATTTGAGGCACCTACTGGATAAGTGGTGCAAAAGGGATGCAAGGATGGTTTTAGAATACTCATAATTTGGCTAGAACTGGGTCCAATTAGAGAGGAATTTTGTGAAAGGAGTATTCGAAGAAAATGGGGGTTCCGATGGTTATACGACTAATGTGACTCTGATCGCGATTATTATTTTATGATTGTAGGCATGCAGGTGACCATGATCGTAGAAACGCAGTGACCACAATTATGGATGATGTCCCACAATTATGGTAACTGGGGGCATTTCTGCTCTCTTGTTTTCCCCTGTTCATCTTGTTTCTCTTCTGGACAGATTTTCCCCTGTTCAGTCAGCATGCAGAAGTTTCACATTTTCCCCTTCTCAGTCATATCCAACACATTCTATAGCACAATAAATGCATGGTTTATTCAATTGACAAAACTAAAATCTACACTACAAAAATAAAAATAAAGGATACAAACCACTTTTGTGGCATTTGTGGGTTTCCTCCCATATAGCGCCTTAGTTTGTGTCAAGGCGCAATGTCTTCCTTTTTTCTTAAGTTGGGTCCTCAAGGGCCCCCTTATTCATTTCTTTGATTGCAACATCAATCATCGATATCACTTGACGCTTCACAGGTTGTTTCTTTGTTTTGCATACTCAAAAGAAGACCTCGTCATCATAAACTCTAAACCTCATCTCACCCAACTCTAAGTCAAAAATGGCCCTTTCAGTGGCTAAGAAAGGTCGACCAAGAATGATGAAACCTCTTGGTCTATTTCATAATCTAAAAACACAAAGTCCGCCAAAAGTATAATTTTTCCACTTTGACTAGCACATCAAACAAAATCCCGACCGGCCTCTTGATAGATCGATCCGCCATTAAAAGTATCATAGATGCTGGAATTGGGGTTTCCAATCCAAGATTTTTATAAATAACAAAGGCATGAGGTTTATACTTGCACCGAGGTCACATAGATATTTTGTAAATATCTGTGTTCCAATGGTGCAAGGGATGGTAAAAGTTCTGGGGTCCTCCTTTTTTTCATAATTTTGCTACTTGTGATAGCACTACAACCATGGGTGACTTTGATCATGTCACCTTCGATGATCCTTTTTTTACATCAACTTCTTTATGAGCTTAGCATATCCCATTATATCTTGGATCATTTCAAGCAATGAGATATTGATAGAGATATTGCTAAGCTTAGTCATGAATTTCTTGAGCTTGTCATTATCTTCTTTCTTCTTGAGACTTTGTGGAAATAGAGGTGGGACTTGCATGGTGGGCAATACATCAACTTGAGGTTTATCATCCATGATCGCCTCTTCGTTTATCCCCACTGATTCTTTTTTATCTTCTTCTCTTTGAGATGATGGGGGAATTTCTTTTTACTCAACCACAACCTTTGCCTTCACATTCTTTGAGTCGACCTTGGGATCCTTTTCACCCATATTTTATCCCTCAACTTTCTTCAAATGATCACCAAGAGTCTTACCACTTCTAGTGACTATTTCCAATACTTCAGCTTCATTTTTTGGGTTCACAATAGTGTCACTAAGAAGACCCTCCTTTGGTCTAGTATTTAATTGAATAGATATTTTCCCAATTCGCATTTCTAATTTTTTGATGGAAGTGGAGTGTGATACCACCATTTGGTGGAGTTGCAAAAAATTGCCTTTCATTTTACGGACCATTTTATCCGTTCCTTCCACTTTCATCAAAATACTTGCTAAGAAATATTCGGTTTTATATTTGTCGGGGTTGATGGTGATACCATATTTATTCTTTTCCTGATCATGGAAGTCACATAACGTTCATAATTGTGATCTCTATCCCTCCAATCATGGCCACGTTTACGATCTGTCCAACCTTGGTTCACATAAAGATATTTGAATAATTTGTCATATACCGAATCACCTTATCAAGCTTCTTGGACTCTTCTTCATCATAGGTCTTGGATGTTGCGGTATTTACCGCCTTCATAGGTGCACCCATCACATATTTCGTCAAAAGCGCCAATTGAGTCATCATTTTTTCCATATTCTCCTCTCTTTCTCATCCCTCTTTCTTTGTTCCTTGTCAACCACGAAGGTAGTAGGAGACCCTTTTGGTACTTCAGAATCCCAGGTATGCCATCCCTGATTTTACTTAGTAACTTCCTCAAGCAAACTTGAACTCGCGTTATAAGTTAACTTAACAACAGATCCCCCCCGCCGCATTGTCTACCACAGTTTTATTGAGTGGATCAAGAGACCGATAGAAAATTTAGAGAAGCATCTTCTCTGGGACCTCGCGGTTGGGTTGGATGAGTTTTCCATTGAACCTCTCTCATACTTTGTACAAAGGTTCTCCATGCAATTACCTAAAGTTCATAATATCATCATGCAATTGGATCATTTTGGATGGCGGGAAATACCGATTAAGGAATACCATGGTGAGTTCATCCCATGAAGTGATAGACCTGGCTGGAAGATATAGAAGCCATAATACTGCATCTCCTGTTAGAAAAAATGGGAAAAGACAAAGCCGGATAGACTCTTGGGTTATGTGTTCAATATCAATGGGTGACACACTTTGATTAAGTTCTTCAATGCAATTTGGGGTCCTCATAGGCTTATCCTCCAAAAAGTCCCTTCATTTGTAGCATATGCAACATGACGCTAGTGACATGAAAGACACCGTTCCCATGAGTATGTGGGATACGGATAGCACTTGACCGACTAACATCATTGAGTTTCTCCTCGTCATCAAGAAGGCCATCAAAAGACCTGACTTGACTAGCATTGTCACTTATGGTTCTGTTTATGCTATGGAGATCACCTAGAAGAAAACAAACACAAAAACAAAAACCAAAATAAATATACACCACTATAGGTATGCCCTAAGTAAGAATCAATACCGCAAAAGTGAAAACTAAATTTCACTCCCCAAAAACGGCGCCATTTTGATAAATCTCACCTATACCGTATAATTTGGTAGAGGACGGTCATTGTCAATAGCTCAACTTTCATTGAGGTCGAATCTACAAGGATTAAAATTAGAATTTTAGTCTTATAGGTCTTAATACTTACTAAGAAAACACCCGAAGTGCAAATAAAGTAAAAACCATGATTTAAAATGAGGGATTTTGGTTTTGGGAGAGCGTTTATCAATAGTAAATCAATTCCACAAACTACACAACAATTGTAATTTAACTTTGATATAGAGAGAATCTTGGAATTATGTCTACCTAAGGGTAAATTAGGTATGGGTATATGAAGATTTGGTGTACATGCTAGTTGTTAACAATATGGTAAGCTAGGTCTAGGATCCTTGAGGCTAGTTTGTCAACAAAACCTCAAGAATTTCACTTATTGAACCTTTCGGATACCTAACAAGTGTGTTAATTATATGCACATATTACCTCAATTGGGTATCCCTTCTAAGATAGTGAGATTAACAAACTAAACCCATTAATTATCTACTATTGCCTTAGTTCTCACATCCCTCTTTTAAGTTATGATATGGGTTCCAAAAGTTCACCCAAATCCCTCTTTCAAAGATGGCTTGAGCTTTCAAGAGTTTGGGGTTTTCACCCACAAACCCATTTTGAGTATTTGGGGCTTTCACCCATAAATCCTAACCAATTTAATCAGGCAATAGTAGAACCCATCATCAACTAACTAGCACATGCACAAATAAATCACAACCCACAACTAATTTCACCTTAGTTCAACATAATCCCAACACAATGAAATTTAGCTACTCGTGAAGAAAGGAGAGAAAATATAGCATAAGGGTTTTGCAAAACATCCATGCTTCAAAAAATTACTAAATTCAAAGTCTCCAAATCTAAATATAATTCTTGCCTAATTTAGGGTTCCAACTTCAAATTCAAAATATTGCAAGAATCTAGAATGCCCAAAATGGTAAAGGGTTTTACGCTTTTAAGGATTTGGGGTTGACTGCTGGAAATTACAAAACTACCCCTAGGCCTAATCCCGTATTACCGTGATCGCACAAGATTTGTCAAAATCGCGGATACCGTATCCTCAGGTAGATCTATGCGATCGTAGTTGATTACGTTCTTGAATGTCTGCAATCACAGCCCTAGAACCGCGATCGTAGTAACTAAGCCTCGTTCTGTACATGGTCCTTCAGTTATGCACTATTCTTTTCTTCTTTGTTCCTTTTCAGCTCAATTCCACATCTTTCTATCTCTCACCTGTATACCTGCAAAATGTGAAAATTAGTGCATTTAATCACAATGTTGTCTCATTTATGTCTTTAAATCATAGTAGTGTGCACGAATGTTAAGTTCAAATGAGCGGTAAATTCACCACTCATCGACACCCCTAACTTGAAGCTTTGTTTGTCCTCATGCAATACTACTTCTTACCATGGGACTATGAACATTTATGCCCAAATTAATGGACCCAATGATCATAATGACTTCAAGCTTAGTTATTACCACAATTTAGTTTTTCAAATATGGGCAAACTATTTTCATGACACCTCTCAACATAAAATGCGATTTTCAATTATGCAAAAGACTTTAAAGAGAAACCATGCAACAATCACTAATACTCTAGAAATGACTCCCCTTTGACCTCAACTATATTATAATCCTTTTGTCTCATTTTTCAAGAGATGACAAAATCACCCACCTCAACTTGTTCACATGCCTCATCACAAAAAAAGAAAATTCCACACACCAAGCTATCAAACATGCAACAAGAAATATAAGTTTGAAACACACTCTCTCTCAAGAATTCTTGATTCTAACAAGTACCATGCCATAGGCTTGCCCCTATTTTCAATCACCACAACAATGAAAATACTTGATTAGAGATCTCAAAGGGCTTTTTTGAGCTTGTAATGTAGGTTCGGGATCGGGTAGGTTATCATTTAGGAACAATAAGGCTATACCCTCCTTGAAAGTTAATGTTTTATTTTTTTATATCTTACACTGTTTCACATTCTTTTAGGGATAATATGAAGGTTATCACATTTTCTTAGTAAGTATTGAGTGTTGTGCCAAAGTTTTCATAATGTTTATGTTTTTCTCTACATTCTAGATGACTTTTGAGACTTCTATTGCTTCTTTCTTTAGGCATAACTTAAAAGAAACTCAGTCTACTGCAGAGCTTGCTCAGCTAAGAGAATCTTCGATACTACTATGTTATTGAGAAGATGATATTTCTTTATAAGAAGACGTCTTGGATGAATCAAATGAGGAGTATGCAACGAAGACTCAAGTTCACACACTGTATCTTTTGTATGAGGTTGTTTCTTCTTGATTTCACACAACCTTGCAATGTACATAAATTGTATGGACTGACTTTTTTTTTCTGATGTTCGTATATAAGTGTACCTAGGAAGAAGTGTAAGACGCGTATATCCAAATGGCACTCTACTTACCTAGGAAGAAGTGTTAGACATGTATATCCAAATAGCACTCTTCTTTACGCTTCAGTCGGTGGATCAAATGAAAACTAAAATCTCAAGTGATGCACCACAAGTGTACCCATAATATTTGTTTGATGATGACTCTATCAAAGCAAGGAAATTAACATTTACTACAATAGTGAGCAATTATTAAGGGGAACTAGCAAGTGGCACACTAAAATAGAATTATGAAAAACATATTTTTTGCATCTAGACTAGATGTTAAGGTGCATACCATTGTGAAGTAAAGAAACCAACAACAACAACAACATACCCAGTGAGGTATGATGAGATTAAAGTGTACGTAGACCTCACTCTACCTCATGGAGGCAGACTAAACTGTATTTAAATCAATAGCTGATTAAAAGAGTAGGAGTCTTGTTGCTATTCTTTCAGTTAACCAAGTGCCAAGGACTATAGAAAATCATAGATGCACTAAATATATATGTTGGCCTTTATCATGTATGAAAGTTATCAAATTTGAGAAAACTCGTTAGGTACTTTTATTTTTGTGTCAAAAACTCTCACTGAAGATCCAACAAAATGACTAAAGAGGAAGACAAAGCATTTGAAAATGCCTGTTGTAATTTAAATCTCTTACAGAAGTTATTGAATATTATCTAGTATTAGTTGAAGATATTAACAATATTGAGTCTGGTATAGTTCTGTAACCTAAATATCAGGGAATGAAAAGCTCTATCGAATGGCGAAAAGAGATTCCTTAGACTGTAGAGGAGCATAAGTAAGGCTTATCCTGTACATTTTGTAATTACCGTGTTAGTTTGGTTTGAAACATCTGACTAAGTTGATCATTAGTTGATCTCTTCAATCCTATGTTTGTTGATAGTTGAAAAAGTTTTATTGCTTATAGTAAGGATTTAAAAGTTGCCTTTTTAACAAGTTCTTTATGATGAAATGCTTTTTCCTGTTATTTTTTAGAAGGATTTAAAAGTTACTTCTTTAACAAGTTCTTTTAGATGAAATATTTTTTCCTGTTGTTTTTGAGATTGACAACAAGTCTGTCAGTTTAGACCCAAAAAATAGGCAGAATCATAACTAAAATCTTTCTACTTGTATAGTATTCGTAGAAGTATAATAGAGTCTTTTTTGGTCTGGTGTGAAATTTTTGGATAAGAATATGTCATTTAGAAAATTTGGTGTCTAAAAATATAGAAGAAATCCCCTCAGCTTTGTCAGTAATTTCTTCAATTTTATTTTGGGTTACTATTTCTCAAGAAGAGTGTACAGATTGATATCAGTTTTGTAATGAAAGTCCTTGTGTCATCGATAGAGTTGTTATTCACAAATATGTACTATATATGAACAAGGTACTGTAAACATCAGATTCGTAAAGGCTTCAATCAATTTTGTAATCATTATGAAGGTAACCAAAAAGTTCTATTTTGCAACTCCAATATTATGAAATGTTATATAATCCTTTATTGCAATCTTATGTCATAGATGAATCAAAATCTATTTAGACAGTAACTTTATAACTTTAAATTTCTTTACAAATTCAAATGTCTAAAACAAATACCAAATAATATAAAATACAACATTAACCCAAAATGTTGGGTCCATTCTTGCATGGGACTCTAACATCAAGTATAACAATAATGCGCATGGCGGTTTTGTCGTGAAAGAAGGGTAGAACGTAAAAGGGTAAGGAAACAACCATGAAAAAGGAAGTGTTTGCTTTGCTTTGAGTGAAGTTGTCCTGCTAAAATGGGAGGTTTCCTTTAATTCAAAAAAAGAGTGATCAACACAAAAATATACAATTTGAGAGTCAATATTACACAATCTACTAACAGTCTCAACTTTTCAAAATATACCAACAGAAAAATAACAAAATTTATCAAAAACACAGTTAAAAATATTAGAATTGGGTAAAGAATAATTCATATTCTTTTATATAATTTCTCCAAATATGTTTTTCAATTCCATACCAAATTGCATAACTGGGGTGGTGGTCATGGTGGTTGTACGTCGTCGATGGTGGATAGTAACCACCTAAATATGGTGTCGCTGGTATACACGCGCACACACACTGATATACATACATATACAAAAATACAAAACAAGGGAGGAACCAGTGGAAAAATAGACAGCAACAAAGAGAGGAGAGAATCAGTGAATGGAGAGGATATAGAAAAAGAATAGGAAAAAGTGAGAGAGAGAGTAGGATAAACAGTAGAGGATTCTGGAAAAATTCGTCGCCGCCTAAGCTCGCAGGATATCCGGCAAGATCCCACCAGTTTCAACCCCATTAAACCCATAAAAACCAAAGTCAAAAACCACCGTCGAACCACCCCCACCAAAAAAATCATTTGAAATATCCTAAAACCGACTCTCCATTCTAGTTTCGGCAATATCCACAAGAGCACGAACGAAACAGACCGGTTCCATGGAAATTTGGTGCGGATTTTTCTTGTTTTTCATGCTTTTTGGATTAAATCAGTAAAAATAAAGACAGACAACAATGCTCTTCATCACTCTGACTCATTCTTGGGTTTGGGCTTGAATAACATAATACACAATACAGGTGACAGAGGTATAATAATCGAATAACTGTCGCTAATCCAATTTGTATAACGATGGTGATAATGGTGGTTGGACACTATCGGCAGCAGATAGTAACCACCTGAATATGGTGTCGTTACTTCAGCAAATACATAATTATTATCGGTGATATCTAGTTGTAGCGACAGAGATCATGGTTGTTATATCTTCTACGATTATTTACATATTCTGTAAATAGTATAAAAATGATGTAGAAATTGATGTTTCTATAAACATGATATGAAATTGGTGTCATCGAAAAATTATTTAAATACATCCTAAAAATATGATATAAATATGGTATAGAAACTGGTGTTTCGTAAAGGTTATTTGAAAAAAAAATTATGGCATCTAAATATAGTATATTTCTAGGAGGTATAACTATCTTCTGAAAATATGATATAAAAATGGTGTAGAAACTGGTGCTCCTATAAATATAATATTAAATTAATATAGAAATTAGAGTCCTCTGATTATTTAACTATATCCTAAAAATATAATATAAACATGGTATAGAAAATGGTGTTTCGTAAAGGTTATTTCAAAAAAACTTATGATAGATGAATAGTTGGTAGATTTTGTAAATAAAAATTACATTTTATAAATAAAAAATAATATTGGTAGATTTGTAATATAGACTCCAAAATTATATAGTTTTGTGATTTTTCCTAATATAAAATAGAACATTAACCCAAAATATTGGGCCATGCTTGCACGGGACTCTAACATATAGTATAACAATAATGTGCGATTTTGTCGTGAAAGAATGGTAAAACGTAAAAGGGAAAGGAAACAACCATAAAAAAGTAAGTGTTTGCTTTGCTTTGAGTGAATTTCTCCTGCTAAAATGGGGGTTGCCTTTAATTCAAGAAAAGAATGAATACTACTCCATGTAATGGGCAAATAGTTGGCATAGTTTGTTTGGGCAAATAGTTGGGATAGTTTATTAGGCCAAAGAGTGAATACAATTTGTTTACTTCCTCCCTCCATTTTTACTTCTCTACTATTGAATTTGATCCACGTCTTTAAGAAATAAATAAATAATAAAGGTAATTTTATTATATCACCATTTGAATATAATAAATTTATTACTTTAAAAAATTCATTAGATGATAAGATTTAGTAGCAAAGCACAAAATGGACACAATATGACAAATGATCCATTAATTTTTCAAATCAAACAAGTATTGTTGGACATCTATTTTTAGTATAGTGGACAAATAAAAATAAATGGATGGAGTAATTTAAACTCTTTCTGGTCCATCCACTTGGTTTGCATGCATCTTGAGGCTCAACTATTAATTGAAAAGTTCCTCCGCTTCAGTTTACTTGATCCATTTGACTTGACATTTTACTTAAATAAATATTCATTAGAAATTTATTTTACTAAATTAACTTTATTAATTATGCTTTAAAATCTAAATTTGACTGATATAATACTTTATATAGTCATTTAATGACAGGAATATGATATTAAAAGAAAATGATAACTTTCTTAATTATATAAATTGAACAAATAAATTAAAGCAAATTCTAATAAGAAAACCAACACTACATAAAATAGGTCAAATTGCGGGGGTTAATTTTACGATTTACGGGGTATTTTAAACCCCCGCAAAATATAATTACGGTGGTTCTCAAAACCTCCGGAATACGAGCCATTACAAATGATTTGCGGCGATTTTTTTCCAACTCCCATAATTAATTTGTGGCAGTTATTGACCCCCGTTATTCTAAATTTAATTTTTTTTATAATAAATTTTTATTTAAAACTTGCAGGGGTTAAAGCCTTCACAATTATTTAAAAAAAATAGCAAGGCCAATCAATTTTCAATAACTAGATTCTAATTTTAGCTCAAATTTAATTATTCATTTAGGCATAACCTACAATCCAATATTTGTTGAATTCATATATCATTGATACAACAGAGTAATTAAACATTGTAATTGACAAGTATATCAAAAATACATTGAACATTAAACTTCAAAATTAAATTTTCAACATTAACATCTTCAAACTCCAAACTTTTAACATTAACAAGTATCTTCAAACTACAAAATCAAATTTAAACACAAAACCTTAATATTCTAAGATTCACTCCAACCATACAATTACATCATCATAATTGAATATCCAAGACAAATGCAACGAAATCAAAAAATTTCATTAGGATCATTATCATCACGTGATTTCCTTGCACCCATGGGTGAAATGGGTCCACTAGCTGCATCACTTGGCTACATAAAAATGCAAAATATAAGAATGAATTGATAAACTTTCAGTCCTTATTATAAACAAGAAGTTATATGAACACCATGCTTTAACAAGAAGTTATACTTTTTTTCCACTAGTGAAAAGTAAGTAGCTTATCAACTACCAGTAGAGTTTTTATTGCATCACTATCCTATTTGAAGAAATTTAAAGATGCATCACTGTCCTATTTGAAATCATAGATCATATTCTTCAATTTTTTTTAATATTACATAGGAGTTCAGTCAACCAGCAAAACATACCAATCGAGCAATAATCCAGGAACCTATTCAATAACAATGTGAATTTGTGGTCACTAACTTTAACTAGTTGTTTTGTAGGCATGGAAATTTTCAAACTCTCCAACTAGGGCCTGACTTACATCATTCTTAATAAATATTCAAAGAAGGTAAAATTAGTCCATATTCTCATGAACTCCAGTGTCAATAATGTATATGTTGTTGAATGTAATTGGTTATTTCATAACTTAAATTTTACTATTTAATAGTACATAAATTTTACAAATCTTTGTATCCAAATTTTCTTTCACTAGTTCACTCTACCACCATTTTTTGTTTCTCTTTTAGCTCACTAGCTCTCATATATACTTGTACACACACTTCTTACTTAATCACATGCAGTAAGATTTTATTTTCTGCTATCTAGATAGACAATCCAGAAATCAGAAGTTTGCAATGTTAAGAGGATGGATGATGGTTACAGGAGTTAAAGCTTCTGATTTCTAGACAACAGCCCTTCACTTTAGTGGACAGACGCCTATGAAGAAAATCAATGTTGTTTTCCAGCCATCAATAATTCACATAAGAAACAACTCTATGATTGCTACACTAAAAGCTAATTCTTCCTAATCTAAGGGTAAGGATGACACACTACAGATCCAAATGACAATAATGCAGTTAACATCTCTTTTGATCATATCAAGGTTATGGATGGGGCAGAACTGAGCAGTTATGTTGGTGAAGTCAATACCAAAACTGATAAGGTAAGGACACAATAGAACAAAAGGCCTCAAAAAAGAGTAAAGAGAACTTTACTTACTGCTGTGGGAGAAACCATTGAAGGAGAATCAAAGAGCCCCACAAATTATTCTAGTATCGTTCCTGCTTTCATTATCATATATGCCTTCAAAGAACTCATTATCTAATTGTGAGAATTCATCATTTGAGTAAGTTTTCTCGACACTGGAATAAACAAGAACCTCCACTACTTGAAGCACTTGTACCACCTAAATGAGGTCTATCTTGTTTAAAAACTCTACTAGGAACAACTCTTAATCCCAAGAATGTCACCCTTCCAGAGTGCTCTGGCCCTAGAACCTTACCAACGGCATCATTTGGCAAAACTTGAGACTCATCTATGGTACTTTGGCTCAAAGCTGACTCAATTTTTTCTAGCATATAGAAAATTTTTTGTCAAAATAAATTAAAAATAGAAATTTATTTGGCATACCGTAGTTGATTACTCGACAAGAGTCTATGTCACATAAGTATAACTCACACATATTTCTTTTGCCGCTTCATTAACATATACCCTATCTTGATTCTTATGAGTAGCAATGTACATTTGTGCTCGTTTAGGCCATTATCCAGTCTCGACCATCAATAAATTAAAAAAACATAATCAAAATAATTTACTTGTTAGGAATAATTACATTCGAGGTTAATTCACTACCATTTCAGCCCTTCTTGTAGCATTGGCTTTGGAGCCACCGGTGTGTGAAATGGTTTGTTTCTTTCGATTTTCACGGTTCCTCTGACACATTTTCTTACAAAAATATATTTAAACCTCAATTAGAAAAAAATAGTTATACAACTATAAAGAAATTCATTTACATAAATACCTTTGTTGATTCTTTAAAATTGTATTCAATAAAAGAAATCCATTGATTCGGTGGGATTCCATCCAGCACCTTATCCATAATCTAAACTTTACTTTTAAGTGGATAATCAACTTCATTGAGCCCACTTTTTTTCAATAAAAAAAGAAACATGTTGTTAAGCAATTGATTCAGTTGTATTAAAGAAGAATTTGGGCTTCAAAATGAAAATATTGGTTAGCTTTTCTACTACATATAAATATAAAACTCAAAGACAAAATTAACCAGTGGTATAGTCGTCAGAATTTAGAGCTTATACCTTTATAATATGTTCTAAGACATGATTGAAGTATGTCATAGGTAAACTTTACCATTTCTCAAAGTTGATTGGAAATAAAGAGCAATCACATGCTAATATTCCACAAAAATGTGAAAGTAGGCTACGCGTTTTCTCAAATGGTTCATTATAAACATCAAACTTAACCACGATACGTTCTTCACCTGTTAAATTCAGTATTTCCTTAGCTTTCACTTTGATTTTCTTGACATTATTTCTTGAATCTGTTATAAGAAAAAAGATTGGGTGAAACTATGAGAGACATTACATTAGCTTAGAAAGGTTTGTTTAATATGTATTGATAGTCTGAAGTATTTACCTATTGCATCTATGACCCAATGCATATTCGATTCACGTCTAGAATATTTTTGGGGTGCAGCCTTATCTGTTGGAGTCGAATGTGATGTAGAATGAATTGATTGAGATGACTATGATGAGTCCTGATTTGTCAGACCCAAATGTGATGTAGAGTGAACTGATCAAGATAGTTGTGATGAGTTCGGACTAACCGAATATAGATGTGATGAGTCCCGACAAATAGGACATGGCTGTGATAAGTACCGACCAATAGGAGAAGGCTGTGATGAGTTTTGACCAACAAGCGATGATTGTGATGAGTCCTGACCAATAGAAGATGGCTTTGATGAGTCCTGACCAACAAGATATGGATGTGATGAGTCCCGACCAACAAGAGATAGCTGTGATGAGTCCCGACCAACCAGAGATGGACATGATGTCAAGTGATCTATTGGAGATGGTTGTGATTCAGGGAAAATTGTTGGACCTAGATGTGGAGTGTCCTGATCTATAGGAATTGGATGGAATGCTGAATAAACTGGTCGAGATGGTTGTGGTGCATGCTGAATTGGCAGAGACAGATTTGTTTTGTTCAGAAAAGAAGGTGTTGATTCAGTACTTTGTGATGTAGATACCGACGGACCTAGTTTTTGCTTTTTCTACATCCGTTTAAACCTTCGTATATCTACAGTAAACAATGTAGTGTTTAGCAAGATGAAATCTGGGAAGTTACACCTCACACTAGTAACACTATAAGAAAACTACAAATATGCCACAATGACTAAGAGATTATTTTAGTGTTTACTATAATGATTAAGAGTTTGCAAAACTTAACAGGAATTAAAATAATGGAACCATAGCAGAAGATGAACAATCCAGCATGACAGCAAATCTTCAAGATACAAATTACAGTAGCTAGTTCACTGGATTGGTACTATCAATTTATTGTTCTAGCCTTCCCCTTCCTATTCTTCCTCCAGCATATTAGGAACAATGGGTAACCCAACATCACTAAATATGCCTCTCTGCATGCCTGTATCTAAGTAGACAAGTTTTAACCAATTTTCATTATAGCTAAACCTACTATATGTTATAATTGTTGAGAAATCTGAGAGTAAAATGGAAGCTCAAAGTAAAGACCAAGCACTCAGCTTTATGGAATGGAAGAACCACTCAACAACAACTCAACTATGAACCTCTAACCTTAAAGATCAAGGCGTGATCCACCAGACTTAGCTCGCAATATGCCACAAAATGCAGGTCTAAACTGGTATCATTATGTTCAAATACAATTTGTGTGACAAATTCAAATATATTTTTGTTTATTTCCCACCACCAAAGAACATATGAAGAATAGAAAAGTCCAAACATTTGATAACCATCAGAAATTATTTTGTAGGAGACGACTCTCGCCTTAGAGAGTTTTTATACATAAAATGAACTATACAGGTACGCATGGAAGTAGTGTTGGCAGTCTGGAAAAGGACATCACTAAAGTATTGATGCTATTTATGTGGTATGTCCATGTAGTTTTGGCTGTATAGAGAATTTTTTGTTAAAGTATTATTGTGCATAATGTCAGATGGCTACTTTTCAATTTGTTATGTTTTTTTGGTCAAATCATGTTAATACTGGAAAGGTTCAAAGACTCTCAAAATGCTTATTTTGCCTTGTACACTATCAGGACTATATTTGAAGTTGATATAGATGGTTTTGATGAGAAACGTTGGAGACTTCCAGGCATTGATGTAACAGATTTCTTTATCTTTGGTTTGAATGAGGATAGCTGGAAAGATTATTCCAAGCAGCTGGTTGGTTAACTATATTTCCTTTTCCTTTTATTAATTTTCCTAGTGAATCCATGCATCAAAACTCCTTAAGATTGTTAATTGTTTTAGACCATGGAAGTATTTTGAATTTCAATGTTATCCTCTCTATACCACAGGTTTCTTAATAAATTGATTTCCAAGTTCTCCTTCTCGCTAAAATTTAAATTTTGCATGCTAAGCAAGAATTGTAAAATATTCCCTCTGTGACAGTGTAAGCTACTTCAGAAACAAAGATCTAAGTGTAAAGAACGCCAACTCTATAAAGACACAATCAAGAGAAAGAATGTAGGAAGGTTTACAGCAACAAATACTCCTATCACAAACAATAACCAATGAAAGCAGAGATGCTAACTCACCCAAATGTGAATACCACAGGATACCACACGTTGAAATACTACTGAAAAATCAACTAAAATGATTTTGAATAACGAACATTTTGCCTTTCAATAGGATACATCCAGCGATAATGTATCGGGCCACCTTTTTTTACCTCATCAACTAGATGAACAGTTAGATTAATAATTACAGTAAAAAATAATGGAGGAAACAAAATATCTAAATGGCAAAGAGTTTCCACAATTTGATTTTGTAGCTTGTTTAAGTCTGTAAGACTTAAACTTTTCAAACAAAGCTGCCTGAAAAAGGAAGAAAACTCAACCAAAGTTGCAACAACTTGTCTTGGAAGCATATTGCAAATTGTTATGGGTAACAACTGTTGCATAAGAATGTGGCAATCATGACTTTTTAATCCAAAAATTCTTTTTTGATCCAAATCAATACGACAAGATATATTACTTGAATAACCATCCGGAACTGAGATATTATTTAAAGTCTTAAGGATGGCCACTTTTTTATTTTTTGGAATTTCAAATGCAGCAAGTTTACACTCATCATTCTCGTCGACCCAAAGATCACGCCTTATGCCCATATCTTGTAGATCTCTTCGAGCCTTAGCATGATCCTTTAACTTTTTTTATCATCTAACAAAGTGTATATAACATTGTCAAACAAATTCTTTTCAATATACATCGGATCTAAATTATGGGGCAACAGATTAAACTCCCAATGTGGAAGATCAAAGAATATATTTTTCTTCTTCCATTATTGAGTTGCATCTTCCCCAACATTCTTTTTCCTTTTTCTTTTTTACTACTCTGATTGTCTTCTAAATGTGACATTGATATCGTTCACCTGCTGCAAAATTTTTGACCCGGATAACTTCTTCGGAGGGGCCCACTCTTCCATATTTCCATCAAAACGATGTCTCATCGGTCTAAATTTATGATTTCTTGCCAAGAATCGACGGTGGCCAATAAAACACCACTTTATACTATGACGAAGTCGACAAGGCCCTGCATTAAAATTATAAGAAGGACATACAAGACCAGTATGTTGTTCCAACCAGATAAGATATCAAGTCCAGGAAAATCGCTAACTGTTCACATAAGTGTTGCTCTCATTTTGAACATTTCATTCTTTAATGAATCAAAAGTATCCACACCTTCACTCCACAACTCATTCAACTCCTTAATAAGTGGTTGTAGATATACGTCTATGTTATTCCCTACTGTACGTGGACCTGGAATGATCATTGAGAGGATAAAATTTAATTGCTTCATACACAACCAAGGAGGAAGATTGTATGGAAACAAAACCACTGGCCAAATACTATAGTTAGTACTCATTGCTCCAAAAGGATTGAAACCATCACTAGCTAGTCCTAATCGAACATTTCGAGGATCAGAAGCAAATTCAGAATAATTTGTATCAATCCTTTTCCATGCTTCACCATCTCGAGGGTGCCTTAAGATCCCATCTTTGTTACCATCCTCTGCATGCCATCTCATATGCTCTGCAATTTTAGAGCACATAAACAATCTTTGTAATCTTGGTTTTAATTGAAAGTAGCGCAAAAATTTTGCAGGCTTTTTTTGCTTCTTTTTTTGTTTCTTACTTATACTAGGAGCATGATCAAGATTGTTATCCTTCTCAAGCTTCCATCTAGAAGTGTGACAATACTTGCATGATTCTGCATTAACATCATCTTTCCAGTACAACATGTAATCATTTGGGCAAGCATTTATCTTGATATAATCAAGGTACAACTTGTTGATAGTTTTCTTAGCCTCATAAAAAGATATAGGGATCTTTGCAAATTTAAATGCATTCCTAAGTACATCTAGCAGCATAGTCATTCCCTTATCACTTAATCCAGACAAATACTTTATGTGATAAAGCTTTAACAAAAATTCCAACTTTGAATACTTGGATCCTTCATACAAATCTTCACTTCCACCTTTAAGTAATTCAAAATAATCTTTGTCATTTGAACCAGACAAATCATGTAAAGTTTTTTCTTCTCCCGCTACTTGTGATGGACCTGTGTCAACAGCCTCATGCCTTAAACCCCCGAATGCTTCATTGATCAACAATTCAATAGGATTTTCAAAAGGTTGTGCATCTTGAGTGACCTCTATGTTTCTGGAATTAGGCAAAACATCTATTTCCCCATGCACAACCCAAGTGACGTAATGTTTAAGGAAATCCTTATTCATAAAATGGTGAAACACCACTTCTTTTGTTTGCCACTTTTGAAACCACATATAGGACATGGGCACTTTATTTTATCTCCTATAGCTCCACTGGTAAATGCAAAATATAAAAACTGATTCAAACCAAGCAAATACTCTAGTGCATTTCTTGGCATTCCAATCCAAGATATATCCATTAAAGAATTTGATGAATATGCTAAATATCACCTATAAGATTTTATAAAGAAGAAAAGTGAACGTAATAGAAAATAAATAAATTAATGAACTCTAACAAAGAACATACATAACAAAATATCTTATGAAAAATTACTCTAACATATAATTATGATGTCTAGATCAATTTTTCTACAACTCGACTAACTTTACAGACATAGAAAATAAGTTCAACGGCCATGATCAATTAACAATGATGGAAAGTCTTCTCCCTTAAAAGCAAAACCAGTACGTCTATTTATTTGGTAACTAAGAAATCCCCATACTAATAGCACACAACTCAAAACCTAGTGATTAAATCACAGAGTAAATAACAATGTCGAATAAGGCAGTACAACTAGGATAATGTTATGTTATACAAGTATTATTTACTAAGTTCAAGAATGGAAAATGTTGGTTTACATGGTCATTGGCCCCAAGCATAGGTAAAACATAATACAATAAGCACATCTCAGTTACACAATAATACGAATGAAGAAGCTGACCTTCAAATTATGATTCACCTCAAGATAGAGCTTGGCTCAAGTAAAACAATCCAAAGTCCCAAAGAAAAGTAACGGGAGTACAAGAACTTAATAATGAAATAAACCAGAATCTATGTCCATGATTTTGTCCAGGATCTCCTGCAGGATTAAACCAGAAGTATATGTAATTTCCAACATCTGTTCACCATGAATCATTTGAAAATAAACATGACTCTTTGAACAAGTTTCAAAAGTTGAAGAACAACCCACCAACATCCAATGTTCTGTCTCAAAGAAGGCATTGTTTGTCTACGTTATAAGCCAAAGAAAACTGAAGATAGCAGGAATTTTGCTCAAATTACTATTAGCAATAATACATTATAAACTACCAAGTTCTGAAAATGGAAAATGGATATTAAGTTAATGATATAAGTTCAACATTCAAATAGATAGGAATCAGAGGAAACCTAGAAATCGCCCAAGGCAAACTTCTAACATTGTAAGGAAACTATGGGTTTGTCAATGGACAGGATGTCCTCCAATTTTTATTATTTAACAATATTCACTAAATAAAATTTTACTTTCCAATCAATTTATGGTTCAGAATTCTATTTGGAGGAAAGAAAGCAAAACTTTCCTGTTGACCTCTTCATAGGAGCTGACCGAGAATGAATACCACATAGAAGAGTTCAGAAAAAAGAAAACAATGACATGGACTTTTTTATTCCTCTTCATCACAATTGAAAGAGACCTAATCACATACCATATGAATATTGCAAAAAATTGAAAGCAGTATGTGCTAAAAGAGAAGAAAATAAAGTCCCCATATTTCAGACACAGTATAAGAGACAATAAGAGAGAATTAAGTCAAGAATTTTAACTAGACAAACTCAAAGGGAAAACCTCATTGACTGATAGAGTTACTCGTCTTTTTATCCCAACTAGGTAATGTGGGGAACAAGTTCGAGTCCTTTCTTAAATCTGTTCCACATTGGAAATTTTCTAAGTGGGTCTCAACAATTTTATGCAACCACATATTTTCTATGTTTCATTTATTTCCTAGAGTATGAAAAGGAAAACATCTCTCACATATCCTACATAAAAGGAGAGGTCACATACATTTCCACAACATCATAAAGTTGAAATAAAAGCAGTACATTATGAACTATCTCTCACATATCCTACTAGCAAGTCTCAGGATTTCAAACCCATGTTTTGGCCTAAGATTTCCATGTTTTCTAGAAGAAGTTTTGACATAATCTCTGGTGGCTTAAGTGTCAATGTCCCTTCTTTGAATCCAACCTGAAAAGGAAAGTACTGGTTAGTTTGAATGTACAAAGAGTGTTTGCTTGACCACCATTGGGAAATACTCTAAACACTTATAAAGGTTTATCAAGATAATCTCTGTGTTGTTCTGCATCACCGCGATAGTTATTCTTACTCGATTGTACTAAGAAGCTTGATCATGTTCTATCTTTGCATATGATATATTACAAGTAACACACTGAAGAAGGTACCTGTATTCTTGATGGACTTCGAACTTCAAATACAACAGTTGCACTGAAAGACAAGTGGCAATAGGGCTTGATAATGTAGTTGAGTTTTCTATGGTAAGGCTGCATGTACTAATCGTTTGGCTGATCTTTTTGACCTTTAATAAAGGAATCGTGCCTACGGATAGAAGAGGTAACAACTCAGAAAATGCCGTAAACCTAATACATCAAGAAGCAATAGAAGGATGAGTTTATTCATGTTAAAGTTCTATTGTAGTATCTTCATAATTTCCTTTTGCAGAATGAAAGGATTACATTGCCAACTGGTTTAACTCTTCATATGCATTTTTGTACATTGCAACCAACACCAGCAATACAACGCCTATACATGGTATTGTGGGACGACGACAACAATAACAATAACATACCCAGTGTATTCCCACAAAGTGAAGCATCCACCAAGACATGGTGCTCCAAATTGCAGTTAAATGCCAAAAATTTTGTATTTCAGAGTATCGTCAAATCAATAAGCCAAGATGTTCTAATCTAAGCCAAGTCAAAATCTAATCAATAAGCCCCTTTGCCAGTATCAGGAGGATTACAAAACTGAAATAAAATTATAAAGTTCCAGTTAACCTAGCTAGCAAGTATCTCGGTTAGTTTGAACAAACTAAAAAAAAAGCTAAAGTTTACTTCCTTGGATTAACACACAAAAAAGCAGTCATACAATAAGGATAAGAAGAGACCAAAGGGTTTTAGCCAAGCCTGAGCTCAACAGAGATATCTAAACTAGGAGATAGCTGTACGGACATAGTGCCAAATTGCTCTAAGGACATAGTGCTTTCTTCTTCATCATCTAAAATTTCTATAATTTCTGGGGTATTCTTGTTTCCGCATAAAAAGTACAGTGACAAAAGCCAGGTACAGGCATAAGGATGGTTAAAAGCATTTGTCTCTCTCTTACTTTCCCCAAATCATCGAACTTTCTTCTAATTATCATCGAAGTTCAATCCTTACTTTTCGTCTATTTGTGAAGATGGACAAGAAGTCCAGCAGTGGACATAATCTTTTTGGAAGTATTAGATTTCTTGATATTCTTAAATTGGTTTAATTCTTTGCTACCATTTTATACATGGATTCTTATACTATTAGTTATACCATTAATCAATTAAAACCAAAAAAAGTCCATTGCAAATATAGAGTTTTATTATTCTTTGTCATAGTAACATGACCAATTACTTTCTATAGAAACTAATTCTTTTCCAAATTAATATAGTAATTTTTTAAAAAATTAATGTCGGTAAATGGTAAGTGTTGATAGGAAAATATATGATAAGAAAGAGTTATTATTTTTGTTCTTTTTCTTTGATTTCTTCTAATCAAGTTACATCCCATGAGCAAAAGTTGACACTATCACATTACAGGGGCAAGACTTATGACTTTCAAATAACAAGCTACATTTCATGAGCAAGAGTTGACACTACCATATTGTAGAGGAAATACATATAAGGCAAGACTTAGCTCAAGAACTTTTAAACAATAATTTATGTCTCACGGGCAAGAGTTGACTCTAACACTTTATGTTTTCATGTTCTACAACTATTGTCGTAGAGGCAAGTCAAGGACTTTCAAACTATAAATTATGCCCCACGAGCAAGAGTTGACACTATCACGTTATGTCTTTATTTATGAGATGTTCTACAACTCTTGCCTTAGAGGCAAGATTTAGCTCAACAACTTTCAAACTACAAATTACGTCCCACGAGCAAGAGTTGACACCACCACCGTATGTCTTTATTTATGAGATATTCTAAAACTCTTTCCTTATAGGCAAGACTTAGCTCAATGACTTTCAAACAACAAATTATACCTCAAGGGTAAGAGTTGATACTACCACGTTATGTCTTTTTTTTAGATGTTCTACAACTCTCGCCTTAGAGGTATGACTTATCCCAAAAATTTTCAAATAAGTTATGTACATTAGGAAAGATTCAATACTAATACACTGTATTTTTTACTTATGAAATATTTTATAACTCTTGTCTTAGAGGTAAGACCCAGCCTAAGGACCATCAAACAATAAGTTATGCCCCATGGGCAAGACTTGACACCACCACATTGTGTATTGATTTATGAGATGTTTTATAATTCTTTCCTTAGAGGCAAAACTTAGACCAAAGTCTTTCATGTAACAAGTTGTGCCCCATGAGCTAGAGTTGACATTACCACATTATGTTTTAATTTATGAGATATTTTATAACTCTTACTTTAGAGGCAAGATTTATCCCAAGAACTTTAAACAATAAGTTACGCTCTACGAGCAAGATTTGACACTACCACATTGTGTCTTGATTTATGAGATGTTTTATAAATAAAGGACTTTTAAACAAGTTATTCCTCATGGGTAAGTTGACACTATCACCTTATGTCTTGATTTATGAGGTGTTCTATAATTCTTGTCTTAGAGGCATGATTTAGTCCAATGACTTTCAACAACAAGTTACGCATCATGGGCAAGAGTTGACACTGCCACATCGTGTTTTCATTTATGAGATATCCTATAACTCTTAGTTGCCTTAGAGGCAAGACTTAGCCGGCAAGTTACACCCCATAGACAAAAGTTGACACTATCATATAGTGTCTTGATTTATGTGATGCTCTTATTAGTCTTGCCTCTAAGACAAGACTTAGTCAAAGAACCTCCCAAAAGAATAAGTTGTGCCCAATGGACAAGTATTGACACTACCACATTGTTTCTTGATTTATTAGATGTTCTATCACTCTTGCCTTAAAAGCAAGACTTAACTCAAGAATTTTCAAACAGCAAGTTATGCTCCACAAGCAAGACATGACACTACCATATTGTGTCTTGATTTATGAGTTTTTCTATAATTTTTGCTTTAGAGGAAAAACTGATCTCAAAGAACTTTCGAACAACAATTCATGCCCTTAAATTTGGTTTGATGTCAAAAAAAGAAAATACCTTTGCGGATTATTTAATTTTTTATTTATTAGCAAAATATAATAGAAGTTGAGAAAAAAGAAAAAAGAAAACTAACAAAATAGAGAAAACAAAAAAAGAGTTTGAGAAAAAAAAAGATAAGAAAAAAATAAAGGTTAAGAAAAAAGCGAAGAATTAAAAAAATGAGAAAAACAAAAATGAGAGGGAAAAAATAAAAATAAAATTTGAGAAAAATGAGGGGAAAAAAAAGAGAAATGATTAATAACCAAAAATAAAAGAAAAATGAAGGTTGAAACAAATGAATTAAAAAACGAACATAAAAGAAATAATGAAATAGATAATGTTTGAGAAAAAAAAGAAAAAAGAGAAAAAAATATAGGTTGAAACAAATGACTTAAAACTAAAATAAAAATCAAGGAAGAATAAAAAAGTAAAATAATAAAAATAAAAATAGAATTTGAGAGACAAATGAGTATAAAAAATTTAAAATATTTGATGTGTAGAGGGCATAAACGTACTTGTACTATATTTAAAAAGAAAGGAAGGCTAGTCTTTAAAGATTTTTTTTATGGAGGTCAAAAATCCAAAGTCACTCACTATTGGGGTTATACCATGTAATTTCCTGGTGACAACAAGGATAAATTTAACCCCAAAGTATGACAAATGATATATCCAGGGCCGGCTGGTAGTTAAAAAAATTTAGGCAGTTGCCTAAGGCCTCCACTTATGGAGGGCCCCATTTTTTACTATTTATTATATTAGTAGTGTAAAAAAGAATAAAAAAAGTTCCTTTTGAGTAGGTGGACAACTAAAAAAAATAGGATTAGATTAAAAAGAACAAAAAACTTAAATTGTTACAGTCAACGATAAGTAGATTATTTTTCAGTTGACATTTCTTTTTACTTTTCCCATAAAAACATTTCCTTTTCTTGATCTTGTAATTACCATTTTTTTACCCACTTTTCTCACATTTTCTCTCTTATTCACGTTCACTCCTCTCTCTTTCTTCTATTCTTCTTTATTCTCTTTTTTCAAATTCAAAGACTCATAAAGTTAACATCAAAATCTATATATTGTTGATAATATTATTATTACTTTATTGATAATTTCACTTTAAGGAGAACATAGTTCATGTTTTAAATTTGAAAAACATATTTTGAAGCGGCTAAAAGATATTTGGGATCATCGATCAAGCCTTCGTATTTCTTGAATCAAAGAATATCATTCTAACTTTTTATATTATTTTTATATTTTATATTCGATATTTTTTTGTTTGATAGCGCACATTGTGTTTAAACAATTTAATTTGTTAAAATTTAATATGTCAAAAGGCTAGAAAACAGATTTTAGATAAAAGCGTATATAATTTTTGTTGTTGTTGAGTTTAAGGCCTCCCATTCAACTTTCGCCTTGGGCCACCAATGTTCTTGAGCCACCCCTGGATATATCTAGCTAATTTTCAAAGTGGAGGGGTAAATTGACCATTTTCCTTTAAATTTGTGTCCAAAGGTATCGTATTAGGATAGCAAACTTCCTTATAAAAGTGATTATATATATTTAGCACTTAGCAGAACTCAGACCCAAAACCTCGTATTAAAGATAAAAAAATACTTATCATTTCATTACGATCCTTATTGGTTCAAAGGAGGAGTTTGTGTGTGCATTTCTTGATACTAGTTTAGGGGATATGTGTCTCACATCAATCAATAAAATTATATATCGAAAGGAATTAGAATATTTAAGATAGCATTCATGTTAAAATCAGCACAATATTTATTTAAATGATATAAGATTATAAAAAATAGTGTATTTCAAATTCGTCAAAATTTACAACATGTTTAACTTCAAATAATTTATTAATTTTGTTTATATGCTTTTAACTTCTTTTTATTACTCAAACATTACGTCAAAATAGATATACCACTAAACATTGACTATTTTAATTAAAAAAAATTGCAACAATTACAACTATAGAGGGTTAAAGAATTAAATTTCAAACTTGAACTTTTCATAAAGACAAAAATTAAACAAATAACTTATATTAATTATGAGTATAAAAAGCATCAACAATCAAACAAATCTAGATATTAAACATCTCTAATAAACATAAATTTCATTCTTCATTATATTCTCCTGGCTTAGAACTTCATAAATATGTAAGTGTTGGTTGCAAAACTACGTATTTAAGGATTAAATCATTTAAGAGGCATTCAAAAGATGGACTTCCAAAGTCAAAATCCAATAATAAGAAAAAAGAACATTAATTTCTAAAAAAAAGGAAAAAAAAACTTACCTACATTAATTTTGGATAAAAATATAAATTAGATTTGTGTCTCTCGTTAATTAGTAAAACTATATATAGAAAGAAAAAAATAATTAAAAAGTTGCAATTAACATTACAATCTTTCAACATATGAAATTATCTCATGAAGATAACGTATTTGATCCTTCTTCAAATTAAATTAGTAAGCCCCAAATTAAAAGAGTCTATAACCCTAAATTTATAAGTTTATCATTCAAACAAAAGCTATGCATATCAAGATGGAAAAATTACACATTATACATAAAATAATTTAATAATTACATGGTATGGTTAATGTTTTACAAAATTACAATTCATAGTTAATAATTTTTAATAATTACATGATATGGTTAATGTATATATCAAAGGCAAGTAAAACTTTCTCTCTCATAATTAATTTTTGATTTTATTTCTTAGCTGAGGAGTGTTTAGCGGCAATAGGACATTCTTTTATTGATCGTTTTTAGCGGCAGTATGTATTCCTCCTAATTCAACAGATCTCAAAGTTTATTCTAACATATATCAAAGAATATTTTTTTTCTTCTATTTCTTCTTCCAAATTTTCTGATATTTTATTTTTTCCCTACACATTTGCTGTATTTTTCATAAAAGATCTTATTTCAACTAAATTGTTATCATTTGTATATTATGTGTCAATTATATATGCGTATATGTATAAGTTGTACATTAGGTGTATATATGATGTAATTGTATGTCGTATATGTATAAGTCATACATGTCAATTGTATATGTCAATTATATAAGTCATATATGTATAAGTGGTTAATTGTATATGTACATTGTTATCAATTGTATATTATGCGTTAATTATATATGTGTATATGTATAAGTTGTATATTAATTGTATATATGATGTAATTGTATAAGTCATATATGTATAAGTCATACATATCAATTGTATATGTCAATTATATGTCATATATGTATAAGTTGTTAATTGTATATGTACACATATATGTCAATTGTATATGTCAATTATAATAAGTCATATATGTATAAGTTGCTAATTGTACATGTAAATCTAATTTCTTTTTTTTTTTCAATTGTATATCTGAATGTTTGTATATTATCATAGTGTATATCAAATAACTATATACCTGTATATATACATTTGCAGAATGGATATTGAGTGTGTATATATACATTTTGCACAATGTATATACAAATATATGATTCTTGAAATTATAAAAAATAAAAGAATGAGAAGGGGGGGGAAGCGAGATAGAGGGATGGGAATGGAGGAAGGGGAGAGAGATGGGAGAGAGAAGGAGGAGAGAGACAAGAAAGAGGGAGAGAAAGTGAGGGATTTAAGGTATATATATGTTTTGTAATTATGCAAACTTTAACCATGCCTTATAAGTTGTAATTATGGACTAAAAGTTACTTATATATGAAGGAAAGCAAGATAGAGGGATGGAAATGGAGAAAGGGGAGAGAGATGAGAGAGAGAAGGGGGAGAGAGGCAAGAAAGAGGGAGAGAAAGGAAGGGATTTAAGGTATATTTATGTTTTGTAATTATGCCAACTTTAACCATGCCTTGTAATTATGGGCTAAAAGTTACCTATATCTAAATTATCAAGATTCAACAGTTAAGTATAACCTTACTTTTGAAATTTAACAATAAAGTTCAATTATAGATTCAACTATAATTCTAATGAATAGCATATTAAAATATTTAAATAATATAATCAAAACTAATTCACAATTAAATCCATTTGATTTTTTGGGCTAATTCATTCTGCAGCAACATACTTACTTTATCCAATTTTGATTAAAATATTTGAGGTGAAAGAAAAACACGAGAAATTGTCAAAAGTGAAGAAATTAATATCACTTGTTAATGTTGCCAAAATCCACATAAACCTTAAAAGTTCTAGTACTTCAATTTATTTTTGGAGAAGTATTGACCTGTAAACATACTCTTCCCCAGTGCATTCATCAACCTCAACAGCCCAATGAATACTTCCACCATTAGTCTTTTTAACTTTCGAAATTCTAATTTTACTAACTGATAGTCCCTCTCCAACTGATAGAAACTAATCTTTGTGATCAAAACTTAACCTAGGTCCTTCATGTAGATTATGGTACCTTACGATAAATACACCTTTAACACCAAGACCTTGCTGTGCCACTTCAAATACGTTGAAAATTCTCCAATTTGCAATCAATAAGTACAAGATCAGCTTCTTCATAGTTACTTGACAATAAAGTTTTAGTCATTCCCAATCACAAATTCAACAAAATTGGCTTAGTCTACCAATAATGATGCTTGTTTAATTGCATGCTTTCTTGTTGTTTATACATAAAACTAGGCGTGGAAGGCCCGTATCAGTACGGGCCCAATATATATTATTTTTTAATCTCAATTTATGTGACACAAATGAAATTTACATAGTTATTGTGATTTACATGAATTTCGTATTTTTTTTAAAATGTATAACAAATTCTAAAAAATAAGACAAATAAATTAAAATGGATGAAAAAAATGAAGGTGAGGGAAAGGATAAATGAAGTTGTGCCAAAGCAGACAAATTGATCTTCAAATTTTTTAAGTTATTAATTATTGTAATGTATAGTATTTTTTTACGTATTTTTTGGAAATATATAACATATTAATTTTTTTTTAGATATTTTTAGTTGTTAACTATTGTAATTTATAATACTTTTTACGTAATTTTTAAATAATATATATTACTCTCCTTATCCAAAATTTCTTGACATTAATAGTCAATTATACTTTTTAAATAATTTAATTTTTAATTATTATAATTTATAATACTTTTTCTTCTATTTCAATTTAAGTGGCACAATGCTTAGATGACCATAATAATTACTCCCTCCGTTTAAAAAGAAATGGTCTACTTTGACTTGGCACAAAGTTTAAAAAAATAATGAAGACTTTTGAATCTTGTGGCCTTAAATTAAAGTTGTGTCAAATGTATCAAAATGTCCTTTAATTTTGTGGTCCTAAACATGTCATTTGGAAAGTTGAAATTAAAGTATTGCCAAAAAAAATGGGTCATTCTTTTTTAAACGGACTAAAAGAAAAAGTAGGTCATTCTTTTTTAAACAGAGGGAGTAATTAAGGTGATATAGTAAAATCACGATTGAACCAACAAAGCAGAGATGCTTTAAATGACTTATAATAACTAATTAGAAGTGATATAGCAAAATTACTATTAAAAATACTTGCGGGGAAAAATTAAGTGGACCTCATACAAGACGTCAAGTTAATTTAGCATTAAATATTAGTATTAATTTTTTAATACTTAGATGACGTTATAATAATTTTTTAATAGTAGTTGTTTAATACATAGATGACTTACAGTAAAATTACGGTTGAAGCAGTTAGAGCAGACATGTTATAAATGTCTATTTTACTTTTCTTGTTAAATATTATTAATTTTTAATACATAAATGAAATATATTAATTAATTATGGGTGATATAGTAAAATCAAGGAGCAAGCAGCTGAATGGTTCGCAAGTTTATAATACTTTTTCTTCTATTCCAATCTAAGTGACATAGTACTTAGATGACCATAATAATTAATTAGGACAGTATAATAAAATAACAATTGAAACAATAAAGTAGAGATGTTTTAAATGACTTATAATAACTAATTAGAAGTAATATAGCAAAATTACTATAAAAAATACGTGCAGAAGAAAATTAAATGGACCTCATATAAGACGTCAAGTTAATTTAGCATTAAACATTATTAATTTTTTAATATTTAAATGACTTTATAATAATTTTTTAATATTAATTTTTAATACTTAGATGACTTATAATAATTAATCAGGGGCGATACAATAAAATTACGATTGAAGCAGCTGAAGCAGGCATGTCATAAATGACTATTTTACTTTTTTAATTAAATATTATTAATGTTTTAATACGTAAATGATATATAATAATTATTTAGGGATGATATAGTAAAATTATGAAGCAAGCAGCTTCTGATCGGCAAGCAGGACGATGGGAAACTGCTGGCTGCTGCTTCAACTATCCTTATAATTACGGTTGAAGCAGCTGTAATAGTCATAAATGTCTATTTTACATTTTTTTAATTAAATATTATTAATTTTGGAATACGTAAATGACTTATAGTATTTAATTAGGGGTACAATAACTAATCAAGGGTGATATAGTAAAATTACGGCTGGAGTAACTGAAGCAGACATGTCATAAATATCTATTTTATTTTTATTAAATATTAATAATATTTTAGTATATAAATGATTTATAATAATTAATTAAGAGTGATATAATAATATAACAGTTAAAGCAGTTGAAGCAGGCATGTCGACCTCCTGCCTGCTTCAGCTGCTCAACTGTCTCTTATAAGATAGTAGAATACACACCACACAGTTACCTGTTTTTCTTTTTATTTTGAAAAATAAGAAATATGAATTTGCCACTTTGTCATTATTGTATTATTTTGTTGAATTTAATTATGTTGTTTATGATCAAGCAAAACCAACATACTAGAAAAAGAAATTTAAAAATTCAGAAAACACAAAGTTACTAAATAACAAAAGCTTATCATTCATGATCAATAAACCCAATATAATAGAAAAGAAAATCTCAAACCTAGAAACCACTAAATTGGAGATCAATAATGAAAGTTACTTGCAAATATGAAAACATGATTTGCTATTCTTGATTATTAAAATCAATGTAACAGTAAAGAAAATCTGGAACATTAAAATTAAATCAAACAAATACGTTAGAGACCCAATAACAAAAGCTACTTACAAACATAAAAGAACAAAAAAGGATGATTTGTTATTTAAGATCAATAAGATGTAACATAATGTGGCAGTGTAAACTCCTGCCCATGAAACATAACTTGTTGTTTAAAGTCATAAGTTTTGCCTCTACAATATGGTAGTGTCAACTATTGCCCATGAAATGTGGCTTATTATTTGAAAGTCACAAGTCTTGCCTCTGTACCTTGCTCATGTGATGCAACTTGATTGGAAGAAATTGAAGAAAAGAACAAAAATAATAAAAATTGCGGAAAAGGAAGAAAATGAAGAAAAATATTTTAAAAAATAAAAATCAAAGAAAATGTAGAAGTTGAGATAGAATGGAAAAAAAATAAAGGTTGAGAAAAAAAAAATAAAGGCTGAGAATTTTTTTTAAAAAAAAAAGAAAAGAAAAAATAAATATCAAAGAAAAATAAAAAAAAATTATAAAAATAGACGTTGAAAGTAGTAAAAGAAAAAAAGAGTAAGGGTTGAGAAAAACTAAAAAGAACAAAAAAAAAAAGAGAAAAGAAAAAATAAAAAAATCAAAGTAAAATAAAAAAATAAAAAAAAGAAGTCGAGAGGAGAAGAGGGAAAAAGTAAGGGTTGAGAAAAACTAAAAATAAAATGAGAAAAGAAAACATAAAAATCAAAGTAAAATTAAAAAGAGAAAAAATAAAAGTTCAAAGATGAATAAGTATGGAGTTGTTATCCATTATGAGGATCATTTGATGTGATTTACTCTGTTGGTCAAGGGCAATTTTGTTTGAAAATATATCATTTAATAGTTGAAGACTATTTTATGAATCTTTTTTATTTGGGGTCAAAACTTGAAAGCCGCCTTATTTTGGGGCTATTCTTATAGTTTTTCCTACTGTCACACAATGAGGCCAAATTTTCCCCTCTACTTTGAAATTCGCCATACTTTGGGGTCAAATTTACCCTCAATGATATATGTTAGGATCAAATTTACCCTCGTTGTTAAGAAACTTTTCGCATGTACCCCTTCTTTAATAGAAAAGACTAAATCAATGTTATATGCCCAAAATTTTTAAAAATAAAACACACCCTAATCTAACTTGCGCAATCCGACTTGAGCCACAAAAAAGATAAATAAATATACCTCCCTCAGTTCTGTTGGACAAAAATTTTCAACTAGATTAAGCCACTGAATCTCTATCAATGCATAGCTCATGAAAAATGAATGTGCATCAGTACTAACACAAACAAATATACCTCTCCCTTAGTTCAGGGATCCGCATCAGTATAAAGCTCATGAAAAAATGGCATTTGATGGTCAAATGCAACAGATTAGCCCCGTTAAATATTTCTCTGGATGATTGAGTTAAGAGGTCTCCCTATGTGTCAATCGTGACATCTCTTCATTCTTATGTCTTTGTATACAAAATTTGAATCTTCACACATTTTTTCATCATTTCATTTGCTCAGAAAACTTATCTAGTGATTCTAAAATCTAGATGCACATAGAATTGTATACCAAAATTTGAAGTATGAACATAACTGAACAGGAGCAGAGTTTAGTAAACATTTTCTCTAGTTCTATGTTTTTTCGTTATCTCATTTCATTCAATTTTTTGTTCATTTATAAACAACTTATCAGCGTTGCATGTTGAAAGAGAAGTATATTTGCTCATTGAAAAAATTAGACCAATAACACCAAGGGAAGGATATATATTTTTGTGTATTTTTTTTGGGTCAGATGGGGCGAATTAGATAAGTTTATTTAATCACGACCCAAAGTAACAGATCGTATAAGAATTTACGCTATTCTAAGAAGTTAGGAAAATCCTTATTACCCAACTAAAAATATGCGGAAGACTTTTATTTTAAGAGAATAGTGAATTAAATATAACAAAGTAAATAAAGAACCAACAAATAAATTTTTTCAAAAACTTCTCACAACTGTCATTCACTACCCCAAGACTTGGTCAGACATGTACAAGAGCTATCTATTACAGAATAGGCTGTCAATAAAATAAATCATACAAAGACTCCATCATCTTCCAGGAAGAAAATGCAGAGTTGGTGTTGAATATTGCCATCCATCTAGTAACTGCAACTAACCTGTATCCAGTTTACACCCCACGAAGGAATATAGAAGAGTAGGGTTAGTACAAATACACGTACTAGTAGGCATTACCTTCGATCAGTGTTAGACCACATAATCATAAAATAAAATTAAAAAAAAATCATGACATCTTAAATGAAATATAATTCAACTAAGGTTGTAATATCATTATAAAATTTTCCTATATAATTTACAATTCTCCAACTCAATTAACAAGATTATATTCACCACTAGCATAGTCTAACCTCGTTAATTCACACCATCCACCACAATGCAACACTAAATCATCACTATCACCCATTTATTTGCATTATCATTTTTAATCACGTATATCTATAGGATCAACCCAGTAATAATATACAACTCACACAAAACTCTCAAGATAACAACCATACACTCTCTTATAACATTAAAGAATAATAACTATTCATTCGGGTAACCTACGATTACAACAAGTATAAATGATTCAAGTCGACCAACATATAGAAAGTAAGTACAGAGTTTCACTTCTCCAAAAACATGCCACACAATCAATCTCAAGGATACAATCAAGTAGGGTATACAAGGCAACTCATATCTCAATAAAACACACTACAAAACTCAAGTCTCATTTGCAAGCCTTATACATACTCTTGGGAAAAAAATAATTCAATTATTGAAATTTTGGGGTCGATTCTTTGAAATTATTCATTGTATTCATCACTTTATATCACTTTGTTATCAATTTTTTTAATTATTATTATTAGTATTATCATCACTATGTTGCTCGGTGGCATCCGATCCAATCATTTCATACAATAATATCAAAATTTAATGTCGGTCATATTGCTACTAATAATCTTTTCACACATAATAATTATATTCTTCTAAACCTCTCAATTAGAACACCATTATCATCTTAGTAAATCACACGATCTTTCAAAATAAACATTAATCTATACACACATGCTAAGGGACTTATTTTCCCCAACTAGTCATGAACTTTAGGGACTAATATTAGTCCATATACCATATTGGCGTAGTACCCGATCCTTCATAACCATATTATATACATTTTATCAAATTCACACTATCTTTCAGGATACAATTTGACATACTAAATTTACAAAAGCACTTAAAATCATAAGGTAATTTGAATCATTCATACAAGTGACAACAATCCAAATATCTAAATTCAAGTATGTCCGAAGACTAATCAACAAGCATCCAATTTAGGAGCATATACACAACTATATTGAGTCAAAATTTCAGTTAAATAATAATCTACTAAATACTGCTACTTGGATTCTAACATCACCACCTATAACTAACACATTCAAGCATATCACTATCCTGTACCTCTTTCCACATGATACAATTCTTACAATGATTCAAGTCATCTATCCCTTAGGTATTATCATGCTCATAAATATTCAACCCAACCGTAATTCTTCTCATCACATTATTGTATAATACATACAACTTATACTATTATAACTCAACTAGGTTCATTACTGGAACAACGAAGAAACATCATGTCCACATACTTCATTTACAAAAATCCTCTTTCAGGCATATAACCCATAATATTATAAATATCACATAATCAATCAATAACATAGTTTTCGAGATTAAAGTAGAGTTCTAATGTTTTTATCCACCTCAATTCCATGTCTGCAGGTTTACACATGATTTCTTTCATTAATTCTAAATTATGAAAATATGAAATAATACAGTCTTTTACTCATTAAATCTAGCCTATCTGGATGCCAAGTTTTTGAAAGAAGCAAGTCGCAACAAGAATGCTCTTTCCTTTCCTTCATGCATCAGAATAATCAACCATCTAAAAATCAAGGAATAATAAGAGTAATTAAATAATTACTTTTTAAATAAATATTTTGAGATTCAAACCCACTAATTCTACCCTTAATTCGTGGACTATATCAATCCCCAAGGTCAATTAACCAATAACTAGCTCTTTCAAGCTTAACTCGTCTATATTAATATAGTTTTTATGCTAAAGATCTCGTCTTTATGAAATTCAAGGTTCCTAAGCATCAAAATTCTTAATCAGTTTACGAAATTCATGTTAGGAATCTACTTATAATCTAGAATCAACTCTAGGTGATATTAAGAATACCCATAAGTTTTTCCAAGAATCCACCATTAAAGATTATTAAAGGTCTTTGTAATGATTGTAGAATGTTGAAGAATTAAAAGGCGAAGAAGATCAGGGATGGAGCTAGCTAATAGTGAGGGGGTTCATCCGACCCCCTGTGGCAAAAAATTATACTATTTATATAAGTTTAAAATTATTTTTATGTATATATTGTCACATTTCTTTTTTGTCGAGGGTCAAAGGGGTTTTTCAATTAAAGTGATGATTTTGAATAGGATTATTTTATTTTTAGAGTCGCCACTTGAAATTGAGTTATGATATTCCAAGTCACCTTATTGAATCCTTAGTCAAAAGAAAATGTCTCTTTATTTTTTTATCTACGAACTAGAAATTCAGATAAGAAATTTTGTTGACTCAGAAAAAGGCGTGAGGCATTCCTCGAATCCCGCGACGCTAGCATGGTCGCTTTATTGTCTTAATTGCTAGCTTAAATTAATCTTCTGAATATATAACATTTATTAGCCTAGAAGTGACTTATACCCTGCTTTCTATTTATTTTGAATTTTATTTAAAACTTTCTTATTATATATTAATATGTGGCTTATCAGTAAATTCAAGAAGCTGAATCTTGATTTTATTAGGTGATTAATCTATCAATTTTTAATGTGACTAGTCTATCATTATTATTGTTACTGAATCGGCTACTTCATATTAAACTCCATTTTTATGTTAAAATATCTAAACAAAATTTTATAACTCAAATAAATAACGCTAACTAGATTTGTTTTCTAATCTATCTATATAGATAATAAACCAAAGAAGTTAGCCTAAAATTAAGCTAAGTGACATATTGAGAACTTGCCACTTGGTATTTTGGCAACAAGAATCAATTTTGTTGGCAACAAAATTTATTTTCATGATTATTTTGGTGAATATCAATTACTAATCAAGCAACTTAAATAGAAAAAATTACTATGACCAAAAAGTCATTTCAAAATAAAAAATATTTCAATAGAGATGTCATTCCTTAAAACATGTGAACAATTAATTTAAACAACATAAATAATAATATTATAGAAAGTAAATATTTATGATTTTACTGCAATTAAGTAAATCAAAAAAAATATTACAAAAAATCAATATGTAAATAGTAATCATGTAACCTATATGATAAGATTATAATAATCAAAGTCATTTCAAAATAAAAAAAAATATTATGAAAAGGATGTTATCCCTCAAAAAATATGCCCAATTAATTTAAATAATAATATTATTTGAAAAACATTTATGATTTCACTACAATTTAGTAAATCAAGAAAGTATTACAAAAAAAAAATTAGAGAATAACTAATTAATAATCAAGTAACTTATATGAAAAAAATTATTATGACAAATGAAGTCTTTCCAAAACTAAAAATATTATGAAAAAATGTCATCACTCAAAATGTGTATATAATTAATTTAAATAACAATATTATATAAAAAAGAACACTTATGATTTGATTACAATTGACTAAATCAAGAAAGTATCAAGAAATATAAATTAAGATAATAACTGATTAGTAATCAAACAACTCATATGAAAAAAATATAATAATCAAAGAGTTATTCCAAAATTAAAAATATTATGAAAAAGATATGATCACTGAAGTGGTAACTTTGGACTACAAAATGAAAGAAATTTATTTTAATATATATTTAAAAAAAATATACATTCATATTTTTTGGAAAAGTTTTCATTCGATATATTTTAAGTAATGTATATTTAAAACAATATGCATTCATATTTAATGAAAGAATTTTCTTAATTAAAAATAACTATCAATGCATAATTACACTATCATTCTATATTAGGATATCAATAAATGATAATTTAGAATTTAAAAGGAGGGTAGATTGAAAATAAATAAATATTGACATGTTTTTAAAATGAACATTACTACACAGAAAAGATTGTAGAATGTTTATCGAAAACAACTACGAAAATTACATGGTCCTAATTAACATTCGAAGTCAAATAAAATTTTATCTTTCAAATTTATTTTTTAATTGACCAATTATATAACCTTATATATGTCTGTGCGAATAATTTTGGATTTTAAAATAATCAAATTTGAAAAAGATACATTGTTTTGATGAACAAAAATTACATTGTTTTGATGAACAAAATTAATTAAAAATAATTAAATTATCTTATATAAAAATTTAAATGTGTAGATCAATAAAAAAAATTAAGAATAAATATTTTTTAATAATAAAAATTTGTATATATAATAAAACAAAGAAGTTAGCCTAAAATTAAGCCAAGCGGTATATTGAGAACTAGCCACTTGGTATTTTGACAACAAGAATCTTTTTGTTGGCAACAAAATTTATTTTGATGATTATTTTGGTGAATACCAATTAGTAATCAAACAACTTATATGAAAAAAATTACTATGACCAAAAAGTCATTCCAAAATAAAAAATATTTCAATAGAGATGTAATTCCTTAAAATATATGAACACTTAATTTAAACAACATAAAGTGATAATATTATAAAAATTAAATATTTATGATTTTACTACAATTGAGTAAATCAATAAAATATTACAAAAAAAATAATTAGTAAATAGTAATCATGTAACTTATATGAATAAGATTATAAAAATCAAAAAGTCTAAAAAATATATTATGTAAAAAGATGTTACCCCTCTAAAAATATAC